>NW_020664454.1:3232367-3322810 GCF_002925995.2 Terrapene triunguis | reverse complement strand
GGGGTGAGGGCTCTGCGCTGGGAGTGTTGGCTCTAGGGTGGGGCTGAGGATGAGGGGTTTTGTGTACAGGAGGGGGCTCCAGGCTGGGGGGTGGAGCCGAGGGATTTGGAGTGCGGGAGGAGGCTGCAGGTTGAGGCAGGGGGTTGGGGTGCAGGAGTGGGGTGAGGGCTCTGCGCTGGGAGTGTTGGCTCTGGGCTGGGGCTGGGAATGAGGGGTTCAGGGAGGGGGCTCTGGGGAGGGGGAGAGGGGCTCAGGGCTGGGGCAAGGGGTTGGGGCTTGGGGGTGGGTCGTGCGTTTACCTCTGGCGACTCCTGGTCAGCGGCGCAGTTTGGGGGGGCTAAGGCAGGCTGCCTGCCTGTCCTGGCACCGAGCTGCGCATGCCCTGGAAGCAGCCAGCAGATCCGACTCCTAGGTGGGGGGGGCAGGGGCAGGAGGCTCCACACGCCGCTTTCGCCCACAGGCACTGCCCCCCAAGCTCTCATTGGCTGGTTCCCGGCCAATTGGACTGTGGAGCTGGTGCTTAGGGTGGGGGCAGTGCGTGGAGCCCTGTGGCCCCCCCTCTGCCTAAGACCCAGACCTGCTGCCTGCTTTCACAGCACAGCGCAGTGCCAGCCAGGACAGGTAGGGACTCGCCTGCCTTAGCGCGGCAGCAGCACCGCCGACTGGACTTTTAACGGCTCGGTCGGCCATTCTGACTGGAGCTGCCAGGATCCCTTTTCGACACTTGGTCACCCTATTCAGGAAGCACTTATGGGACAAATGAAATCCTTGAGTCCTGTGCCTCGGCTGAGTAGCAGGCCCATGCACAGGCTAATGAAATCCTCCTGCCAGGCAATGGGAGCTGCTCCCCTGAGGCTACTCAGGCCTAATGGTTGCAGGAACCACTGCAGCCTCTTAGAGCGGCTGCTGGCAGTGGAAAGATTGTGGGAGCTTTGCAATGGTAGACGCTGAAGCTTAACTCTCTCACTGCTTCATCAGCCAACCCATACCCTGTTTCTTCCTCTCTCTTGTGAACCGTTGCTCAGTCAGTAGAAATTGCCTGCACAAGCCCCCTTATATCCAGATACACAACCCTCTGTGCTAGACAACTACACTAGTTCCACTGCCAATGGACCTGCCAGAAGAGGGACTGGGCTTGCCTGTAACTGTGAGCAAGGAATTTGTCTGTTCTGAAGAGGTTTCCACTTGTGCACTCAAACATACATGCAGATGGCCAGAAACAGATTAGTGCCACTCCTGGGATGTGAAGAGGTACTGAGTGTGCGCCAGGGATCTAGAGGGGGTGTTTTAGAGATGTGGGCTCTCCTAGGTGCTGTGCCCTCATTCTGTTTCCCCGTTAACGCTGAGCCTGAAACTTGCAACCGTTTAGAAAATTGAGAACCATTTTCTAGTAAATGAGGAAGGAATTTCTAAATTGCAGAAGGCCAGAAGTGCTGTTATTTTTTAAATTTCGATCAGCTTGGGTGGCTTGGGTGTGGGCAGGGTGAGTTGTTGAATGAGAGCTGTTGGCTACAGCCAAAAATCCATGATGGCACAGAAGAATTACTCTAATTTTTTTCCTGGCTTGCCATCCACTATAAAAATATTTCTATTATGGGTATGGATTAACTCTGTTAATCTCAAAGCAAAGTAGGTAGAAAGCTCAGTCGCTTCAGGACTCCAGCTACCCCAATGCTTTCTACTTTTTAGATACATGTTTAAAGAAAAATGTCTTTCTTGGTTCGACTAATTTTGCAGCCTTGAGTAGTTGGACAGACCATAAAGCAAAGTTGTGCTCCCATCTAAATGGGGAGCCTTCAGGTCTCGTCTGCAAACGAGAGCCCTTTGACTTCAGGATGGTTCTACAATGCTTGCACCCTGTTTTAATATCTTTAATCTAGCCCTGGGTGTTTACATTTTAATCTGTGGTATAATTCCACTGATTTCAGTAGAGTTTACACTGGGGTTGAATTTGGCCCATAACTTTTTACCAACATTAAAATTAAATGGAATACAGCTGTCAGCTCTCTGGGTGTTCTTCTATTACTCTAATTCTTGTAATTATTAATAGAAATGTTATCATTGTATAACTGGTTTTTACTCGTATGGATTTTATTAAAATGGTAACAATGGAATTTTATACTGTTCCTTATCCAATCTAGATTAAAAGAATTTTACAATGGCTAATTATTTCCATGTAGTCAGTCATCATTTTAAGAATAACTTAGTCATAGTTCTTTTTTCCCCTGATGTTGCTTGCAGAGCTGCCATCAGTCATTATTAATATCTAGAAAACGTGTAAGTTTCTCTTTAACCCACTCTGTAGTTCCTTGCTGTTTATGGTAGTTACCTTAAAAGTTATCATACAGAATTAAAAGTGTATCCTTGGAAACTGGGTTAGTTATTCTCCCTTCCTGAGAAGATATAAAGCAAGGGCATGTTTCCAGAGTCAGGCAGGGTAGGAGCTTGGAGGATGTCTCCAGAAAGTCTGGTTGATGAGGAGCTAAAACTGAGAAAAGGATTAGAGCAGAATCCCAGGAGGCATGTGACAGTAAATGGGAAAGGGAGAACCTTCAAGAGGAATATAAAGGAAGCTAGAACCAGAGGTGGGGGTTGGACCCATGTTGAACCTCCCAGTGGTTCCTCCAATGTCTCCCTCATGTGTGCAGCCGAAGGTCCCTTCTCTACACATTCTTGGACTGCAGCTCTCTTCTGGGTTGATCTAATGCCATGAGGAGTGTCCCCTTTATGCTCTCTTCCTTAAAACTCCATGTCATTTTGAGTCTCCATTCTGCAGTTGATTGTATCTGGGAGAGTTCGGGTGGAAAATGTTGATCGTTGGACCAGTTGGGCAGCAGGAAGTTGAATCTAATATAGCTGAAATGGTTACAAGGACTCAGAGTAACAATATCCTATTCCATTGGCAACAGCTAAATCTCCCTCCTGAGCTAGAAGTTACATTTATTAAATTTATATTTTTAGGGCATGATATCTGATAACTTTTGTGCCATACTTCTTTATATATACCTTTTAGGTCAGACCTGATTGACTGATCTCCTGAACTACTGGGTGACGTTGCCTCATTACAATGATGACAAACAGTTGTTGTTTTGGCATTCTATGATGTACCCATACATTTGCAAAGTTTCACATTTATCCTATTTTGCAAGAGCATCTCCATAATTCATTAAGAGGAGGACCATTTTTGTAGCTGGTGATGTACGACAGTTAACAAATGAGGGGAAAATTGGCTCTGCACAATAAAAATCTGGATCAGATAAAAAAAAATTGGAATGGACCCTACTTAATGGATCTGTTTTGGATGCAGCCCAAGAGTGTGGAAATGTCACAAGAACTGCAGGTCTCCTAAGATTTGTACCACTGAAGATGGTTAAGCTTCAAACCTGAATTTCATTTCCTATACTCAACGTAATCTGGATGGGAATGCCATCTCTTGGCCCATTCCTAATGTATATTGTACAGACACATATATAAAGATAATGACTGAGGTTTTAATTTCAGAGGGAAAACCATTACTCCTTCGTATAGTTATTTATTATTTAAATTGTGTTGCCTGGATTGAAAACATGATGGTCAATAAAACCACAAGTCACACTTTCATTCCATAGAGCAATGGTTTTCTATTATAAAGCCTAATTCCAATCATCATATACTTGCAGGTACTGGTTACAGCACCACCAAGAGAAATCTGCCAAGTAGTAAGTGTCTCAAGGAAAAGAATATATTAGACACTTCACTGCTTAAATATAATAAAGGAGAATAATGAAGTACACAAGTAACTATCTTGTTTTATTGTCTAGTTTATCTCTTATGGATAACCTCCCAAACCACACCATCACAAATTAGGAAGTTGAGGTATTTCTTTGAACCTATTCTTTTAGTTTACAGGAAACCTGAATCACACAGATTCTTAAATGAAGTAATCACTACAGCTGCTATGCTTAAATACTCCAGACCTACGTGAATCATTGTGTGGTTTCGCATAAGCTGATTGTTGTGATGTACTTCTTAAATAATTGATAAAATATGTTTGGCGAGTTGTATTTTTGACAGAGCTATCCTTTTAAAAAGGAATCTTTGTTCCAAAAATTAAAAGCAAACTGCCCTTTATAAGCCACCATTCAAAAACTGACAATGTATTTCCCTTCAATATCTCTGTCATTAGTGAATACAAGTTGTCCTGTTCTTTGTCTCTGCCAGTATTAAAGCTTTGTTAGACTTTGGATATGGTACTCTTAGAGCCTCCTCTGTCCTTAGTTCAAAAGTTGTAGAACTTGTGAGCATTTTACCTCACGCAGGGGGTTGAGTTTACACACTTGCTTTAGTATGATGTGACAATATAACAAAAGAAAACCCAGATGCTTCAGCACACTGAGACATGGACTGGTTATCTGCTCTCTTGCCATTCATGCTATCTGAGGTGGTAGAATAACGGTTTGTCTCTATTGATTTTGACTTAAAGTCATTGCCCTGGTTTCCTTTTTGAGTGCATCTTCCTGTGTGTCTGCTGACCCCACACATCTTGCAGCTTAGGTGACTGCTGGTATTTAAATAATTGGTTGCTCTGCTTCTTCTTCCTTCCATTATGCCAGCAGGGAGGCATTAATAACTGTTCCAGATCTACCTGCATTAATCATTCTGGAATGGATGCTCCAGATCCACCTTCAAATTATGTCTCTCAAGTAACATTCCAGCAATAAAGCTGGTTCCCTCTGCTTTGAATTAGATGGCAAAACATTGGCTAAGACAGACAACCAACCTTTTGTCCCATCAATTTCTGATCCAAGATCTAGCTGTGGTTCCCTTGATAAACTTCTATGTATTATTATGTTTCTTGCCCAAACCATTCATTTACAAATGGGAAGCTCCTTCTTCTATATCAAGGAGCTTATCCTAGTGGCTTTTGCCCTATAATACCTCAGAGGCAGCCTTCCTGAGAGGGGCTTCCAGGGAGCCCTGGCTCCATATTAAAGCTTCTTAACCCTTTTGTGGGAGCTGTGGGTAAAGAGGGTGGTGGTGCAGACAATGCATATGATCCCCTGGTTGTACCTACTTTGGGGGTGGGTGATGGAATCCCTGTGCTTGTGGGGTCTGACAACTCCTTTATAATTTAAGGCCAGGATCTTAAAAAAGCGAGTATTGATTGTGGGTGCCAACTGGTCACCTTAAAGAGATCAGATTGTAATGAAGTGCCAACCATTCACCCTCTGAAGATGAGGTCCCTTTATGGGATCTCAATTATGGGACTTCCATTTGCTGGCTGAAAATATTGTATTCTGCCATCATACCTATCCAGATACACAAAATCACCTAGGGCTATATTTGCAAAGGTACGTAGGCACCTAAAGATGCAGAAAGGTGCATTGATTCCAATGAGAGTTAGGTGCTTAACCTGCTAGTGTGCCTAGGAGGACTTTCACAAGTGCCTTCCTATGTTTGAAAATCTGCTCCTAAGCATTTTTGAAAATTTTGGACTAAAGTGGTACTGCAAACTATTTATACTAGTTAGCCAATGGGTATTGTTTTGTACTGGATGGCCTACATCTGAATAATGAAACTGAGAATAGAGCTTCACTTGTATGCATGTATGAAATCAATGGGAGTTAGGTGCCTAAATACCTTTGCAGATTTGGGTCGAAACACCTGGATAGCTTTCACTGACAGGAGGAACATAAGAAAGTGTCTGACTTTTACTTTGGGTATAGCTATGTTATTAAGAGATAATCATGTTAATTGGTTCATTTTATGTTAGGGCAAACAGAATAGATCCTGATCCTTGACCTTACTCCTAAGAACATAAGAACGGCCGTACTGGGTCAGACCAAAGGTCCATCCAGCCCAGTATCCTGTCTACCAACAGTGACCAATGCCAGGTGCCCCAGAGGGAGTGAACCTAACAGGTAATGATCAAGTGATCTCTCTCCTGCCGTCCATCTCCACCCTCTGACAAACAGAGGCTAGGGACACCATTCCTTACCCATCCTGGCTAACCTCCATGAATTTATCCTAACACTTATCTAGGCATGAAAAGAATTTAACACAATTAGAACCATACAGATGGTTTGCAGGTTCATCAACAAGGTGACCAGAGAACAGCTGGTCTAAACACTCAACCAGCACCATGGTAGGATTAAGAAGATTGTACAGCATTTGGTTATTGTGTTTTCCAGAGGATGACCTCTGACAGCATGCAAGCATCCATTGCTGATCTTTTTTAGAGCTAGGATTAAAGATGTCGGGACTTGGCTATTAGTTGCATCTCTGGTCCTGTCAAAGGGTGCTCTACTCACCACTGGAGCACACATCTGGGGATTTGCTCTGCCAGGCTGAAGCCCCATCCTGTGGTTACGCTCTGTCACTCTGTCTCGTGCTCTCAGTACTTGCCTGCTCTCATTTTGTGGCTTGGCCCTATGGCCACATCACTGTGGTTTTCCCCTTCCAGGGAAATCACACACATCAAAGTCTCTCAGGACCCACTGCCCCTTAACAGTGCCTCTTCTCTAGTGTCTATTAGGGAAAGGCAGGCCCGCCCTCTACATTGGGTTCTAGCCCAGGTACCCTACAACTAGCCATCAAAGTCTGCACAATCTATCCTGTACTCCTGCCTCCCTATAGTCCCCTTCTAGTCTCAGCTACTGGGCTTTATACAGCCCCTCCTGTTCCTGTCCAGCTGAGCTTCAGCTCTAATTAGTCCTTGTTCCCGCTTCCTCTTCCAGGTGCGGCCTAGGCAGTTAATTGGCCCACCCAGCCACTTTAACTCTTTCAGGTCTTCTGTGGGGGACACCCCATCACAGAAACAATTCGCACTGACTTTAATGGAATTTTTACTTGTACTAGCACTGGGTAAAAGTGCTCAGTTTGGCACCTAAAATACAGTTATTCTAGTTGTGCTAAACCATGAGGCTGCTGTTTTAGAAGACGAGAATAGTGGATGAAGAATATCGCTATCGTCTTTAAAAGCTAGCACCTCCCTCGATGAGCTCCTACTCTAGGAAATTGCTTTTATGTTGGCATATGTAGAGTTGGTCTCCGGTGGCAGGATTTTGCCATTGGTTTGAAGTGACTCAAATTTGTCACACTTTTAATTGCCCAGGGAAGAGCTAAGCACTGTGTTTAATAATGTTTTTAATATCTGATACAGTATTGGCATTTTTTCAAAGATCACTTAAGCTCTTTACAGCTAAGAAGATGCATACGATAATGTTACATGGTACATGTGCCCTTGAAAATGTTCTGTTTGTAAAAGGTATAATGAGGAACAAGTGTTAGTACAAACCATTAACTTGTATGCTAGAACCATGCAAGTTTTCACAACAGACCATCAGAACCCAAGCAAACTACCAGCTATTTTTCCTTTCATGTTGTATTGGAAGCTCATGGTTGTGAGCCAGAGGTGTTCATGATTGTGGCTTGGAAGGCAGTAAAGGGAACTTAGTCACAGGCACCAGACCAGTAAAGATTATAAACGTACAAGAAGTTTTGCAAACTGCTTGGTTGGGCCATAGAGAAGTTATTACATCTGAAATAGTGGGACAGAGGTTAGACTGCTATATAATCTGCAGCTTATCTATTTCTAAACTCATGGAGTTGCCCCATGGTCAGTATGTTCCAGATCATCTTAGACCATTCACAGCTTGAAGAACTGCAGTGAACTTCCATTTGCTGGCTGAAAATATTGTATTCTGCCATCATACCTACCCAGATCTGCACTGTGATTCACCAGGCAGCTGCAGGGAACTATACAAATAAGAAATATAATAGGGGAGATTAGAAAGAATCTCAGTGATTTCTCTGCTTATATTTTGGAGCGACCTCCCCGAAGTCCATACTGTAGGATAAGCCAAGCACTTTTTTTGTGCAGTGGGGTTACCCTTCCTGGGGGTGGATCAGAAAGCCTGATTAACTAGTATGCTATCTTTGGAGGGTAGTGTACATGGGAGAGAGTGTTTTAATATGGTTCTGTGCAATGAGGTGCAGATTGAGCATTTCTTTTAGCGAACACCAGCCTGAAAGCTTGCTTACATAAGAGTAGTATTTGAATCCTTTCCTCCATGCACATAAATAATATAAATCCTTATTATCACTTAGCTATTAAATATTCAGGACATAAAAATGTTACTGTCTCCTTGGGTTAGTGGCCACTGTGATGCATGCAAGTTCAAGTTCGCTGTGTTCTGCAAGCAAGGTAATGACTCTGTATGTACTGTAATACAGAAACAGGCTTCTAGAGGGCATCAAGGGATCACAGCTGCATTGACACTAATGTCAAGCATCAGCTACCTTTGATTCTTGCAATGTGCCACTGCACAGTGATCTGTAAGCAGCATGGCCTGCAAAGTGGCACTATGAACGTTTACAATGCACTTTACAGCCTACAATGCATGCAGAACAAACTAATAGTGTAGGCCTATAGGAATATTGCCTATCTATGGAAACCCTTAGCTCTGCCTCTCAATATTCTAGAGGTGGTCACAATGGTGGCAGTACAATTTAAGCACCTAGCTATTATTAGGAGGTATTAGCTTTTAAAAAATAATATAGTGCAGACATATCAGGACATGGAGTTGAGTAGGTTTTATTCCACAGGACCATGGTACAGCCTCAATTATTAGGCCCTCAGTTAGCCTATGCTCCTTCTTATCCAAAACCGTGTCATGTTCTCCAGTCAGATAATCAAGGCGATTTTCAATGAAATATTCAATGTCCATGCTATAGTACACACTTTATTATCTTTATGTCAGTTTACAAAAGGGTGGACTATGTGTATCTAGCTAAATACTATATCACAAATAACTAATGTGATGTATATACAACTACATTGTGACTGGGCTCACAAATTTGGTCCATAAAATCGACAGAGAGTCCTGTGGCACCTTATAGACTAACAGATGTATTGGAGCATAAGCTTTTGTGGGTGAAAACCCACTTCGTCAGATGCATGCGTTTGACGAAGTGGGTATTCACCCACAAAAGCTTATGCTCCAATACGTCTGTTAGTCTATAAGGTTCCACAGGACTCTTTGTCACTTTTTACAGATCCAGACTAACACGGCTGCCCCTCTGAAATTTGATCCAGTTTTCCCAAGATCACAAAGACATGAAACTGTTAAGCAAATGTTAGCCCTGAGGCCATTACTAGAACTGGTGTATGGCATGAGGCACGGTAGCTTCTAGCATGTATTGCACGGGTTGTGGCTCCTGCTCCTCTCGAAGTCTTGCTGTATCAGGCTGTGTTGCTCTTCAGGCCTGGTACATACGTTAGGCATGCAGCGCCTATGGTCTTTTGCACTAGGTTTCCTGCTCTTTTTGACACCTGTATGACCTCACATTCAGCAGCTCTCGGTAGGACACTATGCGCCCTTTCAGGAGCACAGTTATTCTTGGTCTTTGTTGAGCTTCCTTCACCAGCCACCTTTCACCGTTTCGCCCCCTTTTCTGTTTCATAGAATCATAGGACTGGAAGGGACCTCAAGAAGTTGTCTAGTCCAGTCCCCTACAATATGGCAGGACTAAGTATTATCTAGACCATCCCTGACAGGTGTTTGTCCAACCTGCTCTTAAAAATCTCCAATGATGGAGATGTCACAACCTCCCTAGGCAATTTATTCCAGTGCTTAACCACACTGGCAGTTAGGAAGTTTCCTTAGTCTGTAGTTCTTTCCCTGTGGTGACTTCCAAATCTGTCCTCCATGGGGTACACTCCCACCCACCCCTTCGCTACCCCATCTGTTAAACTGATCAGCAATGAAAGAGTTAATGCTGACATTGTTCAAGTCTCAGCACTGGGCTTTCGTGATGTTACGCTGCGCTCAATAGGGTGGTAAGGGATGTGGACATATACTCCCCTCAGAGCTATTGTTAGGCAGGTTGCAGATGTGGGGCGCCATTACTTTACACGCAAAACCCACTGGGAACACTGTCATCACCACCAGCAAGGCTAGACACTTTTTTTTGGCGCAACATATACATGCTGGAGCATCTGAACATGACCTATGGGTCATACACATACATCAAGCGGCAAGGGTGACTGTAACCTCTGGGTTTAGCGGTACCCTCCTACTTCTTTAGGGACTTAGCTTTGAATATATGTTAGCAACAAATATGGCTGCAGAATTCACTCCTTGCCATAGACCTGTGCTTCGTTTTCATTAAAAAAAAGTGTGCGCATGATGGTTATTTAACCTGGTGGCTGCAGAGGAAACCTCAGCCATGTGAACAGCATATAAACCAGTATAGGATGCCTGCCTATGAATTGCCCCATTCATTTCAATGAGTGCCCTGTGGATGCTGCTTGTGCAGCTCCAGAATATGGTATTTTTTCCAAAAAATTCAGCATTTTTTTTTTTTGCTGTAGAATTTGCTGATTTTCTGCAGTCAGGTGCCTGACATTTTGCTTTCTCTCACCCAGGTCTGTGGTGACCAACCTGAAGCTTCCTCTTGTTCACCAGCTTGTCCCACAGCTGGGACTTAATTAGATGACAGTGGATGGTCCCTCCCTTCATTGTTCCAGGGAGCTGGGGCCTGGAGGCCCAGTTTGCAGCCAGGCAGCAGGGGAAGCCAGAAATACTGGCTGATGAGCTGGACTGCCTAGAGAGATGAGCTGCTGGCGCTGGCTGCAAGGTCCCCTCTGGCACACATGTGAGCAAGGAGGTTCTGAGCCAGGCTGCCTTGACCTCATCGCAGGAGCCAAAGGAATGAAGCCAGCCCACTTGAAGAACATAGCCCGGGAAGGGGGAAAACCCAGCCTCAGAAATAGTCATTGGCCAGTTTTACATTGGTGAATATTTTCAACGATGAGCTACAGTTGTGTGGGGGTGGTGGGCTGGAAATGAGTGGCACTTAGTGGTTCATTGTCTGTGTGGAGCCCATTTGTGGCTTGAGATCAGCATCAGTGTGTACTGGGGCCAGGCCTGTGGCCTGCATGCCCACTCAAGGACACGGTGGCCCTGACCACCTCTCCGTTCCCTCATGGTGCCTGTGGGAACAAGGGGGAAAACACAGCAGCGTCCAACTGCTATCTCCTATTGCCCTTTTATCGAGTACATGTTGGAACTGGGTACTGAGTGAAAACTAACACGTAAAGGGACATTGTCTACCCTCTTGGCTGCCCCTTGTGTCTTTAAATTCTTTCCTTCTATTTATTATTCAGTGCCATTGCCTCTAATGCAGTGATACTCACACTGAGGCGCGCAAGCTGCAAGTGGCTCGTTAATGTGTCTTCTGCGGCTCTTTGCAGCACATGATATTAAATCACTGTGTGATTTAATTATTAACCATTCTAAGTTACTAACCAATCAAGATGCTTTTACTATGTTATTAATCAATTGTAGTTGATAAAATAATAATACTTGGTCAGTCATTTTGCTGGGAGAATTATATATATATTAGGACTTTCAAGCGATTACAAAAATTAATCATGATTAATCGCACTTAAACAGTAATAGAATACCATTTATTTAAATATTTTGGGATGTTTTCTACATTTACAAATATATTGATTTCAATTACAACACAGAATACAAAGTGTACAGTGCTCACTTTATATTTATTTTTGATTACAAATATTTCCACTGTAAAAATGATAAACAAAAGAAATAGTACTTTTCAATTCACCTCGTACAAGTACTGTAGTGCAATCTCTACTGTGAAAGTGCACCTTACAACTTTGTATTCTGTGTTGTAATAGAAATCAATATATTTGAAAATGTAGGAAAATATCCAAAAATATTTAATAAATTTCAATTGGTATTCTATTGTTTAACGGTGCGAGTATGCGGAGGCTCCCATTGGCTGTGGTTCCCGGCCAATGGGAGCTGCAGGGATGGCGCCTGCAGGCAGGGCAGCGTGCAGAGCCGCCTGGCTGCGCCTCAGTGCCAGAGGAGGGGATATGCTTCCGGGAGCTGCTTGCGGTAAGCACCGCCCAGAGCCTGCACTCCTGAGCCCGCCCCACGCCCCAATCCCTGTCACAGCCCTGATCCCCCTCCCATCCTCCAAACCCCTTGGTCTCAGCCTGGAGCCCCCCCCGCACCCCAAACCCTTCATCATCCCCCCGCACTCCAACCCGGAGTCCCCTCCCACACCCTGAACTCCTCATTTCTGGCCCCACCCCGGAGCCCTCACCCCCTCCCACACCCCTACCCCCAATTTCGTGAGCATTCATGGCCCGCCCTACAATTTCCATACCCCGATGTGGCCCTCAGGCCAAAAAGTTTGTCCACCCCTGGCCTAGACTGCGTGCAGCTATCTAAGAGGTAAATATGTCTATTAGGTTAAATAATTGAGCAGCTTTCTTGAATAGATCAGGGTTTATCAGACTGAAGGTAAGAAACAACAGTATACTTGTATCCAGTTTTTAATGCTTTCTTGTAAAATTGAAAATATAAAACCAGCGGAGCAAATGAAGGCTTTATATACATGAGGTCTGTGATTAAAAAAGTCCGTTTAGTCAAGAAAATTTCCAATGAATGAAACTAAAACGATTAAAGGGAACAACCGTCTCAAATTGAAAACATACATTTCAGAAACAAATCTTTACAAGTTATTATATAACTTACATTTACATTCTTACTAAGAAATGATAAAACAAGCTGTTTCAAATGCTCCTCATTCCCTTAAAGCATGAAATTCAAAGTGCCACAGCAAAGGAACAGGTTCCAATAACTTTTCTTATACAGTATATTCATTTATAAAATGGATTGGTAAATGTGAGGTGTTTATTTAAATGAGCACATAGAGATACAGACTAAATAAAAGTACTGGAACAGCATTTCTGTTACTACGTATACAGTTATAGTAATAATAAAGGAAACAAAGGATAAAGCTGTTCTTAGGTATCTGTATAGATGGAAGGAATGTGATTCAAACAATGATCAAAAGCACCATTTTGGAAAAATCCATTTTCTTCAGTTCCATTGGCGACTGCTTCTTCAGACCCACATTGTGCTTCAGAAATTACATCGTAGCCTGAAAGGAGGAAAAGCGTACGAGCATGATTTAGCACCATAGTACATATGAGGGCTGAAGCAGGAAGCACAAGTCTGAGTCCTAGAGCTATGTAGTGAAGCCTCACGTTAATCAGACAGCAGAATTCACCACCAACGCCTCACTTAGACAATATGAAAACTAACCTCATAATTTGTGTCATTGTGCATGAGTTTCCATTCACTGCTTTGTACGGGTACCCCTGTGTGAGTGAAGTTAATCTGGCTACCGGTGTGGGTGTGTCAGAGTATGCCTCTCTGTTACTAGGACATGTCAAAGCAATGGATGGACAAGGATCCTAGATAGTGTTCTGAAAGTGCTGCAGACAGATTGTGTTGTATATTTTTCTCTTTTAAAGGTACTTTGAGGATCTGGAAATATTTCATGTGTGCCCCAGACATTCTTGAGATCCTGGAGGAATCTGGCTAATGCACTAGCTGGCTCCCCAGGGTGTGGCCTGCGTTCTACAATTTGGGGTTTTGTCAGGCTCCTGGTGCCCCTGCGTGCACTCTGGAGTCAGCATCAGGGGCACAAGGTGTTCCTTTGGTAAGGAATGTTGTGAAGCATGGTGCCCTCTGGCCGCCTATACTGGCAGAATCTCCAATGGGCCTTCCATTCTGCTGGTACTGCTCTTCTGCTGCCCTACTCTTAGCAGGCCTTTGAGTGAAGGCAGGATTTTGTCCCCAATTCTTAATCAGGCTGAACTCTTATTGACATGATACATATCGCTCCACACTACTTGTTTGAAAAGGAACAGTATATGCACTTTGTGCCTGATGCTGACTGCAGCAAGACTAGTTATGAACACACATAGGTAAGTGGATTTCAATTTAGTCCAATATACCTGAATAGTTTCCCTTGTGTAAAATGATTTCTTTAAATCCCATTCCCAGAAACAGTTTAAAGTGATATTGACTAAGATCTCCTCTTCAAATCTTGCCACTGCTCCGATACCTGCTCCTCGTTCTGTGCCCAAGCTTCCCTCTTCACTGACCCTTTTGTTCCCTTTATCCACTCCAAAGCCCAGTGTTCTTCTGTGTGGCCTTGAGTAGCTTGCTAAGCTTCCTCCTTCCAAAGACGTCTCAAACCCCACCTACTGCATGAAGCATTGATGCTGTGTTATGCTCACTCTGCACATTCTGTGTCACCTCAGACAGCATCGTCTATGTTTGGCTATATCTTTCTAAAGGATTGTATGTTCTTCAGAACAAGGACAGATCCGTATTTCTTCAGCACAGATTACTGACTTATGCATATGAAAGAAGGCTGCACTTCAGTTATTGAGGCACTTGCGGCTGACTGGGTGACATGGAAAACATGTTAATATTTACTGCAAATCACATCCATATCCACTGCAAACGTATGTGAGGAAGGATGCTCTTGCGGTTAATACACTGAACTGGGACTCTGGGGATTTGGGTTCAGTTTTCTGTTTTGCCACCGTCTCTCTGTGTGAGCTTTGGCAAATTACTTCATCTCTCTGTGCTTCAGTTTCCCATTGATAAAATAAGGATGATACTTCATTTCTCCCACTTCGTTTCCCTTGTTTATTTAGATTGCATGTTCATCGGGGTAGGGACTGTCTCGTACTATGTATTTTTATAGGAGCGAGCACAATGGGACCCCAATCTTGGTTGGGGCCTTAGGTTCTACATAATATAATTAATAATGGACTCTGATTCTGTAGCCCTATGTAGGCAAGTCCCCCATTGATATCAAAGAGATTTGCCTTAAGTAGGACTGTAGGATCAGGCCCTTACAAGTGAATTAGTTAGGGGGGTGTTTGTTTTTTAATAGATTAGAGACTAGATTCTGCACTCACTTATACTTATGCAATCCCTTGTGATTTATACTAGTTTACTGTATTAGTTAACCAAGGGTGGACTAATCTGTGGATCAAATCCTGCTCTCTGATACAGAGTAAATCTGAAGTAAATGAGAGTAGAAAACAACCCAGTTTGTTTGTCTAGTCAGCACTGTGTATATAACCTAACTGAAGAGCACAGTATTCTATTAACTTATGAAAGGGTGCATATTATGTTAATTTTCTCTATCTGACAGGGCCCACGTACAAAGGGGTACACAACCACAAATGGACAAAAACCAAGATAAACATACACCCCAGAAATCACTGTTAGATTCCAGATAGTGTAAACCATCCAAAAGCCCTGAACACAAAATAAAAAATTTATTGACTGTTAATGTGATTCATGGAACAGCTGTTTGCCAGTCACATTTGGCATTCCTGTGAGATGAGATCTCCATTAATATTAATGGTGCTATAAAACCCTGAAAAAATTAAAGCACAGCCTTGATGAATCTTGCAAACCTGAATGGTTCTATTTTACACAGAAAGATGAGATAAGATTTATATTTTCCATATATTTATTTGTTTCAGATGCTATGTATTTGTATACCTCAATAACCATTCTAAAAATAAAATTATTGCTGAGAAACCATAATAGGTTCGCCCCAGACAAAAATAGCAAATGTTGTGGTAGTTGGTGTTTTGCCACATTATTATTTTTTTGCTCTGACAATTTCTTTTGCAAAGTTTATTTAGTCTATTCTCTACCTGTCTAAACTGAACATCAAATTTCAACATTTTAAAACTGTTTTAGTAACATCAAACTTATGAATATCACAAAAAAAATCAAAGTTAAGGCTGAAACTGCATGGTTAACTCTTCCCTTTTGCTAGTTATTGCTGCACGTACTTTTTAGTGTGTAACACGACACACACACTGAACTGCGATTCCTCACAATGGGGTAGGAATGTCAGCTCTTATTCTGCAGTCCTATCTCGGACGCCAGTCCAGGAAAGCACTTAAGCAAATGTTTTCAGTAATGTCCTGAGCGGAGATGCTTTCCTGAATCAGGGCCTCCAGCAAAAACCATGTTTGGAATCAGTGAGTTTTGCCTAACTAAAGAGTGACGAATTGGTACTCTCTCACTGCTATGGCATTGCTTAAAATATGTTGGGTCTTGTTACTTCCATGATTTTTCACTGTGGTTTTTAAAAATAGGAAAAAATCCCTCAGAAACATGAGCAGTTCTGTATGGGAGCTCATTCCCTAGATTGTAATGATTCTAGTATACCTCTAGGCACGTTACCATTATGCAAATATATGGCTGGGAAAAAAGTTACCCATGTGCAAAAGCCACTTTTCCAAACAAAATTCCCATAGTCACTAGTTCACATTTGGTACATCTCAGTATAAAAAAAAAAACACATCCCACTTTTTATTCTTAAGTGAACTAGAAGTCCCTGAAGCCAGTAATGTTTAACAGAATTTCATGGGAATATAAAAATCCAGTTTTGAGACTTAGACCCTGACTATGAACTGCAGCCTGAAATGACTTATACACACCTGAAGGTAGGGCTTTTAGTGTAAATGTTGACACAATCTTTACAATAAATGTCAAGGGAACGGGGCAAAATTGCCTTTTTAGTGAGCTGTCCAAAAGCTCACTAAAGTCACTGGGTCTACCCACACAAGTAAGAGGAGAATTTGGCTGTCGCTGAAATACTGTAGGATAAAAGAAAACAAATCTATTTTCCTAAATAATTGAGTTTAGTGAAATGTTGCATTTTATGTAATAAGACAAAAAGTGTTTTTTCTATTTCTAAAAAAAAATCACAAGGATAACTCTTCATAATAGGAATAAATTACCTGTTGAAGCTAAAGGTGCATTGAGTATGTGACACCCATTCTGTCTCAAAGGATTAAAGCAATGGGATTCCCCTGTTAGCACATCACTGTTGACAGACTGCTCCACTGTTCTGTAGCAGTCTCCGTAGTGGAAACAGTTTTGTATTGAGTGAAAGCTGCCTTGGTAACCTGAAAACAGATATTGCATACACAGTTTAACACTGCCGTGATGGTATTAGCTTCATTTCTGTCATAGCATTTCATTACTACTGTGGGTTTTAGATCCTTAGGGTTTTAACTACGGAAAAATGACCAAGCCACAGCCTTTATTCTACTTACATATTTATACACACTGTGTGTTATAATATAATATAAAACCTATATCGGGCTTGATTCTGCAAGGTGCTGAGCACTGTGGCCCTATCCAGCAAAGCATATAAGGACATACTTAACTTTGAGCAACTGAATGAGTTGCCCCACTGAAGTTAACGGGCTACTCATTAAAGTTAAGCATGTTCTTAAATGCTTTGCTGGATCAGGGCCAGGATGCTCAGCACACTGTGGGATTGAGCCTATAATGAATGACTGTTCAATTTACCTGAATTAAATAATGCAGTATTTTACTGATATACCCTATTTGATTTGTAACTGAATAAAGGCCTTTTACCATCCAGCATGAATTATTTATTGCAGGAGATAACTGTATTTACGGATATACCGTTTAGAATACTTCAGCCCTCTCCTTTTTCAAAGTGCTATCTTGTTTCAAATGAGAACATTTCACTAGTCACGGTGGGCCAGATCCGGCAAGAAGAGTTTGGCCCAGAGGTGCTACCCTGCATTCTGATGGACTTAAAGACCTTTATGCCAGGGGAGGATCTCTTTAGCTTGCCGCTGGGGCTCCTTGGCAATCCCACCAATGGAAGCTGCTGAGGGGATGTTTTGAATAGGCCCATTCCCTCCCCAGCCAGCAAAATCCATTTTGGGGCCACTAGTGTCTCCTCCTTCCCTAGAATCTCCTGTCTCACATGCTTTCTACCACCAGGGGTCCCGCACTGGCTTGCACCAGCAGAAACCTGCCAAAAGGAGAGGTAAATCCTGCCTCAGGCAGAAAGTCACTTGGCAGTAAAGAGCAGGCTAAGTGGAGAGTGGGGTTTTACTCCTTACAGGTTGGTGCCAGCATCCTGAAAGAACAAGGTGGTGACTCGGCCTCATCAATGTGAGCTGGGAGCTGTGCACTAAGGGGTTCTCAGGGCATCCCTCACACTAATGACACAGTTAAAGTTAATTATTTTCTAATCTGAATCCTTACTTCTCCTAACAGCCAGTCTAAATGGATTCATATTCTCTCTCTCTTTCCATTTAGCAGAAAGTGTCATAGGAATTTCTCCATGTTTCCCGTGAAAAGGGCAGTAGCACTTTTTCTTCTATTTTTTTTTCTCCTTCCCGCACTCATGCAGAATGAAACTTTTCCTCCAGGAAAGTCACATGACTTCTCTCCAGTTTTATCAAAGGAAGATGTCAGGCCAGATCTGCAGCTGCTAGACATCTGAATTGCTCCACTGATCAGCTGAAGTACTGGCCTGCTGTTTCAACCGTGGGGTTAATTTCATGTATTTAAAAAGTAACACTGGTGCTTATCACCAAAGCACCTGGATGCCTTACACTGCTCAAATACACCAATTACCAATCCGCAGACTGTAACAAACTCCTTCCTGTTCACAAAACTCTGACAGTTACCACAGACGGTTATACATCAGGCTAACTGGTGCAATTCTTTAATAATGATGCAGCATACCTAGTTGGGGTGAAAGGGTAGGTTTTGTATGGAAGTTTGACTATTTTACATGGTTTTTGGTTGACCCTGCAAGCCTCATGTGTCCTATTTCTAGAGAACTACGGTCCCTCATCACAAAAAACACACTTTGATATTTCATGACTGAAGTACTAAGGGACGACCATTCCAGAGGAAGATACCAAGCACATTTTACCAATGGTACAAGTATTTTCTGCAGTAGGCAAGAAGGCCTAGAAATTTTGAATGTTGAATATTAAACGATGTGTGTCCTTCCCTGGCACAAGTAAACAGCCACCTCTATTTAATGCTAGGAGAGACTGGCTCAAAGAATCAAAGAGCTCTTATGAGAGGCTGCTAAACTATCTTGTGATGAAGCTTCAGGTACAGTAGCTTATTGAGTGATGTTAATAGTTATCCTGATTTTTATACTTACAAAATGTTAAATCCTCTCTGCACACCTTCTAAAATCACTATATAACTTTAGGGATGAGCATTAGACATTAGACACTTGGCTTCAAATGAGGCATTACTGGCTCAAATGAGCACTTTATGAGCTTGGAGCAATCAGACTTTCCAGACTGCCTGCTAGACAAATCACTTCTAGGGAAGGCACATGTGTATTTTCTATGTCCCTGTAATCACGGTCTCTCTCATCATGCTCAGCCAGCATGCTTTATTAAACCAATTCAATATCTTTATGGTCCCTAAGGCTAAGACACTGCGATTTAGAAAATCAGCCAATAGCCCAACACAACACAACTGAATTAAAACTCACTTTGGACAAGCTTTTAGATAGGCAGCCGGATCCACCACTGCTCTTCAAGACTTATGGATAAGGTTTTCTTTTGAACTGCTTGAGGTTGTACTCTATAACTAGCCAGCAGGTTCGGGCCCCGGTGAAAAAAAATTTTCAGGCCCCCCAGCAAGGGCGGACCGGCTAAACAGGGCCGACGAGAGGGAGGGGAAGCCGGGCCCCATGCTCCCTTCCGGACCGCCAGGCCCTGGTAATTTGTACCAGCTTCCCCCCCCTTCCCCCCCGCCCTCGTCGGCCCTGCTGGCCAGTAAGAAACAGGGGGCGGGGGAAGAGAGAGCGAGCGAGCGAGCACGCTCAGTAAAACAAGGAGGGCTGAAAATAGCTACCAAAAGCAGTCAAGATATGTTTTATCCTGGGCTGGGTGTACACCAGTGCCTCAGACAGGCAGCCTGATATGGCACTGGTGAGGTGGCTGTAGCCTGACAATTCTAGGGAGAGGCAGTGTCATGAAAATATCTTAATATTCGATGATTGGATTTTACAGTGTTTGTTAAATGCTTCCCAGTACAAATACAAGGAAAAAGACCCGGCCCCTTCTCTACAGAGCTTGTATATGTGATGTGACTGGTGGGTGTAGCAAACTGCGGAAAGGGGATGGAATGAGGAAGGACAAAAGTTACAGCAATATGATCATGCAGTTACTCAGTTTAGGAATATGCAAATATTGTTGGCAGTAGCAGGAGTTTTAATCCTTTTCAAATGAGCAGAGTTGTCAGAAATGTTTGCTCACTTGCAGGGCTGGCTCTAGGCACCAGCGTTCCAAGCATGTGCTCGGGGCAGCCCTTTTCAAGGGGCAGCATTCCGGCTCTTTGGGGGCGGCACTTTTGAAGGGGCGGCACTCCGTTGTTTGTTTGTTTGTTTGTTTGTTTTTGTTTTTTGCTTCGGCGGCGGCACTTTTACAAATTTTTTTGCTTGGGGCGGCAAAAAACCTGGAGCCAGCCCTGCTCACTTGAGGGCACTGTGGAAGAAATGAGTGTTAAAGAGGGACTTGACTAAGGAAAGCGATAGGACCAGACGGGAAGGTATTCCAGGCATAGGAAGCAACATGGTAAAAGGCATGGAAATGGTTGTGGGAGAAATGGACAAACAGGGCATCAAGACTAAACATCTGATTCCTTAAGGCTGAAAATTAGAAGAGGTAAAGCAGCTTCTAGAGTGTGTCTAAGCTGGCAGAATCCCAATAATTTTTTCAACTAGAGAAGCTGAGACAGAGATTTTTAATTACCAAAAGGGACACTCAAGACAGCTTTTCCATCCACAAAGACAGCTAATCAGGCAATACATTCTGTGCCCCTCATGCACTGATTTTTTGTACAACATGTCATTGTTCAGTTTGAGAGGTACAGCTAACAAGCAGTAATTTTATTACTTATCGGTATGTTTATAATATGAATCATCATCTTTGGAATAACATCACAAAGGACTCATTTTGTGGCATTTTTACTGGGAATGACAAGATGAGCCGATATTAATTCAAAGGGACTTCATCCTAGCCTGTGAAATTGTAAGCAACTACAGTTGTAGCTAATTTGCATGCACACAATTCAATTTATGAGAAAAAGTCAGATTTTCCTGGCACTTAAACACGGACATGATAAATGCTAAATGATGCAGGACAGCAAAGTCAATTTTATGTCTATGCACGAGTGAGATTTTGACAGGCTTTTTCTCTACTCTAGATCAGTGTTTCTCAAAATGTGTGACTGGTCTCACTGAGAAGGGTCTCTGAGCACGTGTAGGGGAGACGTGAGAAAAAGAAGGGTTAAATTACTATCAATATAATAATCCTTCTCACTCTTCATCAGCTGAGCCAAACCATCTGCAGTAACATCCATAGGATGTGTGGCCCCAAGTGGGTAAACAGAGTCTCCTGGGAATTAGGAGATATGGAAGGCAGGAAGCTCATTGACATCCATTTGCCTCTGCCCTGATGATTGAAATTATGGTTTCATATTTCTTCACTTCATTCCGCATCACCAATACCACTCTAAGGGCCCTTTCTCAGATGAGAACTCCCCAATTTCCCCTGGTGACAGGTTTTGCAACATGGTAGGGCCACTTCCCGCCAGGTAGTTGTTCAATCCTCTGATACAGACAGATACCTTCTTTTGGTGGGAAGATGGGTTGGCTTTTGCAACAACCTATCCTTTCCTCTGGGTGGCTAGCATCACCAGCAACCAGGAATGGCTCAGAAGGCCAGCAAATATTTTTAGAGGCTCAAATCCCTTGGCGATCTTTCATGCTGATAATAAAGGGAAGTTAATGACCAGCTTGGGTGAATGTCAAGTGTTGCTGAAAAGCAGTCATTAGACCACAGATGAAAGCGAAACTGGTTTGAAAGTAAATCTGCTAGTCCAGGAGTTGGTTTCAGTAGCACTACAACTGGGACAATATGAGTGTTTACCTAACATTTGCATATGTACTAGTGGCAAAGGAACCTCTGTAACAATGTGTGCTCTAGCCAAATAAGACATGTCATAAATGAATGAGATTTTGAATAAGACTATTTTAGGCAACCTCAGGAAACGAAACTTACTGTTTATGGGCACTCTAATTTAATTGCTTAGGAAATACTAAGCCCGGGTCTTCATGTAATATACAATTTTTAAATTTTTTTTTGTGAGAAAGGTTCTTTTCATTCATTCCATTTTAGTTTGATTCCTTTAAGTTCTATGAAAAGCTTTGCTTCTACATGGAATTGTCTCTCAATATAATACAGACTAGTATTTAGGAGCTAAGATGAGGCTTGAATCATAGAATATCAGGGTTGGAAGGGACCTCAGGAGGTCATCTAGTCCAACCCCCTGCTCAAAGCAGGACCAATCCCCAGACAATAACTGTGGTTCAATTAACAACCACATATGGCTCAACACTAATTAAACATGGGACATTTTAAAGATTTTTTAAAAAAACCCCTCTTAAGCAGCTAAAATAAGAAGCATGCAAGAATTATTTTTTTGTAGACATTTTCCTGTTCTATGCATGCAGAGGGGTAGTACCCACTTGGCAACAGGAGCTCTGCTGATATTTTTCCAAATGGTTTTCGTTCTATTTGTCTAATTTAAATCAAATTTTCTGAGGTTAAGTTCCAATTGAAGAATTTACCAAATGCCTGTCAGTTTAAATGATCACTGTTAAATGTTTTATGTACAGTAAATGTAGAAGTATAACAGTTAACAAAGAAATAAGCTGCGTTCCAAATATAACATTTAGCTCCAATTTTGCTTTGAAATCATTTGTGACAAAATAGCTGTAGTTAACCACATCAGAACACACACTGCTTGCCTCTATTTCCCCAAGCCATAATCTAAAAAACCTGAAGCACTTTTTAAATGAATGATGTAATGAGCAAATGACTGGAATATGTCTATTAAACTACAACTCATATACGTCATGTCATTTAAATGTACGTGCAAATAAATCCAAGCTCTTCAAATTCCATAAAATCTCTGACAAGAAATCATGTCAGATATAAATAAATGCAGTATGCTGTTTGCTTGCCAAATTCTTTCAGTGTATAATAATTTCCATGTGACTTTACTATAACTAGCTAAAGACACAAATACTGTGGTTTATCATTCTTCTCATTATCGACAACCCATAGCAATTCTCAACATTAATGTGCTTCTATAAAGACTGACTGGTTTTACAGATCATGTTATTTAGAATTTCCTTTTTTACAGTAAAAATATAACAAACTTGACTAAAAGATTCCCATTTAAAAAGCTGCCATTAAAGAACTGAAACAAAAGCTTCAAGTAAGTTTAAGCCCAAATATGGGTTACAGATGAATTGGTTTCAAAGGCTATTACTCAACATTGATTTTTGAACTTTTTCATAATAAAATTATAATAATAATTCAAAATTTGGTTAAAGTGGAAAATTATTGCCTTTTTCAAAACCACACAACACAGCAGTCAGAAAGCCATGGTTTGCTCAAATGGGAAATGTGGTGTTCTCTAAGGAATAAAGTCAATTTATTTAAGTGGTTCAAAACTTGTTCTGTCTATGCATTTGTTTCTGTCATTATAATGAGCTGCTAATCTGTCCTCCTGCGGTTTGTAGTTATTTAGCTCATTATAATAACAATCATATATGATTATATGCTATCATAAATCTGCCACTTTTCCCCTCTCAGAGTTAGTCATTTTAAAATTGAATAATCTGTTGAGCGTCAGGTTTAGTGAGTTTTTTGTTTGACACAAATCATTTAATATAACATGCTTTTGCCTTTCAGACAAAGTCCAATCAAACAGCAAAAACTAAGCAAGCAATTTTAGAGTATTTATGGTACTTGACCCAATCTAGAGGTTAAAATACTACCTGGAGACCAAGAGAGAAAGGGAGGTAAGTATCTATGTATTAGATATGTACCCTGCCATTGGGCCTATATCAGAATCTTGTTTTTTCAAACTTTATAAAAACTTGGCCTTAAAACATTCAAAGAATAGCAAGCAAGTCATTTTGCTCACTTGGTATATTTATCGTACATGAAACTGCACGTTTCTGAAAAATGCCTTATTCAAACAATGGTACAATTGTGAACTGAGTTGAGAATCTGGTTATCTGCCCGGGTATACTTATATGCTTGGTTATACTTTACAACCAGACAGCTGTCCTGTACATCTGTAATATGATGAATATTTACCATATGGAAGCAATATAGTATCTGGATTATATAACATGTTATCTAAATATCCAAGCTTCCATTACCACAGTAATCTGTGATAATATTAAGTGCTAATGTATACCTTCAAAACATTGTAGAGATACTAATGCCTCACAAGACAACTTTGGGGGTATGAAAATAAGCAGCATCCCCATTTTAAAGACTGGGAAATTCAAATGCAGAGGATAAATAATTTACCTAAACTATACAACAAGATAGTGACAGAGTTAGGATTAGAACTCAAGACCTCCTGTCTCTCTAGTACTCAAACCATATTAAATGGGTGTAATGCCAGAAAGTGCCATTATAGTCTATTGTATAAATGATGCATTTTAAAGCTTCCTAAATACTACATAGACTGATAGAATAAACAGTTACAGCTTCAAGGGTGATCCAGAGTTAAATCTTTTACTCTGTCTTTAAATCAAAGGTATTTTGGGATGTAATTAATATGTGCTTGCAAAATACTTTGAGATCCTCTAATGAAAGGTGCTATATAAATGCACAGCTTTGTAATTACTGATTATAATTTGTCCCCATTATAAGTAGGTAATAATATATATGGAGATATACCTATCTCATAGAGCTGGAAGTGACCCTGAAAGGTCATGGAGTCCAGCCCCCTGCCTTCACTAGCAGGACCAAGTACTGATTTTTTTTTTTGCCCCAGATCCCTAAGCAGTCCCCCTCAAGGATTGAACTCACAACCCTGGGTTTAGCAGGCCAATGCTCAAACCACTGATCTATCCCTCCTCCCTTAGCCCTCAGGTAATGCATGTACTGATCTGACTGATGAAAACTACAGCCCCATGTGACTCAAAACACTTAAAAAATAGGAGCTTCCACAGAAATGTTGTCAGACAGTGTTGCCAAATACTGCAATAATTAAAACACTAATATGGCAGCTGGGAAATCTCAAAAGATAGTTACCTTGCAGTCCCTGTTGTACAGATTGGTTTTGAAACTGAGCATATGGTTTATTTGGTATTCCTGAAAACTGTTGCCCATTTGGAGACTGGCTGTGTGGTGATGATGAACCATGTTTCTGCAATAGGGAAGGTGGAACTAGTGTTTTCAGAGGACTGAGAAGAGGTGAAAGAATATTTGGAGCAAGCCTAGAACAAGAAAAGAGAAAAAGCTTATATTACAATATGAGAAAATAAAATACTTGAAAGTCCCTAGGCAGTATTTCCATAGTGATTTAATATAGAGAACTTTATTTACAATTTGTGCTGCCATAAATGATATTTAAAAAAAATAAACAATAAAATGTTTCTTTCAGGTGTACGCCAGTTACACTGGCTTCCCATACTGTTCACACTTCTGGGGTCAAAAGTGATACCATTAGTCAGCAAGCTGTCTGACTTCACAATTAGATGCAAAGTCAGTTTTAATTAAAAACTTTATTAACTGACAAATGGATCTGAAAATACAGGCAGAGACTAATTTAATGCTAATAGGTATTCCGTGATTAAATTCTCATGTATTGCAATGAAAAGGCATCTCTTAGGGTCTAATTCTGAATTCCATTACACCATTGATGCAAATAGATCTGTCTGGGAGTAAAATAATAGCAGAATTTTGCACTTAATGATTATGTCCAATTAATAGAAAACCTCATTAATATCTTTAGTCTCTCCCCCTTGTTCTATTTGTACAAAAAATAAAAGCACAAGGAAACTTTCTTTAAACATGTAATTCTTTATTGTGTCTCAGAACCCTTCCAAATCATTGTACTGCTATACAAAATATAAAATTATTGCCCTTCTCAACCATCAGCAGTCTTGTACACTATAAAAGCAGTGCTTAGAAAACCATCAAACATTAACTATAATATTAGTGCTTAGAAGTTTGAGGTTTCAATTTGTTTCTATCAAGGAGGCTTCACCCCTGCTCTCTCCTCTCCCGCCCCCCCACCTCCTCCCGGAAAAGACTCCTCTTTCAAGGCATAAGGATCTAAAATGTCAGGTGTGTGTATATCTTATTTTAATATTGAATTTACCTCTTTCTAAAATACGAGGAAACTCAAGCTCTAATGGGGAGCTCCTTTCATCCCAGGAGGTTCCCTACTGAGTCGGAATTGTCTAAATGCACAACCAACTAAAACGGGGCTAAGCATCTATACCCAAAGGTTCAGCCAAGTCAAGGTTGCATACTTGTTTTCAATTGTTTCTCATCTAACAGCATAGTTTTAAACAGAGGGGTCTAGATTGTCCTTCAAAAGCACAGCCCTGGGTAAGCATGTGTATGCTACTGCAGTGCCCCAGAAGAAGACTGGGATGTAAAACCTCTTCCCCGAGAACCATCTGCTGGCCACAAAGAGTCCTGCTGCTTTGCAGAGAGCAGAATCAAGAATCTGGTCCTTCTGTGCAAACCCCATTAGAATTATATTATCATTCTACAAATTAACAATAATCTAAATGTTTTGCTGGGGCATTTAGACCTCTGGTTTTTTGAGCTCTCATTGCAGCAGTAGAAAGAATGATCAGTTGGGTTCTAGACTGATAGCCTCAAATGTTGATCTTTTGAATGCAGATACTGTCTAGAGTTTGTTTGCATGAAATACAATACTGTGTAGATGCTGTATTTTCTTTACCCTCCAACCTCATATGTCTTGGGCTGAAATGAAAACAAAGGACAGATTAAGACATAGAGGTGGGGGGAGCCACATTACATCTAATAGATTCCATAGAACCTAATGAAACAAAACTTCTGTATGGAGAGAACCACTCAGTAGAATCTGTATGGCTAGCCTAAGGCATAAGTATAAAAATATTCTAGTAGATTACCTGTTGACACCTGACCGGGAAAAGGATATTGAGTGCACGCTGTTCCAGAAGATCGAAGATGATACCAACTCTAATAAAACTGTAATAATGGGTGACTTCAACTACCCACATACACTGTTCAAATGTCACAATGATACATGGTTAGAGAAGCAATTTCTCAACACCGTAAAAATTGCTCCTTGGAGTAGCCCACAAGAGGTAAGACTATTTTTGACTTAGTCCTAAATAACATGTAAGAGCTGGTTCAAGAAGCAAATATAGCTAACCTACAAAGTAATAGAGATCAGAATATAACTAAATTCAACAGCCCAGGCACAGTAAGGTGCCAAAAGGTACCATTGTGACACAACTTCTGAAAGGGAATTAAAAAAACAACAACAGCTAGTCAAAAGGACACTGAAGTAAAAAACAAGGAAATTAAGTGCATAACAGGGTCACCGAAAGCAGGCATGTCCCTAAGCAAAAAGGGATTGCAAGAAATAAAGTAGTGTTATTAAATGGCCTGGGACAAGATGCTTTTCAAGCCAAATGTTCAGTCTTAAAGGGACACAGAAAATCTGGAAGTGCACAGTTGTTCTAACCTCTTTGATTTTCTATATCTGTTCTCATATTTAATGTGTGGGAGGAATTTAATTATATTTTTAAACAAATACTTAACTTTTTTTTCCCTTTTCTAAAAGTGATACTGAATGTTAGAGACTGAAATCCTCTGCTTATTAAAAGAGGCAGGGAAGGCGTTGTCCGTGTGGTGACTCAACACCACTTCACCCCTGCATACAGGCCTCTTGGGGGTAGATTGGTTGAACAGCCAGGCAGAGCTGTCTGCTCACTACAGACCATGGTTGGTTCCACAAGGGGGCGAGGGGGAAGGGACAGAACATCTGTATATGCCATAGTTTTCAATCTTTTTTCCTTTGGTGACCCTTACAAAATTTCAAATGGAGGTGCGGCCTCCTTTAGAAATCTTAGACATAGTCTGCAGACCTGCAAGGGTTCATGGACCACAGGTTGAAAACCACTGTTCTATAGTAACGACAATCTTTCACGGACCTCTTAGACACAGTCTGAGGATCCCCAGGGGTCTGCGGACCACAGGTTGAAAACCACTGGTGTATGCAATCCAGTGGCCCCAGTATAGTAATCTATATAACTGGAGCCTGAGGTGAATCCCATTCAAGTCCTGTGTTGTGGGCTGCAGTTTAATTTCCCCGGCTGGTCTGCAGTCACCTCTCTAAAACTTGTGTTACCTGTGGGTGAAGTGGATTTCACTCTGTCTGAACAGCTACAGCAGAGTACACAATACTTGGCACAATGCTGCAATCTTTCCCCATTATTGTAAGACAGCAAATAAGGGTATCAATTGGTGTTCATTTTGATATGGGCATCTAGCTGAATGAAGATCCCCTGCACCCTTACAGCTCATCTTCCTTAGGCCAAGGAATAACTTTCTATCACTAAGCCCTGGTCTACACTACAGGGGTGAGGGGTGAGGGAGGGGTCGACCTAAGATACACAACTTCAGCTACACGAATAGCGTAGCTGAAGTCGGCGTATCTTAGGTCGACTTACCTGGCCGTGAGGATTGCAGCGAGTCGACCGCTGCCGCTCCCCCATCGACTCCGCTTCCGCCTCTCGTGAGCTGGAGTTCCGGAGTCGACGGGGAGCGTGTTCGGGGATCGATTTATCCGCGTCTACACAAGACGCGATAAATCGATCCCTGATAGATCGATCTCTACCCGCCAACTAGGTTTAAATTTGAACAAGTGATCTATAGGTGAAATTTTCTTCTTAACAAAATATTAATTTCAGTGTTCCAGAATTCAAGATCAACCCTAAAATACAATCCTGTGTATGTATGTGTGATCGAGGAAGACATCAATTTTTTCATGGACCTAGCTTTCAGTTTCAAGCTTCTGGTGTCCTTTTCTCAATCTCTTTAGAGTGTTTGTCTTCTAAAAATGTTGCCTTGGCACAGCTGCTCTTGGTGTGCAGGTGAAATCATTCCAGATAGAGATTAAATAAATTATGCATTAGCTACAGGAAACAGTTTTAAAAGAGACGGCTTCTGTATAGAAGAAGAAACACTAAACTACTTAAAGAAGGACTTAAAGAAGGCCCTCAGTATGGACAGCTATTTGCATCAGAAACTCCCAGGCAGTACCTCAGGCATATCTGCTTCAAGATCTAATAGTTTGGACACTTCCTGTTAACATTGTACTATAGACACAATTTGTTTTGGTTTGGATTTTAATAATAAATATGTATATACCACATTTTTTATTTTCATTTTTGCTTGTATAGTTCTGTAAATTTTCTGTCTTTTGGCTTTTTAATATATACTTTATATGTAGATATTAAATAAAACCCAGATCCTTCCTAATTCACTAAAATTGGGTCCCATGACTATGTTGAATATTTATATTCAGAGAGGGTGAAATCTTTTGACCACCCAACCTCTTCTCATGGGTAAAGATATAAGTGTCCAAGAACCACCATGGATCTGTTACACTTTTGTGGTAGGCTGAGAAGCAGGGCCGGCTCCAGGCACCAGCCGAGCAAGCTGGTGCTTGGGGCGGCAGATTGAACGAGGCGGCATTCCGCCCAATCCTAGGGCGGCACGGCCGCTTTTTTTGTTGTTGTTGTTCTGCTCCGGCCGCCCTGTAGGGGGCGGTGGCGTGGAGGACGGGAGCGCCCTGCAGCAAGCCCGGCAGGGCAGTCCTCGTCCTTCCCTCCCCGCTGACCAGAGCGAAGCCCTCCCGGCAGGCGGCAGGGCGCAGCGCGGCGGGAGGGGCCGCATGGCAGCGCCCCGCTGTAGCCCTTGCCACCCCCCTTCTCTCTCTCTCCTGCCCGCTCCCCCCCCCCCCCCCCCGCTAGCCAGTCCCCCTCCACCTGCGCTCCAGCTGCGCTGCAGGTTTTTGTTTTCTCCCCCCCGTCCCCCCCCCCCCGTTTTTTTTGTTTTTTTTTTTGCTTGGGGCAGCCAAAAAGCCAGAGCCGGCCCTGCTGAGAAGACATGTGAAAGGACTGTGCACCCCATGTTCTCTTCTGTCTTCTGTAGCTTTAAGAGTGGCTTTAAGGATGGGTAAAGGACAGGTCAGCAAATCCAGAGCTGCATAGATCATCTGCCCTCATTCCCACAGATTCAAACTCACGTGGGGCACAGGAGCCCAGAACTGTACAACAGCTTATGGGCTGTGGGAGCAGCCATAGAGCAATTAAACAGCCACTCACAACCTCCTCCTGCATTTCGAGGCAGAGTGTGCCTTCTTCCCAGTCCCTAATGGATCCATTATGTTTTTTAAAACCCTGTTTACTCTGGCTTACATAGAGGGGCTGTATTTCAGGACAGAGGTGAGTGAAATCAGATGTTGCAGATATAATCAACAAATTCACCGGATTTTAATATACAAGTAAAAATGCACTAATCTGCCCTCTCCACTTTCTCTACATCTCTGCTCTCATGTCTTACTACTCATGTTCTGTCCAAGCTTCCACCTAACTACTCTCTTTTTATCCATTTCCCACTCTTGTGTTCGTGCCTTCTTCCATACTGACGTCTGAATTTCCCGGTGATCCCTGGCGCACCAATCCACCACCCTCTCTTCATTCAAATTGTTCCTTAAAACCCCGTCCTCTAAGCCTATAGATTCTATTTGATATTGGTGCTTATACTTACTCATCACTATAGTATCTGAGCACCTATGGTAACCCACCTAAATCAGAAATTCTGGTACACACCATTAAATAAAAAATAAGTCAGAACAGCAAACCCTGAAACACGTTATGATAACCTCCCTCTAGTCATCCTGTAACTCTTTGGTCTATATTGTCTCTCCACTAAAACCATAAGTTTCATGGAACTGCAATTGTATCTTCAGTGCTTTGTGCAGCACTGAGAATGGTGTCAGTGCTTAAAAATACTACAAGAAAATAGTAATCTGCCTATGGCATTTAATACCTTTATTAGTGATTGGGAGGAAGAAGTGAACCATTAGTTTGGTGATCACACTTAAGTTGCTCTGCTCAGTCAAAACCCATAGAGGATTGCGAGAAACTGAGTGCATTTGAGTATACTGGGAGATTGGACAACATGATGACAAACTAAATTGAACTTGGGTAAGTGTAAGTTTAGCAAAAACATTTTGAATTTCTTACATATGTTGCTAGCATCTAAACTTGTACGATCTTTTTGAGGGACCGAGACAGGGTGGTGGTAATAAAAAGGTTTTGTAATTATTGTGAATGGCTCATTGAAGGGGCAAATGGAAAAGAAACGTGCATGCTTGAATGCATAAAGTATCCAGGGCACATAAGGATGCTATATCAAACTATGGTAAAATTGGAAGTATTTTATTCAGGTTTGATTGCCTCAACATAAAGAGTGCATGGAGAGTGAAAACATCTGGAGAAGAGCCACAGAGCAGCATAGCAGGGATTTCTTATACGAGAGGCTGCAAAAACTAGGATTATGTAGCCTTCAAAGGAGAAGAGGACTTACTTGTAGTATTTAAGATGATGAATGGTACAATAAAGGATCCAGTCCCTTCTTTCCACACAGTCCCATAAAATGAGAATAAGTCACTTAGCAAAGTCAATGGCAGGTAAATTTAAAACAAAATGAACTATTTCTTCACACAGCAGGTAGTCAGTCTGTGGAATTCATAACTACAAGAGGTCATAGAATCAAATACTGCAGGTAGATTTAAAAAGGGGTTAAATAATTTTATGGCCAAAAATAACATTTACTCCTATACATGCTACATAATGGGTAGTCAAATCTTGTGCTTCAGGATGTAAACTGATCGCCTCAAGAGGTCATGGAAGAATTCCACCCACTTTCACCCCTGCAGAATATTGCACAATTGACCAGGTAATACAATTCCCCCCCCCTCCCCAAAGCATCAAGTATAGGCTAGAGGTGGAGACACAATACTAGATTTGATGGACCAGTGATTTGATCTGATATTGCACATCCAAAGTGTTCCTCATCTAAAGATTCATCAACAGGCAGTCAACAATTTAGGGATGCAATTATAAGAATCTTACATTTTAACATAGCACTTTTCATTCCAAATTTACAAATTTGAACTACATGATTGTACACATTGTGGATAAAATCCTTTGGCCCCCTCTGGTGCCATGAAAGGGCCAAAATGCAACAGAAACACCATAGCTCCACTGCATATGTTGGGGGTAGGCAGGGCATGGAAGCTGAGTCTGTGCATGGAGGGTAGGTCTGCAGAAGATGTAGAGCTGAGAAGGATCATAGAGTGGTTTGTGAGCAGGCCACACAAGTAACAGTGAATAATGAAAGACTATTTCCACAGCAGAGTGCCATGACCCAAACAGTAAATCCAGCATCGTCTTCCTTAATTCCATCACAGTCAATATCCAGAGGATAAACATGCAGCTAGTCAATCATCCATAAGAGAGCTCAGGGCAATCAGGAGCATGAGGTCTTTGAAGAAGACAACCAGCAATAGATTTAATTATAGAGATTCAGCCAGTAGACAAGACCAAAACTATGAAAGTGAACTACTTGAGCCTCCGGAAACACGAGTTAAGGATGAGAGAACTAAGAGAAGAGAGCGTGAATCAGGGAAATTGAGGAGGCTGAAATTTAGTGAACGAGAACAAGGCAGAGACGAGAACTGGAGCCCAGGCTATGGGAGAATCAGACCATTTCTAGTCTCCTATTTTTAACAACCCAGAGGCAGATCAAGTGCCAACAGAACATATTTTTAGAGCGGGGAACCCCCCGCCCTCCAAAGTTTAATTCACAGCCTAAAACTGAGATTGTGATGACAAAGTCACTGCTAGGGTGGGAGCACTTTTCTTGTTATATGCATTTTGTGTAAAATATCTAATTTTCTCCCTTTCAGTGTGGGTGTTTTCTCCATATATGTCCGTCTTCTCTTATGCAACAGTTAAGCTAAAAAACACATTTCTGTCAGTCTGCTGGACTTTGTGTGTGTTTAGTTGGCTGTACAGCAAAACTCTATCTTGGAAATTCTAAGGGAAAAACGAGCTCAGAACCGCTGGCAGTGTCTCAAAGAGACAATATTTAAGGCACAACAGAAAACTATCCCAGTGAAGGAAAGACAGAAAGACTAGTAAGAGGCAAATATGGCTTCAACAGGAGCTCTTTAATGACCTGAAAATCAAAAAGGAATCCTACAAAAAGTGAAAATGTGGACAATTTGCTAAGGAGGCGTACAACAGAATAGCACAAACATGTAGGGACAAAATCAGAAAGCCAAACTCACAAAATGAGTTACACCTACCAAGGGACATAAAAGGCAATAAGAGGTTCTAGAAATACATTAGGAGCAAGAGAAGGACAAAGGAAAGTGTAGGTCCTTTACTTAGCAGGGAAGGAGAGCTAATAATGGATGATAGCAAGAAGGCCAAGGTGTTCATTGCCTATTTTGCTCCAGTATAATTGTGACCAGATGCTCAACACAATTAACAACAAGGGGGAAGGAGCACAAGCCAGACCAGGGAAAGAACAGGTTAAAGATTACTTAGATAAGTTAGATGTATTCAGTCAGGAGGGTATGATGAAATTCACAACAGGATACTTAAGAACTAGCTGAAGCAATCTCAAAACCATTAGCGATTATCTTTGAGAACTCACGGAGGACAAGTGAGGTCCCAGGAGACTGGAGAAGGGCAAACATAGTACTTATCTTTAAAAAGAGGAACAAAGACGACACAGGAAATTATAGACCAGTCTGCCTAACTATGATACCCAAGAAAGATACTAGAACGAATAATTAGACAATCAATTTGTAAGTGTCTAGAGGATTAAGTAACAGCCAACATAGATATGTCAAGAAGAAATCATGCCAAACCAACCTAATTTTCTTCTTTGACTGGGTTACTGGCCTAGTGGATGGGGGGAAGCTGTAGACATGACATATATTGATTCTGTAAGACTTTTGCCAGTCCCACATGACTGTCTCATAAGCAAATTAGGGAAATACAGTGTAGGTTAAATTACTGTAAAGTGGGTGCACAACTGGTGGGAAGACTGTGTTCAAAGAGTCGTTATCAATAGTTTGGCATCAAATTGGGAGGATGTAGGGTCCCACGGGGGTCTGTCCTGGGTCCAGTACTCGTCAATATTTTCCTTAATGCCTTGGATAATGGAGTGGAGAGTATGCTTATAAAATCTGCAGATGACACCAAGATGGGAGGGACTGCAAGCACTTTAGAGGAAAGAATTAGAATTCAAGATGACCTTGAGAAATTGGAGAATTAGTCTGAAATCAACAAGATGAAATTCAAAAAAGATAAGTGCAAAGTACTACATGTAGGAAGAAAAAAACAAATGCACAAATAAAAATGAGGAATAACTGGCTAGGCGGCAGCTGAGCACAGCAATGCCTAATCTGCTTTAAAAATCTGGACCTAACTTCTTTAGTTGTGAGTAAAAGTAGCAGGCCCATCTCAGGGTGGATCAGCACTTAGCCAATAGATTATATAAGAACCACACACTCGGGCCACACATCTAGTGTAGTTCATGAAGAGATATTCTGTAACACCTGTAAATTCAGGTCTGCTTAAAAGGAAAATTAACAAATTAATTCCTTTCCATGAACTTGAAATTACATAAAGTATCTTGTGTCTTAAGAGCCCTTCTAGTTATAGGCAACATGATAGCTCTCTCATTTTGTAAAGTTAAATGCATCTATGAATGTCTAACAGAAAAAGAAATCCTCATTAAAAATGCTGCAGAACTTTCAATTACATTTGTTTCCACAGAATATATTTTTGATTGTTGTGATCTACAGTTCAGGTTGAACTATGAGATACACTTTAGTGAAGTGTGTAGGTAGAGCCCTGCAGTGGGACTGGAGTCCTGCAGGTCTCACTGCCTATAACGGTTCCGACTCACTGACGTGGCGCCTCCTGCTGGTCATGCTGGGAATTTGACCACCAGAATGCCTTTTACTAGCGGTGATTCACTCACTGTTACTTCCACTTCCTCCACCATCTGGACCCTCATCGCTTCCAGACCACGTGGTCCTCTTCGGGACACGGCCCTCCAGCTGTGCCCCAGCCCGCTGTCTTCCCCTGTTTCGGGGGACAGGCAGTCCTAAGTCCTTCCACTTGCTTCAGTGGCCAACTGCAGTCTCTCGTCTAGCCCCTGGCTTCAGGGGCAAACTGACGTCTGGATTTAGGCCACTCTCCTCATTGGCACGTAGGGGTAAAGGTTCCCAGCCCAGGGAACCTATAGTTGGCAGCCACTTACTGCCCCTCCTTCTATTCCCACTGCCTACATTCCCTGGGCCTCTTCCCCCGTAGCCCTAGCACCTTCCCTGCCCTTGCTTCAGTTGGGCCATGGTCAGCCAAGAGCTCACCTATTGCTCCGCTACCCGGCCCAGCACTGCAGTATCTCCGGTGCTCTTCAGCAGACAGTCCTTCCCCTTTGACCTCCAGGAAGAGACTACCCCTTGCTATGCTGAGCAGCGCTTTATATATGGGCTGCTCCAGCAAACCTTCTGCTTGGCTCTCCCAATAAATCCTTTCCAGATTGGCTGGGTTCTGCACAGCCTCTCCAAGGCTGCCTTAACCCTTCTCCTGCCTGCGTGGGGCAGTCGCCCCACCACACTGCCATAATAGCAGGAGTGGGATAAAAATTCAACAAACAATGCTGGAGCAGGTGGGAATGGGATTAAAAAAATAGTCCTGCACAGGGCTCTTTGTCTAGGTATCTCATGAGTTAACAGACATCTCTGTATTAGACACTTCATATGCATCAAATATAGCTATGGTATTTGGTGTGTTTGCATTATTTGTCCTGTCTTCAGTCTATCCCCATTTGGGCAGCTGGGGGTGCATATACAACTTTGTATTATTCCCACAATTTACACTAAACCTCTTTGTCTCAATGTTATTACTACATAAGAGTTTCTCTAGAACAGGGGTCAGCAACCTTTCAGAAGTGGGGTGCCGAGTCTTCATTTATTCACTCTAATTTAAGGTTTCGCGTGCCAGTCATACATTTTAACATTTTTAGAAGGTCTCTTTCTCTAAGTCTATAATATATAACTAAACTACTGTTGTATGTAAAGTAAATAAGGTTTTTAAAATGTTTAAGAAGCTTAATTTAAAATTAAATTAAAATGCAAAGCCCCCCGGACCAGTGGCCAGGACCCGGGCACTGTGAGTGCCACTGAAAATCAGCTCGCGTGCCGACTTCGGCACGCGTGCCATAAGTTGCCTACCCCTGCTCTAGAAACTATTAAACTGTACAGAACTAAGAATAAATAAACAGCCAAATTCATTTTTCAAAACCTTCTGACAGGACAGGGATATATTTCCCCCTGCCCAACCCCGAATTTATCCATATTGCTGTAGTCTGAATAAGAAATGGCCTTTATATTTTGCTTTAGCCACACCCTGGTCAAAAACTCTTCTTGGACAAATTCTACAGAACAGCAAATAATAAAACTACATTTTTAGCAATTTTAAGGCAACCTTCTTCATGGTCCATTACACAGATAATATTTTTAATCTGTTCCTGGATACTGAAAATACAGCACAATATGCTTAATTGGAAACTACTTGCAGGGAACTGAAAAATAATGAAATTCACTTCAACCTAGGATACTTTTTGAATCATAATAATTGAGGATGAAATCTAACCACAGCATAGAAATATTGAAGGCATGGATGTTTTCGATATGAACAGTGGCTCACTGTTGGGTTTTTTAATAGAAAATCTTGACTGGCAGATTCCTTTGCTAGACAATAGGCCCCAATCCTTTTCTCATTGAGCTCAGTGGGAACCGGATCAGATCCAGAGTGAAATACATCTGTACTTTATCTTAAATAAATTCTTGTGTATATTGTGCTATTAGACTGGACTTCAAAGCTGCTTCTCAAGTCCAGTCTAATACCACATTACAAAATATTGACTTTGAGAATTGTATCTACCACGTATTAGTCTGAAGAAAAGATTCTATATAGTGCTCTGGATAAAGGCAATGTTATATTTAGTTACAAAAGCTGATATATTTCAGTGAAACCAGGTGCTACCATAAAATTCCTCATGCCAACTGTTTCATTCATAAAACCTTGCCTGCTCAACAGTATAGTTACTTATATTATGAGAATGTGCAATTCAGTTCCAGAATCAGGAGATTATATTTTGGGGGGGGGGGGGGGAAAGAGGGGGAAGTGAACACTGATTTTCATCTCTTCCTATATATTAAAAATGATGTGTAAAGCTCTGCTAATCTGGTCTTTGGATAGCACCCAATCTCTTGCCACGTGTTTCTGTTCTGGGTCTTGCCCTACGGGAATTTCTGTCAGCACATGCTCAGGAAACAGTTATACCATTAAAAAAAAAAAAAAAAAAAAAAACACAGACTATCTGAAGTTTGGTGAACCTTGCACTAATCACTGCCAGGTGTCTTTGGCTAGCTCTCTGGAATGCATGGAATCTTTTTCCACCTCTATAATAAATCCTTCATTGTAGCTCACCTTGCTGGGCATCATTGCATTTTATTATCCTTTCCCACAAATGATGAGCCAACAAATTACTGGGTTGTAATATGCTGCACATTTAACATAGACTGAAGCTCTGCTCTGGGATTGCAAGTTACTAGGGTGACCAGACAGCAAGTGTGAAAAATCGGGATGGGGGTGGGGGGTAATAGGAGCCTATATAAGAAAAAGACCCCAAAATCGGTACTGTCCCTATAAAATCGGGACATCTGGTCACCCTACAAGTTACTCTAGTGTGTTTCCATTTTCTTGTTGTTGGGACACTGGTTGTATTGAGAGTGAGGAATTGGAAGTCAGAGGCCCTGGTTTATCATGAACATGTGGTGTGACCTTGCAGGTAATTTAACCTTGATGACATATCTTTAAAATGAGGCTAAAGAATACCAACCATTGTGGGCTCTTGAAAACCCCACTAGGCACCTAAATATCTTTAAAAATCTGGCCCTTAGTTGCTCAGCATAGTGGTCTGGATTGGATAACCTCTCAAGATCCCTTCCAGCCCTGCAATGACATGATTGTATGATTTTTCACCTCAGGACAAGCTGTCATGCATTCTCTTTATATGGCTTACTTCTAAACCACTGAATTTGCTAAAAAGCTACAAGAATATCAGGTTTACAGAGACTAAATATTCTGTTCCTCTGACTATCACAGAAAACATTAATTAGTGGTTACAGCACATGACTGGAAGTCAAAAAAACTTGGGTTCTAATCACCGCTCAGTTAAAGGCTTCCTGAATAACTCATTTAACCTCTCTTTTCTCCCTGTAGCCTTATTATTTCTTAATTTGAGACTGTATCACTTACACCACATCTCTGAGGCTGATATCTTTGTTAGTGCTTACTTTTAGACACTTGGGTGGAAGACACTATCAAAGTGACATCATAAATGTCAATCCACCTATTTTAGAAAAATATAATATTAAATAAATGTCCACCTACATCCCGGTAAGGTCAGGAAAACGTCAGTGCTCTATCAGCAATCAGATGCTATATTTTTCTTAGCCAAATATTGCAGAAGTGAGGCCACTTTAATGCTAATTTTGCTAAAAACAGGATAGGCCTATCTGGATATGATTATAAATGAACTATGGTCACATTTTCTACAATGAGATAAATGACTTGGGATTCAAATCCAGATGCTTTTAATTACTGTTTTTCTTTGTTACATAAACCTCAGCCCCGCACCTGTACATTGTTCTTTCTTTGGACAGATGTACTGATGCCCCTTTTGCGTGCTCAGATCCATAACACTGAGATAAATTATGATGGGTTCTTGGCTACCTCCACTGAAAATGTTTTCTGCTTTCAGAGATATCTGTTTCTTGTTATTGGGTTTTAGTGCTTTTAAAAGAGAATAAAACACTGACTTGTGTATTCTATTATAAATGAGAAGTAGTCCCAGTGGAATCCACAAACAATGAATGACACATTTTTCTGGTCCCAGGAACTATTATAAAAAAGGTGTTGGTATTTAGTTCCGTCCTCTAAATAGTAGAGGCTTGTCTGTTTCCCACAACTATTCTAATAATGGGCCAAATCTTACTGGCCTTACTCATGTGATCTCACTGCCTTCGACAGGGGTTGGCCCTTCAAATGCAAGGAAGTAATAGCTATTAAAATAAAAATTATCTGCAATAGTTTATTAAAGAATTATCCTTTTCTGTTTTGTTTTTGGAACCAATTTCCTAAATACACTACAATCACACTCCAGAAAACCATCTACTTGTAAAGTGAAATCCTTAAAGCCACTGCATGTGTCCGATCCCACCTCACGTGATACAAGCCTTCTAAACTCCTTCATTCACAAAACCATCCCTGGTCTCCTCTCACCTCCTTGCCACAGAGCCAGGATAATACAAAAAATTCCACACAGGAGACCCCTATCTAGCCACCCCACTCTCTCCCCTGTAAGGCTTTCCCCCCTACAGACATTAACTTTACTTTCCTGCCATCCACTAACACAATTCTTCCCCACTCCTCAAGCTACCACCACAACCTCAAAGTGGGGGAAAGAAACGGGGACATTTTACAAGGCTCACATCTCAGGAGGGGAGTCTGAGCTGGTGGAGGGTTGACTGGGTGTTTCCACTGCTGGTTTTGAGGGAGGAAACCCTTTAGGCCTCGTTCGTGTTTGCACTATGCCCACTTCACGCCACTCTGGCAATGTAAAGAGGCCTTAAGATGGGAGGATCCTTTACACTGCCAGAGTGGTGTAAAGTGGCCATAGCAATAGATTTTCTCTTGCACATTTTTACCTGAAAAATATCAGGAATATCAAGTCTGGTCTTCCCTGGTTAAACAGCTGTTAGCAAGCACAAATAAATTAGCATTTTAAATGCTCTAACTAAAAATATCCTCTCTCATTTCTTCAGCTTTAAGACTTTTGTGATGTCATAATCTCATTAATTGTTCAGTCGCCATAGATTTTACATGGCGGATATGACCTAAATTGCTACAGAAATGTGAACAATTAGTGTCCCAATCCTCCCTAAGGGATACATCACCCTTATTGGTAGAATTGTCATTATTTGTCAGTAGTCCTTGACTTCCTCCAGGAATGTAAATGCTATTTGCTATGTGTAATGCATGTGACCAAGATCACATAGCCATATGCAAAATGACTGAGTTCAAAGACTTTAATGGGACCTTGCTCCAACTCCATATACTGAAGGGAAATTCAGTTTTGCTGATCCATGGGCAAAAAAATGTAATGGATCCTGAGCAAGAGTGCCTAAACCTCATGACCTTCTGTTAGCAAGGTTTACAATTACATGATAATTGGTGCTGTTAATGTATGCTGAATTATAAGATTATCTACTTTTCTTTTTAAAACCATGCAATAATGCTGTGGAGATTACACTATACTGTGTGGTGTTTATCTGTAGGGTGAACAAGATCTTGCAATACTTGGAACAATTTATACCAATGGCTCATAAAGTCTGAATGACTACTACTCTACAATAGTTTAGTGATCTGAAAATAAAAGCATAGAGAACTGTATTTCATAAACCACCCTCTATTACTTCATAAACAAGACCCTTCTTTATGTATTTGTGCGCATATTCTACAAAAGAGGGGGACATATATATAGCAAAACAGATGCCTTGTTTATATTAGAAAAGTGCACCAGTTTAATTAAATCAATACATATACTGATCTTGTTAAACTGCTATAAACTCCTGATGGAACCCACTCAGACTAGTTTAGCTAAATTAATATACACAAAGGTTAAAGTTGGTAGCTTATCACTGCAAGCTAAATTAGTAGTCTAAACCAGTTCAAGTGGGTCCACACTGGGGTGTCCGCAAATTTAACTAGATGGATTTTTTAAACTGGTTTAGTTACATTCATGCAAATGTTGTAGTATAGACCAGGCCAGGCATAACATCAATATAGTGAAGCCAAAGGTTAATACTGGGAGCTGTTTTTCTATCTTCAGGGTGCTACAAATCAAAATTTACTGTCTTTGCAACTGCTGAAGTTAAACAGTTTTGACATTACTTATAGCATTTGCCATAAATAATGTTAAAGTAACACTTCACTACCTGAAATTAAAAAACAAACAAAAATAACTTGGATCACACAAGCCCTACTTTCTACATGCCAAAATACTCCTAAATCATACATTTCTACTTTAATTAATATTAGTATAAATTAATGTAAAATTACTAGATCCAGCAAACTGTGCACTTCATACCACAATTTAAAAAAATTCCATACATATCATATAAAGCCAGTGTAAATATATTTGGTAATGATGTCAGATTCTGTTAGAACATTTTCAAGTGAATTAGATAATTTTGTCAAACTATTTAAATGTCTTAGCAAACCATTTGGGAAAACTGAGTGCTACACTTGGTATTGACTTTGGCAAAAGATGGTAGAACATAGTGTTTTGTTTTGTTTTTTTTAAAAGCCTTTAAATCAAATTCTGAATCTTCTGTCAACCTTGAGTAGACTATTTGTACTCTGCCCCGTGTAGCTTTTGGCATCTCACATATTTGATGACTCAATAATTACACTTTTTGATAATAATCATTCTGGTTCATTCCAAAGACTTAAACTCTGGAATCCAATCTTGTCATTACATTGATTCACAGTATAGTAATTCTTTAAATGTACCTAAACATGGATGCAGAGATAGGTGATGAATGAGGCAAAATGCTATATGTATGTCAAAAGTGTAACGCAGTTCATATAGAGTTTTTAATGTTTATTTCTCTTCATGCAGTGTATGTTTTTATCTGAATAAAGATACAGAACTATTAACTGACAAAGACAGTCCCAATAATTCAGCAGCTCCAAGCATTAGATTATAGAGTGTTTTTGTTGATTAAATTAATGAATACTTTCATTTAGTATGGTCTTGTGTAACGTATGAAATTTTGATTAGTTCAGACTATATTTTCTATCTTAAGTAAATGCTATTAAAATATGGTCTTTATTTCAGTATGTAATGAAAGTGCAAACAATTAAAATATAGCAAATGTATTTTATGGACTAGCTAATACAATGCCTAAAATAACAGTTTACTTTGACTATAGTAAATGCTATTTTAAATGCTGAAACATCCCCAGTCACTGTGTAACGAACAAAATGCCTTGTTTTAAAATAAACATTCAACCAACATGTTCCAGTCTTAGTTTTCTGATGGCTGGTTCATAGTTAGAACCCTGTTATTGTCTCAACCTTATATTATGTCATAGGAAATTAACTATAGTGTTTCTGTAACCACTTTGCATTTCTTAAACACATAAGCATTGGGAGATAATAAATCAGCACACTATTCTCACACAAGAACAAATGCTTATTCAGCAAAAACTGAAAAGCATTCCAATGTAAAACTCAAATTGTGACCAAAGCAAATGAATAGTTATCCGCTCCTGGCACTCACTAAGAAATCAAAACTTGTGTAGAAGGTTCCAATTAAAAACTGGATTCAGCATTTATTTTTATTTTTTTACTCAAAGGGAACTGATTTTCTCAGAATGAAGACAGAGTGAATCCATGCAGTCCAGAGCGCTCAGCTATAGAATCTGAAATACTGCTACAGTACGCTCTCACGTTAGCCATGTCTTTGGTTTTTATTATTGTTAGGGAGGTGAGCAAGTAAGTTCCAAATGTTAAAATGTCTTGAAAACAAACTCAGAACTCACCTGTGCAACTGGCATGTGAAATGTTTCCTTAGTTTGGTTATATTGTTTTCTGTTGGGATTTTTGGTGCTAATTTCACAAAAGGCCCACTTCCAGAACCACCACCCACACTCAGTCATTGGCCAGTGTCCTGAGGATTTACATAGGGGTGAGTGGGAGGAAGAGATCCTTCTCCTCTTCTAGGTTGATGTGTTCCCCTCCCACAGGAGGAAAAAAATGGCCCTTGGATCTGCTTCATTGTGGATTTTCTCTCCCCATTCCTACTGTCAGTTCTCACTTCTACCTGTGGGTACGGCAAACCCTTGTGAAACTGCTCCACAACTGGTAGGGGATCTGTGACCCCCGAATGGAGACCCCTACCTCAGGCCCATGCTGTAGAATCATGCTGGGTCTGCTGCTGGGCAAGGGAGAGGTGAGAATTTGCTTCCCAGTGCATAGTTTAGAACCGGATCCACCCATCTTTTAAAGCCAGCATGGAAACTGTTTGTTAAGGTGAAAATAAATGAGTGGCGCAAACATAAAAGTTTGACTCCTGGTTGTGGGGGGGACAGAGAGGATGGTCTTGTGGTTAAAGCACAGGACAGGCAGGCAGGAGAGCTGGGCTCTCCCAGTCATCCTACGTGACACTGGGTATGTCTTTGAGGGACAGATGGGGTCTGGTCCTGTGTTGGTGCAAAAGGATGTGGGGGCAGGTGTGTGCTCAAGGACCCTTCCCACCATCATGTGCCCCTGCGCTGGGGGCAGCTGTAACGTGGCTGCGGCATACAGGCTCTATGTGAGGTGAGTACTGCCACTCTCTGCCTAAAAGGGAGGATGAAAGTACTTTCCCCATCCACTGCACTGGCCAGAAGAGAGGGCTGGATGCAGGGGAGGAGGAGTCTAGGTTTATTGCAGAGTGCACTGCCCAAAGGCTCCAGGAGGAATTCCTCCTAGAGAGCCTGCGCCCTGGCCACGCCCCACTACTGTAGGACTGCACTTTAAGGGTACAATTAAATTCGTAATCTCTCTAGGTTTCAGTTTCCTCAGCTACATATTGGGGTTGAGGAGGGACAGTGATGACATTGGAATGGGACAGAAGAAATCTACATTAAATACCGGGCACTGCTAAAGATCTTGGGCAAGCCGGTGTGTCTGAGTTCCCCATCAGTAAAATGAGGAGAGTGCTCTTGTCCATGACGGGGTATTGGAATTAAAATTCATTTCTATGTGAGCTGTTCAGATACGACCAATAAGGGCACCAGCTAGGAATCTAGCCAGAGCGGTAGATCCCCTAGTTGTGAGGCTTACAGTAATTCCTTCCTGTTTGTAAAGTGCTTTGAGAGCCTTGGATAGAAGGGGTAAGATACTGTAAGAAAACATTATCTATTAATACAACATATAAGGAACGGCTTCATGTAGATTTCACTGGGTCGGGTCCCACTCTCAGCACTTCAGCACAGCAGTTATGTACCAGAGAGAGACAGCCTGCAATCTTTAAACAAATAGTTCTCACTCAGGCAACCACTGCCTTACGATTCTACAGGCTGCTGAGATAGGGGTGGGTATCCCAGTGAAGTCAAGAGGAGCCCTGTGCACATAGCCACAGCAGTAACATGCCACCAAGGAAGAGTATTTAAAAATAAAATAATTATAAAATCTCAATGCAGTGACACAGTATGAAGAACAATCTAAAATTGTTTTTAAAACAAGGAAATGAAGATGTTCAATCTAGACCCATTCTGAGTATTCATACCATACTCAGTAAACTTCTCAATGCATTGAACAGAGTTTGACATGAACCCAACGACATGGGATTAAGTACATCTTTGTAGAGTGATGGCATGCTTGCTTAAAGTACATACCCTTCCCTCGTACTCTCCAAAGGTAACAGATGATGGTGTGGACTGGCAAGGGTTGATTCCAGTGGATGGTGTCTTGAGGGGATGTCGTGAGTAGGTGGCAGGAGACCTGGTGATGGTCCATTATGGTTAGCACTGGAACCAGTGTACATGCCTGTGAGGCAAACAAATGTAATTTTGCAAACTAAAATGAACATCCTGAAGATGGAAGGTTTGTTTCATATCCTATTAGATTAGATGTCTACCACTAAAAAATAACCTCTTTTTATAAAAAGAATGTTTATCAACTTCTAAAGCACCTCTCAGTATGGAAGTAACCTTTATCTTAATTTGAGAACAACAAAAAGCCCTTGATTAAATTTAATACAGCACTTTCATTATTCTTCTAAATCTGAATCTAATCAGTGGTATTTCCCATGACCACTCATTTTAGACTTTGTGTGTCTAATTTTCCTTTAGCTAGCACCATTGTACATTCAAAGTAACTCCACTGATGCCCATGGTGTAAACCTGATGCGAGATCACTCTGTCCTAAGTCTCATGTCGAGGCTGGCAGGGAAATCACTGATCGACAGTTTGTTTGGGGAAGGGGACAGGGCAGGGGAGATTTTGGTAACTTTGAATGAAGAAATCACCCAGAGATTCCCAGGCAGAGATTACCCTGCATCCTGCCATTATCAGATGCGGAAACAGAGTTTGACTCTCCATGGTAAAGGCCTCAGGGCCTGCCAGTAAATCTGGCAGAGCCTTTGGGATCTGTGTGAGGCAAAGGCCATCTGTGCAGAGACCATGTACACATACTTCAACTCTGGCACCCCAGCAGTGCCCTCCTGGCTCTCTGCCAATGAAGCCAAGCTACTATGGATGCCCTCAGACTGTGGCTTCCCTAGCGTCTCTCATGGGAAGGTGCCTGTGGGAAACTTCAGACTTCTGGGATCTGTTTAACTTTTTCATGTAAGCGTCATGGGGCATGAAGTGAGGTCAGCAGTGGGAAGATGTATATTTCCCTGGCCTGCCCTGATTCCAGCCCTTTCCCCATAGACCGTAGACTGTGGAAAGCTGGCTCCACAGGGCTGGGGCTAGTTCTGTTGCTGCAGAGACTAGAGAGGTGCTGTCTAGAGAGGGGGAAATCTGCATGTGGTGGATCCCATCAGGTGGAGTGAGCTGGCCCAAGGCCACTTCCCAATCCAGGTGCCTGAGCCTTCAACCTCTTGCTCATGTGACTGATACTCCTCTAGCAAACAGTTCAATTGATGGAAATGGGACTACTCTCCTGGGGGAAAATTGGCAGGACTGGCGAGCAGGTGCTGATTAAAATATGTAATTCCTTGATAACACTACATCACTCCACATAGTGAGAGTCCCAGAACCCAAAGCATTTTCTCTGCTACCCAAAAAATGTCGGCGTTTTAGTATTTCATTTAGAAATCACTTTAATTTGGAAATAAATCAACTAACTTTCTAGTAAAGCAGGAGTAGACACACTGAACCAATTTTAAAATACCACATCTTGAAGTAAATGGAATCTCAATGAATTAAACTAAAAATGGAATGAGGATGGCATTTAGGAGAATCACACCCTCAAAAATGAGGAAATTACACATCAGGGCTGTCAGCCTGAGTTACACGATGAGGCATACCAATAATAAAAATTGTATGACGACTTGCAAGTTGCCATGGAGACAAAGTGATGTTTTCTTTAAAGTTATGATGAGTTTACGTGGCACATTAGGCGGTCCCACATGGTCTACGGAATGTATTGTGGCAATATATAAGGGAGCTTGCTACCTGTCTTTTACAAAGATAGGCCCAGATCCTCTGAACACATACACACAAGTCCTTAACCAAAGTTCATTGAAGTCAATGACAGCCCTTCCCTTGATTTTGGATCAGGCCTATGAGTAGCACCATTGAGCTGAAGGGGACTACATACATGCGTGTTTGTAAGAAGAGAACTCGTTTGCAAAGCCATTTGACTAATATCATGTATGTTGTGTGATAGAGAACTTAGGAATACATGACAGCGTATTTCCACCTGTGGAGAAAATAGCTTTATATCAGTTCTCATTTATTCTTTGCTTAAACAGAATGCATCAGCATCTTCCACAACAGATGACTCTACCTCTGTTTCTATTGCTATATCAGATGTTTACAGGTTCAAGAGTGCACTCTGTTGGTTAAAGGTTTTTTACCAAGTTAGGTCATCAACATACAAATGGATCTGCCTGTATTTAATCACAGACAATTTTATTACAACATATATTTATGAGCTTCTCCTTGCTGGTGCCTAGTTTCACACTATAATAGTATATAGACTTAGTATGACTCTGATCAATTGGTTCATTTTATTGAAGATTGAATGGAAATTTTTTAGCAAATTCATGCCCCAATCCTATAAACACTCACAAACATGGTAATGGGACAACTCACATGCTTACAGTTCAGCAAGTGTAGGTTTGGAGACATTGCAGGGTTGGGGCCCTTTGTGATGCTTCTTCTAATGATTTGGAAAGTGATTTGATGAATGAGTTGAAATTTTAAATATGAAGGGAAATAAATAATTTACTGAGTTTGTTTCTGTTTAATTACAGTGACCTTATCCATATGTACTTTTCTGTTTTAAACTGATATTGGATTACCTCTGGCGGTTTTAACTATAGAGTTATATATATTTCTTCTTTTACATAACATTTTGAGAACCACATTCATGTCTGCATCTCTGGGTTGCTAGAAAGATTAACTTTCTAATATGAATAAACTGGTGTAAATTTCTCTTTTTGAAAGATCAATATAATAATTTTAATACTGTACAAACTTTCTGTTTGTAAAAAACAAAATCTGTTTGAAGTGTTATACAAGACCTTGAATGCTTTAAGAATATCCAGGCCAAAATTAGACTTCAAAGAACTACGTTTTAAAAAAGTAGCAGCAGAGATATTGAGACTTGAAAAGTAGCTATTGCATATACATGATAATTACGTTCATAGCAATTTAACTTTTTTCTTTTGCTGCCATGACTCCATAATACACAAGATTCTGATGCTGTGCCCATTGACTTCAATGGGAGCTTTGCCTTCAAATAGGACAAATCATCTAGCCTAAGGCTATGATTTTTGGCTTAATTGCTCCAGTTGAAGTCAGTGGTAAAGCTCCTATTGACTTGAATGGGAGCAGAGTTAGGTCAATGCTGAGCACATCTGAAAATCCCCCCTAATAAATGTATACTGTTATATAAAAGCATATATCTATTATTTCTGACAGCACCCACAAGTGTGCTAACCCCCCACAGACATGCACAGAAACATGATCCCTACCCTGAAGGGCTGACAAGTTAAAAACAGGCATGACGGAATAAGGAGGGAATAACCAGACAGTAGGGAGGACTGGGTCCTTCCCCTCCTTAGTCCTTAGGGTCTCTCCTCCCCACCAAGCGCATAGTCCAGTCAATCAGGCTGAGTATGCTGGGAAACAGAGAGCTGGGTGTCATTTGTGTATTGATGGTACCAACATCCAAAGCTCTCCCATTGGCATTACACAGATGTAGAATTGGTAAGCGAGAAGTCAGATCCATATGGAATCTGTGAGCGAGCTCTCTGGACAGATGAGCAACTGCTCATCATCAACATCTGTTTGTTTCTCTTAGACTAAAGCGTAGAACCATAAAGCAAGATTCCATCCACCTTTGCCAGGGTCTGCAGATAAGTTAAAAGCTCCCCCGCCCCCATGAACAACAGTGTTAAAAGCAGACCTAAATGAATCTTGGGCACACGATCTTTGCCCACTGCTAGGGGGAAATGATCAACTAAGCCAGTGAAATCAGCTCTGTCTCAGCATCTAAAACCAGACTGAAAAGGTCTGGAAAGTTCAGATGCTTCCAGATGATGGTAGAACTGATGTGTTGTCACCTTCTCAGCAATCTTATTTCAGTACAGAAGGTTAATGGCAGGAAGGGTCACTGTCCTAGAAGGGGTTCAGATCCCCTCCCCTTACAACATACTGATTTTCACATTGCAAAAGTCTTCCTACCAGTTTACACATTTGCTGGCAGTCTGAAGCTATGACAAATGCTCATTAGACGTAGACTTTGAGCCAGAAGATCACACCTAGATGTTCTTCTTACACAGATTGAACTCAGGTAAATTGGAGGGACAGTGTAGAGCAAAATACAGTACGTGTTCTGTGAATAAACAGACATTCTCTCTCCACAGCTGTGAGACTGGCACCTTTCACTATCAATAATTCACTTAAAAATTAAAAACGAAGTGAATGATAGCTTTATCTGCGCAGCAGCTGGTGAACATGCATGCATATTCTACATTCATGGATGGAGCTTGGGGTCTATAATGTTTAATGGCTTTCTCATGGTCTGTCTTATTGTCTCAACTATTGACTATAATTTCAGTTGTTTGTTGGGTCTGGCTCAAGGAAGGATAACTTTCTTCCTTATTGGCTGGATGCTAATAAAAGACCTGAGCCTAAGAAGTGTGGTCTGTCCTCAGATTGCATTTAATTAAATAAATAAAAGCCAGAGGGATTGGAGCATGTGCAGCACCTACCAGGAATGGGGCCAGAGTAATTAAGAACAAATCATAAACTTTGATGTGCCCCCACAGAGAAGCAGAGGGACATAACACACACACACACACCCTCTCTGCCCTGGGTGGTCTAGTGAACTGAACATGCTCCATGGAGCTGCTCTTCATGCATGTGGGTGAGAAGTATGCAGAGATGGGCAAGAAATGGGCAGAGTTTTGATTCTGTCCCCTCCAATATGCCAGTCAGTATAGCTGGGATGTCCCATATGGGTAACTATTCTCTCATTGGTATGAACCAGTACAGATGATTTCCCACTAGAGCAATGGGGGAGGGACCAGGGAAGGCACTGTCACTCCGAATCACCATTTTACCCCTGGGCTGCTCCCGGGGCAGTGCACCCATGTGTCCATCCTTCTCACTATGCGAAGTCACTATCTAGTCTCCAGTAAAATAAGGATGCAAAGATTAAATGTGTTTAAAGGTTGTAGGGTGTCCCTAGGGCTGTGCATGTTCATTGAACTTGTAGTGCAGTAAACAGAAATAGGGCTTGATTTCTTGAACTATGTAGAGCTTGTGCATAGCAAGAAAGCTGAAATACAGAGAAATAATTGACCTACTGTTCACTTTGCTAGCATACTGTTTTTGCCTATAATTAGGAGTACATTTAGGGCCATGTGGCACACAATGGAATAGACGAGTTACTAGTAGATTCCATGTCAGGCTGCAACAAGAAATTAGTCATTTCTGTTGAGTCATTGTGAACCAAACTTCTATTTAGTTAAAGTGAATACATTTCTATTTATGTTATTACTGCAAAGAAAGGCCGCTTAGAAAATACACGAACTTTATTTCCTTCACAGTGTTAGGTCTTATTCTGAAATATCAGCATTGCTCAATGGAATTCATTTTTAACCATCAAGTGCTTTGAACTGCATATTTTCACTTCAGTTTCAAGACACACTGGAAGTTTAGATTTGTTGCAATTTTGATGTCTTGATTGCTTCCTCGGGCAGACCCACCCCTTGGAAGCTCAGCCTGCGCGAGGACCGAAAGAGCAAGCCCGGCATTCTTTGAGGTAGTCATAACATTTTAGGTGTCACACTGGCAGGGAAGAATGCATATGTACAGTATTGCACAGTGTAGCACCAGGTATCTTCTTACAAAGTGGGGTGTGGCCAGAGGGGCCAAAGAGAGGAGAACTCTGGCACCTCTTGTGCTCTGTGGATGCATCTAGTCTGAAAATACAGACTCTGTATTTACATTGCAAAAAATGGTGCAGAGAGCAGCAGTTGCTATTCCATCTCTGGCTATTCCAACTGGGATAGTGCAGCTGAACAGGTTGGAGGTGTGAATTCCATCCTCCAGCCATGGTGGAGTCCTCCATGTGAAGCTGGTTTACTATGCAGGAAGGGAAGAAAGTGAGCTCTTTGGGGTAGGGACTGTCTTCCAATATGCGTGGCTAGCACCCAGTAAACTGATGATAATCAAACTAAAGTTAATATCAATCTCTAGGGATAACAGTTGACCATTTATGGCCCAATCCTGCTCCCTCTGAGATCAATTTTTCTCTTAATGGAAGTAGACTCAGATCCACATTCTGCAAAATTTCATTGTCTCTCCTAGAAAATCTATATGTATGAAAAACTCTGTGACCATGGCAAATCTCCCAAAAGGCTGCAATTTCGTCTTTTCTCAATGTTTGTAAAATTTTTCTTCCAGTTTTTTTTTTTTAAACGGAGAACTGTCTCCTAGCTGCAGAGAGTTGCATGAAAGCCTTATAAATTACTGATGCCTGCTGTCGCGATCCAGTTTGGGACTGTGCATCTCAGGCCTCTTAACACATTAGCCACTTCAGTTTATAAATACATGTCATCAATCAACATTTTAAATGATTTAACCTTTAGCCTTAACATCTGTTCCCAAACCAGTGCTCTGAGCATCTGTGATTAGTGCCTTTTCACGACGTGTGCCAAGTAAGAGCAAAAATCAATAATAAAAATGCAAGCCCAGATAGGACTTGAATGGAGATAGAAGCAGCATTTAAAGCTTCCCTTGCCATAGATGATGCTCAGTCTCTGGCTATAGTGCTCTTCCTCCAACAATCTCTGTGGCATATTTGAGGTTTAAATTAGGCAACAGTGAAGCAATCTAGCAATGGAAATAAAAAGGAACGAGGTCTGAGCAGCTGCGTACTGTGGATTCCTCCTCATGCCACAGAGCATTCTTTCCCCGTAATATCTGCCATTGGCCTAAGCACAAGCCTGCTTTGAAGTTGGACACAGGGGATGGGAACTTTTTAAACATTTCATTTCTGCATTGTTGGCTTTCATCTCTGACATACTTAAAATATGCTGCAGCTTTAACTTGGGGAAAAAAATCCCCAGTAATTCAAGTAATCCCAGAGGCCCAGGGCTCTGCACATTAATATTGTGGTTTCTTTGAAAAAATACATGAGCATTTTCAAGTGGAATGAAAAGGACATTATATATTTGTCCATGTGGTATACTATATACCATGCCGTAGCCTGATTTGTCCTGAAATATTACTGTTGCTTATTTGAAAGAGTGAACATATCATTACAAACTATAGGCGACTGTGTGAATATCCTTTTACTTTGATTCTGTAATGTTCAGCATTATAGTATATATGCTCTAAATGATGATGGATCATTTTTGCCACTGGAATAGTGGGGCAGGTAATATGAGGTAACTTCTGTTTCACTGTAAAATAGTCTCTCCACCTTGATTTATTTCCTCTGTCTCTTTCTCATATGGAATATGTGATGGGGTCTCATATGGAGTAATGTGACCTGGTGGAAGTATAGGAAGAGATTTACTAAAACTAGATTTTAAAAATACCCCAGTGACAGATTAGATATAGTCAGCCAAGAAATCATATTGGGGACGGATTGGCATTATTGAGAAACACGGGATATTCATGAACTAGAGCAGGGGTCGGCAACCTTTCAGAAGTGGTGTGCCGAGTCTTCATTTATTCACTCTAATTTAAGGTTTCGCGTGCCAGTACTACATGTTAATGTTTTTAGAAGGTCTCTTTCTCTAAGTCTATAATATATAACTAAACTATTGTTGTACGTAAAGTAAATAAGGTTTTTAAAATGTTTAAGAAGCTTCTTTTAAAATTAAATTAAAATGCAGAGCCCCCTGGACCAGTGGCCAGGACCCGGGCAGTGTGAGTGCCACTGAAAATCAGCTCGCATGCCACCTTCGGCATGCGCGCCATAGGTTGCCTACTCCTGAACTAGAGCAATTTTACTTCTAAGACTGTGACTCAGAGCTGCATAAAGCCAGGTTTCCAAATGAGCTGAGCTTCCATTTAGACACCAAAAAATATCAAAGTCTGACACTGTGAGGGGAGAGCCAGCAGCAGCCTTCTGGAGGATCAAACACCAGGGTTGACCTGAAATGTCGTGTGTCAGGGAGAAAGGGATGAGGCTTTAACAGCTTGGAGAAATATGAGCATCCTATTCTCTGTTCTTTCTTCTGTAACATCAGAAGGGGTGGGGCCAAGCTGGGCAAGGTTGTGGTGGGAGGGGTGTCTCAGGCTTCAGGCTCAGAAGCGAGGTATGGTCTCCGTACCATTTATCTGTGAGCTCAATTTTCTCCCTGTTTTCTAACACATTTTGTTTTACTGAGGACCTTTGGGATCTTAGACTGGTCCTGGCACTATTCACTGCAATCCATCCTGCGGAGACATAAATGATCCTTCAGTTTCTTCACAGAAGAGTTGAAGCGGTTGGGGAAATCCACACAAGGCTCTCAGCTAATGGCACCGACCAAGAAGCCGATCCTGGAGGTGCTGCTAGCGCCCTCATGAGTTTGAAGAGCCCAGGTGATAAAGTTAAAATGATTCCTCCACATTCCTATAGTTCCTACATCTTCCTGCCACACTGAATGAAGGTATGTAACAATACTCGAGAGCATTCTGTGTGTCATCACAGAATCCCAATAACATCATGAGCATTAAAAGTCACTATCCTTTCCTATTACATCTTATTCTCAGGGAGTTATAATTCAGCTATTTTAATTTACAATAGGGTAAAAGTGGTTATAGAAGGTGTCAACCAGGATACTATCTTTTTTTGAAGACCTGGACTGGTAAAAAGCTGAAGATTTTTGTAGATTCAGATGCTTCTCAGAGTTGCTCTAACAAAGCACGCAAGGGACACTAGGACCCCTTGTGATGTCTGAGGAACTCAGCGCCAGGAATTCTTGTATTGTAACCCCAGTTCACCATGGACTCCGTGTCTGTCTGTGAACAAAATCATTTAGGGTTTAACTATATTAGAAAATGTGCACCAATGTAACTAGATCGGTTTAAAATCGATCAATGACACCAGTGCAAACATCTTATATAGATGCACTTAAACTGGTTTAAATTTCACTTGAATCAGTTTAAGTCATGCTTAAAGTGACTTAAGTTAATGCTATATTAATCTAAATTGATTTAAATATGTCTGTGTTAAGGGTTTGCACCCACATAACTAGATTGATTTTAACACAGGGCAAGTTTTCTAATATAGACCAAGCCTTAGATGCACAATTTCAGAACTGACCTATTCTACTTTTGAGTGGCTCACTTTTAGAAACCCAACTTGAGAAACCCACGATGCCCCCCACTACATGGACTGCAAATTGGCCTCAGCTCTTATGCCTGGAGTCCATAGCCCCCCATCCCTCTGTGCATGCCTAAAGGACCATGGACAGTCTATCCATAACTGGTATTTATGTGGATAGCTATTTAAGCAAATACAGAATGAAAACAGCAAATTAATGTCTATTACATCCTTTTTCTGGAGATTCTATCCAGACCATACAAGGTGATGGATGCAAAATGATGTAATACATCTCTTCCATTTCTAATGTGCATCTGTGGTCAAAAAAGATGCTAGGATGTATAAGGAACAGGATGGAGAATAATATGGAAAATATTATAATGCCATTATATAAATCAATGGGCTGGCCTCATCTGGAATGCTCTGTGAAGTACTGGTCACCCCATCTCAAAAAGGACATATAGGGGATTCAGAGCCAGGTGACAAGAGTGATTAGGGGCCTAGAAAAACTCTTGTGAAGAAAGATCAAAAAGATTGGGACTGTTACCTTAGAAAAGAGGCAAATACAAGGGGGCCTTGTAACAGTATATAAAGTGAATGGTCTAGAGAAGGTAGATGCTTTTGTTCCCACTCTCTTGTAACAGGAAAAAAAGGGGCATTTACTGAAATTGAATGCTGGCAAATTCAAAATTGATAAAAAGAAATTATTTCAGAAAACATGAACACTGGAACTCACTGCCACAGGATGTTGCTGAGACCAAGAACTTAAGATTCAAAGCAAGACTGGACATTCATATGGACAAGAAGAACATCCAGAGTTATAACATAATAAAGTTAATAAAAAAGTGATATAAAACTTCATGTTTCAAGTTTAAGTCAATCTCTAATTATTAGGGATTATTATTATTTGTATTGAAGCAGGAGTCTCTGGACCAGGCCCCTATTGTGCTAGGTGCTGTACAACACAGAACAAAGAGACTGTCCTGGCACTGAGGCGCTTACAATCTAAGTAGGATGGGGGAAGATTATCCAACATTTGCCTATTGCAGGGTGTCTTGCACGTTCCTCTGAAGCATCTGGTGATGGTCACTTATGGGGACAGACTACTGGACTAGATGGACCATAGGTCTGATCCAATCTGGAAAATCTTATGCTACTAACTGCCACAGTATTTACTCTGTAGTACTGCAGCATCAAAAGAAGAATGGTATCAGGTCCATTGATAACGTATCATAGCAGTAGTCATCATCACCTTCATACCTAATAGTGACACAAGAATCCAATATGACATGAGTGAAAATCAGAGGCCAGGGGCCTACTGTGACCGGCTGGGAAGGGGAATGTAGAAGTGTCAGGGCTAATCTGTTTTCATCATTTAAAAACAAAAAACAGTAAGCACTAGATCAAGGTGACGAACTTCCACTTTAGGAGGCTAAACCCAAAATTTAGATTCCCCCAAACCCCTGCTCAGACCAGCCCTGTAGGTACCTAAGTTTCCATTGGTAAAATTTCCCCCGTTTGGCATGCACAAAGCCACAACCTCACCCCTCTGGCAGCTCACCCATGAAGAGGCAGCAGGGATATTTTTGTAATGGAAGCAACTCCTGCACTCCAGATAACACCTATATCTCCACTGCCAAAAAAGGGATATATTTAATGTGGGATATCTGTTTGTGAGCAGAACAGTAAGTTTATCTGTGAATTTCTGTCTTTGTTAGGATTCCTGTTGTGCTTTAACATAGCTTGTGCATTTGTGTGCTGCTGAGACCAACACAAACTTAAAGAGATTGAGCATGATTTTCAAAGATGCTGAAGACCCACAACTTCATATAAAATTAAAGAGAGCAATGGTGCTCAGCATCTCTGAAAAATTTATAATTGGTAACCTGCGATATAATGGTGAAATAATGCACTATACATTTTTAACCTCATTTGTAACCTACATTCTGGTTTTTACAATCTTAAACATAATGGGCTGTTTTTCCACAGTGGCCCAAGCTCTTTAATAATCCTTATTTAAAATGACACATATAACATCATATTTACTGGAATTATTCTTACCTGCTATTAGGTCATGGTGACCTATAGATCTACCACACTTCCCATCCAAAATGTGTTGTGAAGATGTGTGGAGTTGCTGTATAGCTAAGCATTCACTTAGTACATCTTGTTCAATATCAGTACATGAATGTAGCTGCAAGAGGAGGATAAAACAAAGAGATCTTATTTCAAAGTAAACCAAACTGTAGCTAATTGAATTCATATGTCTGTTTGGTTATAGCCTATGTATAGAAGGAAGGAACAAAATGTCATTCTTAGGAACTTAGTGTAATTGAGGATATACCCGGTACTAAGTATTTCTAATTAGAGGTCATTGGGTTTTCTTAAGCACACAAGTTAAGTGCTAATCTTACACCAACAGCATTTTGGTTCAGAAACAAAGTACCCTATGTTTCTTCAATTTTATGGCATAATTTAACTACATATTTCTAGCTCTCTGTAGTGTTTTGGGTTCTTTGGCAAAAGGTTTGCATTGTTTTTGAAACTGTGACACTTGGAAAGACTTTTGATAGGGAAAGAAAAGTGTTTGTGCTTATCAGATTAAAACTGGCGAAATAAGGCAATGTCGGTAATGTGTAAGAGGTATCACTGATGTGTCAGCTGGTCTCCATGTAAATTAATGCTCTGGCAAAAGTGTCTGTAGCATGCTCTGAAAACCACAACGTCGATCATATTAAAAACAGCAGGAGGGGAGAATTAAGAAAGAAAAGGATTTCTAATTCTCCTTCAAACATGCTTATGTTGCCAAATGTTTGTCATAATATAGTGCTCACATTACACAAATAGCCATCGTATTCTGTGGCCATTAATAGTTATTGTTTTGAAGTTTACAGTTTTGCATACCAATCTCCCCTGGGATTAGTTATTCTAAATGGAAGGTCCAGGCAAACCTATTTAGGGTTCTGTTATCCAGGCATTTGTTTTTTTTTTAAGATAAATATCTAGCATTTTGGATAACAATCTGCAGCTGAAGCCAGTAAAACTTTAACTACTACTAAATTAACCACTAGCATCCTAGATTTTGTTCTCCTAAAAAAAAATTGAGAAAGATCTAACAAACCTCCCCTAAGTTATGGACTAAATATTCAGGACTCCTCTGATGTAAATCTCTGCTCAGAACATTTTTCAAAAAATCAAAGATTGTGCTTATTGGTTGGATGTGTCAAACGTGTGGGCAGAGCAGCCTGTTAATTTTTCTTTCTTGGCTAAGTCACTTTTACTTAGAATTCAGCAAACATAGATAACAATGGATCTGCCTTTGCTGAGTCATAAACTGCAAATGATGAAGCAAGTAAAAACAGCCATTTGCTCATTCTTCCTGTTTCAGATTGGAGATGGGAAGAGACTGGAGTCAGTTTTAGAAACATTGAACTATACTTTCAGTTGCACATTCCCCCCCTCCAATATGTTTAAGTGAAATATTTATTTTGCTTATTAGTTCTTTATTGATGATACATGCTTTACCTCATTTTCATAGAAGTCTGATCAAAATACATTTTAAATCTGCTGCTATCTTTAGAAGTCTTTTTAATAAAAATTCTGAATTGCTCCAAGATCTGCATAAACATAGATCACAATCCTATAAACACCCACGTATATACTTGGAGTCAAAGGGACTGCGCCCATGCCTAGAGTTAAAGATGTACACAAGTGTTTGCAGGGTGGGGCCTTATGGCCCAATCACGAAGTTCTGACTACTAGGAAATCACATCCTTCGTGGGGAAAATCCAAAGAGGGGATTGGAAACTCCTGGGCTCTTAAACCTTTTAATACTTCAAGTTTGGAGATAAGTCCCATGTGATCTGGCTGCCAGGGTAAATCAGCAGAAATAACTGCATCTCTCTGTAGGGTCCTCACATTGGCGTGAGTCAGTAGAAGAGCTCTGTATCTCTATTCAGGATCCTAGAACTTGATACGCTGTTACAGGCCACTATAAAAAATGGTGCGCATAAAGCACTCCAAAGTAGCTAGAGGCAAAACCACAGAATTCCAGGAGAAGAGGAAAGACTACACATGAGAGTCATTCCACTAGCACACAATCTGTGATGACAACCCCTCCAGCAGTCAGCTTCAGCTACTCCCACGGGAGAGATGGGTATGGAGTAAGAGGGTGTTTCCACATAATAAAGTGCTGACAGGGCTATTTTGCACTGCAAATGCCCAAGAGGGTCATGCGGGATGATGCCACAGAAAGCCATCTTCCTCCTGGCTCCACTGCCTTCCTTCTCCATCACCTCTTACACCAGAACCCTTGGAACTGTAGATTTGAAACCCCATGTAGGGAGCTATTGGTGGTATCATGGGCTGCTGCTGTTACTTCATCTCCTGTCCCTGCTGCCTTTACTTCTTGTTATTGGTCTGTTCCCAGCCTCTCTACAAGAAGAGGGAGACCAGAGCATTTGGGTATCACTTGTCAGGCAAAACCCACGCTGAATTCAGAACTTCACTGGGAGTTCTACCAGATAAGGACACCCTATCACTGTGGCCCATAACCCTGACTCTGGCCTCTCCTAGACATGTACACCTAGGCCATTTCCAAAGCTTTTGCCTCTTTCTCCTCCATGCCATGACCAATTCTGTCCCTTTCTCTGTCCAAACCATGAACATTTATCTAGGCACTTATCATCTCCTATCCAGACTACTGCAATCGCTTTCTCTCTGGCCTTCTTGACACCCATCTTGCTCCTCCATGGTCCCTTCGAAATTCTACTGCTAAAATAACCTCCATTGTGATATTGTCGCCTCTCTCTTTGAGTCCCTCCACTGGCTCCTGCACTCCGTTCCATTAAGTACAAGCTTCTGGTCCTTACCTTTGAGGCTCTTCACCACTAGCTGCTCCCTACGTGTATCCACTCTTGTGTCCTGTTGTATTGTCACCTCCCATCCGCTCCATCATCCTTAAACCTCACCTTGCTGTGATGCCTACAAAATTCTGAACAATGACTAGGCAGCTGGTGTGGTGTGACTGCTGCTTATTATGCTAATCACAATTGCCTCATTGTTATCTTATAATCCCCCACATCCCCTCGTCTATTGTATCCACATGCTATCTCCTCTCATATACTTAAACTGTAAGCTCTTTGGGGGCAGCCACCATCCTTTCATTAACTATAGAACAATGCCTTACTATAACAGGGCCCTGATCTTTGCCTGGAACCTTCAGGTCCTATTCCAATAACAACAAAAATAACAACGAATTCAGGATTGAACCCATAGAAACCCATGGGTTTTTTCATATAATATTTGGCTGGATGGAATACTAGTAAATACATAATGAGCAATGTGGGTTTGAAATGATCTATAAATGTGTTTAAAACACAGGCCCAATGGTCTATAGAGGGTGTTTTTTCTAACCTACTAAAATATCACATTTTCCCTGACATTTATAAATTATTCAGGTGTGGGATTCACCCATATTTTAAATGAGCTGCTAAACTAAGCGACCCATTTGATTTGGGTGTGAATGAGAGCAGAATTTGGAGTCATATGTCAGAAGGATGAACAGGAGGGAATTTGAAAGAAGGGCCTGGTTTAATAGTGCAGAGCAAACCGCTCTGCAAGGGGGGGGAAAATAGCATTGATAATCACTGCAACAAGAAAATGGAAGTCTGACTGGCAACAGTGAAAAACCATCAGGAAACTGAACTGAAGTTCAATTTTCACCTAGCAACAGCACAGTGAAATCCTGATTTGAAAAAACATAAATCACAGACCAATTAAAACCAAACATATTGATGAAATTTCAGTAAGTGTTCATTTGAGCATGCCACAGTTTTGATCGATGGCCTTACCTTCTTACGCACCTGTTGTTCTTTGGCAGAATGAGCTTTCACATGTTTGCGCAGGGAACTTGGATCCGTGTAGCGTTTGGAGCACCCGGGAATTTGACAGGCATATGGTTTCTGTAAATGCATGGAAAAGAAAAAGAAAGGGAAGGATTTCAGCTTTTATAGGCACCTACCTTTATAATATGAAGCCCGAGTTCAACAATTAGAATACAAAATAGCTGGAGACTATAATTTATGTGAAAACATATTGTAAAACCCCAAGCTGTTTGCTCAGCTTGCAACCTCTAGTTTTGCAAATACTTCTGTGTATAACAAGTCTGGCTGTGGGCCAGCTGTGGCGCACACAGAACAGCAATGACAGCTCATATTCTGAAGTCAGTCCAAATCCTGAGAGCACTTAACACATCTGTACTCTTACACTTTTGGGGATTGATTACTGGACTGAATTAAATCATAATGAGAAATAAATAGTTGGGTTTTGAGAACATTATAGTATTTCCACCTTTTGCAAGTACAAAAATAGTACCTTTTTGCCTCTTTGGAGAGGTATTTACTTTGTATACAATCCACTCAGTATGTGACACAGTATTGCAAAGATCTTTAAGTATCATTACAAAAAAAAAGAAGAAAAAAAGTGGTTCCTGATTCTGACTTCCTACTGGTTTTACACAGACAGTGTCACATATGTTGCAAAGCAAAAACTAAGGGCATTAACACTGGACTGCTTTCACACATTCTTCCTGTTCCTGTTTTAAATAACACAAATGCTTTATTTACACAATTTATACTCATACAAATAACACTAAACACAAACATTACAACAAATCAACAAATACAGAAAAACTCAGCATTGTTGACCTTGCCAGGGAAAGCCCTTTCCAACTGTGAATAGTATCTGCCAGAGGTTACCTCTCCGCGATGGCACAACATGAAGATCTTCAAGTGGCAAGAACAGCCTAGTTTAGCTGAGCAGTTCCAATGGATTCCTTTCACGTGGTAGAAAGATACTTCTCCTACCTGTAGGAAGAACACTCCTCTCTATCTGGAGGGTATCAAAGCTCCTTCCTATTACAACAGAACAGCTGCAGGGCCCTCATGGTAAGCCCCAGCTAATGCAAGCCTGACCAAATGCCTAATTTGGCTGTGGCACCACCTCTGGGCCCTGACAACAAAAGGCAACCTTTAAACTGTTGGGGAAATCCTAAATGAATGTGTTATTCCCAAGGTACTTGGTCACACTCAGGTGGTAACAAATGATCGCTTCATGCCAAGCCTCACAAAGCCTCTAACCAGAGCCTAATTTTGCTGTTTTTTTCCTGTGGCTTTTTGGAGCTTGCTTCCCTGCCCACCCATCATGCCAATGTACTATGCCAGAGGGGCCTCAGTACATGGGCCAGTAAGTTCTTTTAGTGCCCTCCCAGGAGGTTTGGTTTGGCCTCTCACCTTTGTGCTTTGATCACCTTCAAGGGCTGACATCAGAGTCACACATTTGAATCTCTTCTCTTTTCATAGAAAGCATTCTGACATGGTCACTTTCACCTGCAGTGCAAAGTGCACACAAGTCCAATTGCACCATTAAAGCCTTATGTAAAGGCAGCAAGGGAGGAGTGGGATTGGGGCTCCCAGCAGAATGGAAATATAGGGGTGCCATTTGCCCCCTTGGTTTGCACAGAAGGGGTCACGTGCGGAGAAAAGTGATGGAGTTGTGATTCTGTAGTCAGGAGCTGCATTCCCATGCTGTGGTTCTGCTTTATCATTTGGATAAAGCCCAGTAGCTCTGGCTTGGTACAGATAAAATGAATTTCAGCAGCACTGGAAGAGTGATGACACCCCTTCCTAATTGCAGCACAGATAACTTCCCTAATTCTGCTTTCACCGTGGGAAATATGACCTAGTAATTTCAGTTATTTAATCAAACCAACCTAGTCTAACAGGTCACTGTAATTATTTACATATTCTCCTTTCTGAGAAGATAAACGATGGATTGACCTACATGCGGAGTTTTAAATCAATACCAAATGCGCTCCATACGAAATAAGCATCCATGTAAATCCTTTTTTCTTTCTAGGTACCTCCAGAGGATAAATAACCCTGTTCCTTATATCAAGAGGAAATTTCCAAAGGAATAATAGGATCATTCACCAACTCAAAGCCTTAAAGGCTATCACAATACCTACTCAGAAACTTACATAGGAAAGTAGATTTATTGAGAGTCTTTAGAATACACAGAGAACAGACATGTGAGGAAGGACTATGGAAACCTTTAACAAATTCCTTAATAGAAGAACCAGCAGAATATTTTTCTAGCCATGGTATCGCTATTAGTGATGGGGAAACTAGATCAGAAAAATGCCCATCTTTAATAGCCTAAATCTTTTTGCTTAGACATTCACACAGTCCTTTGATATGTACTCAGTTTTTAAAGGGGTCTCTGGGTCCTGTGGGCTAATATTACATCCAGTCTTTACAGTAAAACCATACATGCATCATTAATTGTTTACACTGACATTCTAAAACAGGCAACACACTAAATAAAAACCACAGGTCTTAAATGAAGCAGGCAAATGATTGTTAGTTTCGGCAGAATATGAATATAGTGAGAATTTCAAAGAACCTGTAGCAGGGAAGTGTGAATAACAGTTCCAGACACTTTGGAAAGTTAGTCAAAAATTATTACTGTACCTTTGTGCTGCTGTACGAGCATTTCAGAGGTTAAAGAAACAGAGAGACAAGGAGAAGAAAAGAGAGCTAAGTTTAGAGATTTTTTTGCAATATCACATAGATCAACAGACACAAGAACTCTGGGTTATTTTGTTCAGTGTACTATACAATTGTACAAAAGCTCTACTAAATGATATTCCATTTGCGAGTCAAGCTTATATATATGTTTTTATATTAACTTCAAGCAGTTAAACTTCAAAAATGTGTATCCCGTACAGTATATTCAGTTTCAAAAGAGACACATTTTAGAACTAATTACAAATTCAAATATTTCAGGTTGACTTTCAAATAAATAAAACATTGTTATTGTAAGTGTGCTTGGGTTTGGAAAATGTGACTGACTCGCTTCTCTTACTTGTTTGTTTTTGCAAGGCATAATGTACATTACGCATTCCTTAATGCTGCACTGTCTGAAATGTGTAGCTGCTTAAAAAGTAAATATCAATTAAACTCAAAAGTTCTGCCCCATAAACACTCGGCCAAATGTTAAACTATATATTCACCTCTTTGAAAAAGACAAAGGAATGACTCTTGCTGTTATTCTTCACAAGCTCTAGGCTGAGGACTTAATTGGCCTATGATGTCTGTTTGCTTCCTTTGCCTTAAAATTGGCGAAATAATCGTATCAGGGTTTAGGGCAGCTTCAGCCCAAATTAAAATTTTTAGAATGGCTACTTAAAAAAACCCCCTGATGAATGGGTAATACATCAGAAACCCAGGGCTGGCTCCAGGTTTTCTGCTGCCCCGAGTGGCGGAGGAAAAACAAAGAAAAAAAAAGGCCAATCCACGGCACTTCGGCGGCAGCTCAATCGCGCCACTCCATTCTTCGGCGGCGGTTCGGCGGTGGGTCCTTCACTCCCACTCTTCCTCTTCGGCGGCACTTTGGGGGCAGCTCAAAGAGGAAGAGAGGGACTGAGGGACCCGCTGCCGAATTCCCGCTGAAGACCCGGACGAGCCGCCCCACTAGCGGACGGAGTGCCGCCCCTTTGTATTGGCTGCCCAAAGCACCTGCTTCCTTAGCTGGTGCCTGGAGCCAGCCCTGCAGAAACCCCAAACATCCTTGACAGAGGCCAGCTAACATGGCCTTTTTATTATGTATCAAGGAGAAAGGCACATCATGTGTCTTCTTCCACAGGTTCACCCACTGCAGATACACTTTGGTAAAACTCCACTTCTGAGAATCACACTGCAGATATTCTGCTCTCCTGGCATATTCTCCAAGGGCCTGATCCAAAGCCTATCACGGAAGTCAATGGAAAGACTCCTACTAACATCAGTAGGGTTTGGAGCAGGCCCCATGTGCTGTGCATGCATTAAGAGCAGAACATTAGAGACGAGGTCTACCATGTCTATGTGCGAGAAGAACTTGGTACTTATAATTCATTTTCAATGCAGTTAATCATTAGCACTATTAACACATCACACATGGTTGATGTATTCTTGCCTTTTGGGAGGGTGGGGTTTACAAAATTGTGTCCATTAATTTATTTTCTCTTAAGGTGTTTGTCATGGTCCTGTGGTCACTTAGATCAGACTTTGTCAAAATAAGCAAGAAAACTATTGAATTTCTTACAGCAACAATTTTTCAAGCCTTGATTCTGCCCCGTTTATTCACACAGAGGAGTATCTTATTATACATGCTGTTCCTCAAGGTGAGCAACACCTTACTCCAGGAGTATTCCGAGGAATACCAAAGTATGGTATTCCTCGGTTTGAGTAAGGGTAATAGAATTTGGCCCTCAGTGGTTAAATGAGCAAATCCTCCATTATTTAAATCAATACAAGCAGCTAAAAATCAAAGCAACTCTTCCTTCACCTCTTATTATTCAGACATTTTCATGAAATGGAAGCTGCCATATGCCAGTTTCAATGCAGATCCTGTACAAAGCCTGTTTAAACTCTCTGTGCAAGCCATAATATGAAATAAGGTAATGCTTACAGTATCCAGGTGTGTGCGCTGGTGCTTTGCCCGATCACTGGAGTTACTGAAAGCTTTCTGGCAGCCAGGGTGCTGACATAGGTAAGGTTTCTCTCCAGTATGACTCCTCAGGTGAATCTTAAGGTTTTCAAGCCTAGAGAATGCCTTGTTGCACCCTTCAAACTGCAATAAAGCCATAAAACATCTCTGTAAAGCATTATTAAATAAACCATGGGCAGCCACAATGAGTACAGTTAAAACCCAAGCTAGACATGTAATAAATCAACCAAAACTCAAACATCTGCTGAAATTTATGGGTGAAACACATCATTTTGTGCTATTAATTTCATCTATCATGAAAGGCACGGTGTGCGGATAGATAATACTATATTATTATAAATATCTCACACATGCAGTGTGCAGTGCTGAACCTTAACATTGTATGGTTCAGATATGGTTTTAGTAAGGAAGTTTAAAGAAAGAACAAGCATTCAGCTTCTGAAGTGTTCACTTAAACAGTGTTTTCAACATTACTCTGGTGGGGATTCTGCGCCACTGCGTAATGCAGAATTTTGTAGACATTAACATTGTGTATGCAGAATTTCCTTTTCTCCACAGAAATGGGCTGCAGTGCTGCTGGCTACCACTAGAGGCCACTGGACTTGGCAGAGCCCAGCTTGCACATAGAAGACACCGCTGGGGGGCGGGAGAGGCAGCTAGAGGGTTCCTGGCAGCTGCAGTTTCCAGCATGCCCTGAGGGAAGGAGAGGGCGGTGCTAGGGTGACCAGATGTCCCAATTTTATAGGAATAGTCCCAATTTTTGGGTCTTTTTCTTATATAGGCTCCTATTACCCCCCACCCTCTTTCCCCGATTTTTCACACGTGCTGTCTGGTCCCCCTAGCCGGTGCATAGGAAACTCCATGCAAGCCAGGGACACAGCATCAGGCTATGTCTCCCTCTGGATCCCTGGGCTCTGGGGAGGGGTGGGTGTCTGGTCTGGGGGTGGGGGCCATGTGGCTGGGCTCTGGGAGGGAGGGGGTGTGAGTATCTGGGCCGGGGGGACACTGCGGCTGCACTCTGAGGGGGAGGGGATGCGGTGTATTGGCTGAGTGGGCCCCGAAGGTGGGCTCTCAGGGGGGAGGGGTTCTGGGTGTCTGTCTCCCTCCTCCCCCCCGCTAGGCTCTAGGGGGATAGGGGGTAGAGAAACAGGAACTGAGTTGTCATAGGGGTTTCTTTAACTCTCTACTCCTGGGGGAATTTTTGTGTGCGTCTTGTATTGTTACAGACATACTTGCTGACAGGTATTTTGAAATAAATTACCAAAATAATTGAAAGTGCCATGATTGTGTAGTGTTATTTTGACAAATAAAATTTGCAGAATTTTAAAATATTGTGTGTATAATTTTTAATTTTTTGGCACAGAATTTTTAATTTTTTGGCACGGAATGTCCCCAGGAGTATAACATGAATTGGCATAAGAAACTTTATGGGGTATAACAATTCCCCATATCTATATAGCCGGTTATCTGAGCAATACTGGCTTTTACTGTTCTGGTTTCATTAAGAAAGCTTAAAGTGGTAGTTTATAGTGCTGTGTAGCATCTATTACAAATCCTATAGGTCAAGAGCCAATACTGATGTGGACAAACATTATTAAGAGCTATAGCTAGCAATTGCAGATGTAAAAGTACTACTGTTCATAAGGATATGTCAGTCTTCCAAAATTATCATAAAAACTCACCAGGTGAGTAGAATTTTGCAAGTGTGTGTGCGAATTAGTATCTGCGTATATACAGATAAACAGACACTGATCCAGATTCTATAGACACATGCATAATAAGAATTATCATTATTACAGTCAGAGTTCTACTAGTATAAAAATGTAAGATCCAAAAGAGAAAAAGAATGTGATTGTACAAATAATATGGGAGAGTTTAACTGATTTTACACACTACCGAGTGTTTTTTAGTTGTTGCTGGGTGCCTTCAATTCCCATGGACAAAGTTGAGGGTATTTAAGGCCTGATCCAAAGCCGACAGAAGTAAATTGAAAGGGTTGTTAGATCCTTGCAGGAACATACCACCTAACTGCAAGTGACATTACCAAAATATGAGACCTTTTCCTATTTAGCTTTGTTTCTATTATACTACAGGATTCCAAGGTCCATTTCTAAAATTTATGTTATTAACATGAAGTGGTATATTTGTGATCCTACATATAATTTCTTTTCCCTTGCAATATCAACCCCTCTCTGGGACTGAAATACAGATGGTTTGGTGTGAAAGAAATATGGAGTCTAGTTAAGGATTAAACATAAGCATCATAGCCTCTGTTCTGGTACGGTTCCGCTGCACTACAAAACAAAGTGGTTAGAATGGTTTCTTTTATCGGTTTCTAATATGGATGCTAATCTGTAGTTTGAGGTATGCAATGATAGAATTTGTTGGTATCTGATACATATCAGGAAGGGCTGAATTAACCCGGTGGTCTTATCGAATTTCCTAACTGGTCATCAGCTTGTTTCTTGCAACAACAACAAAAAAGGATTATTGAATAAAATGTGTTGAATCCAATATGCATCTTTTTGTCACAATGCAAAAAATTACAGTCAGACTCAGATGGCCCTCCCAACACATGTGGTTAGAATTAACCAAATGTACCCCGGTAACTTGTATTTTTTGCAGCATTACCCATTGCTCTCTTAGAAGTATATAATCACACTTTTGAAATACGTTTCTCTGTTTCGCTTTGCTTCAAGACAAGACTGCAGCTGTTTTTTAAAAGCCTGTTACATTTCATATTTCCAGATGTTTTGCCTGGTCCCTATTTTACACAACAAAAAACAGAAGGGAACTCCCCTCTTTGTAGTAAATAAAACTGGATGCCAAATATCTGATTTGGCATGGCAAATTCTATGGGCCAGAATCTCAGCTGGTGTAAAGTGGTATAAACTCCATAAACTTCAAAAGAGCCATACAGATTTACTCCAGCTGAGGATCTGGTTCATGTTCCTGTATTGTAAGTGATATTTCCAAGAAGTAAAATGAGACTGCCAAGGATACATTAGACTTGCTTGTTGCATTTTGCAAAAATTTAAGCTCATCCAAGATTGTATTAACTGGAGCTGTACATTCTCCTCAAATACTGCATATCGTACATTTATTGTATGCCTTTCCATCTAGTAACTACTGTAACACTAGTAGGATCTTGCTCTTGTGAAGTGCTAATGGAAGTTAAAGATACTTACACCTCACAGGATCAGGCCTTACAAATACATCCTCGCATGTAATTTCAGATGATCACATGTGCTAATAAGATCAAATTGTCAGAACTTTAAAATCCTGACATAAATAAAGAATTATGCACTGCTCTTCTGTTTACCAGAGCTGGCTGAAAATTGTCTCTCGAATTTTTTTTTCAAAGAAAATTGAGTTTTCAACAAAAGGCAATTTTTTGCAAAGAGCATCTGCTTTCTGTGGAAAATTTTGACTTTTCAGTTTGAAAAATTGAACACCCCAAAACTGAAAACGTTTGTCCAAAAAATGAAAATGTTGCTGCAGTGCCTCATGGGAGCTGTGGTTCAGGTGCCCCATTCCTCTATTCTCTTCTATGAGCCAGGTTTTTACATCAGACCTCTCCCATGATGCACTGCAGATAGGGAATTCCATGTTACACTGCAGTGGCTCAGCAAGAGGAGTGTCTGTGGTGCATCATGGGAAATATAGTCTGGAAGCCTGACCCGCAAAGGAGAATGAGTGCATGAGGCACCAGAATTAACATTCCTATGAAGCACCACGGCAGTAGTTCTGAATGGAAATGTTTACAGACCAAATTTTTCAGCCGACATTTTTCAGTTCTTGGCTGAAATTTTTCAGTTTTTGATTCTTTTGCCAAAAAGTTATAATTTGCTGTGGGGAAATTTTTTTTCAACCATCTCTACTGTTTTCCTAGGGATAGGTGTTGTGTATTGCACTCTGGTGAGTTCCACTCCCTGCCCAGCTTACTCTCCATTGCAGTTCTACTGCATTGCACATTTTCCATCATCCCTGCATACAGGGCCAGTTCCACGGGGCAAGTGAGCCAGCTTCCAAAGAGCAGCATACTGCTGTGCCATTCTTCCCCCCACCCCCTATTCCCCCGCCTTGCTCTAACTGGGAGGCTGGGAGGTTTGGGGTTTTTTTTTTTTGACTCGGCTGCAGGAGTGTGGGTGGGGTGTGGAATACATTTTCCATCTAGCTAGGGCTGCTCCTGCCTGCACTGATAGGAAGTTGCCCCCTCAACCATTTGGGATCTCAAACAGTTTATTTGAGAAACAAAGTCCATTAGCCTTGAAATCAGCTCCATGGAGGAGTTTTTAAAAGTGAGGTATATTTTAAAATGATCATTTACTGAAACTACATTTCTGGTGTGATGCTAGTTTACTAGAGACTTGCATGAAAGACATCAAAGACAGGAGAGAGGGTAAAATCCTCACTCAACTGAAGTCTATGGAAGGGTTGTCATTAACTTCAGGTGGATCAGGATTTCACCTAGAGAGTTTACATTAGTTATCCAAGTGCAACCGACTAAACTCCAGCACATTCTTTGTTTCTCTCACACATACACATGGATTGTGTGGCAGGCTTCCAATGAGTGACTAACTAACAGAAAGGCAAGGCCTGACCCTAATTAAAGTCAATAGCAAAGCTCCCACTGATTTCAGTGGAAGCAGGGATGGGCCGATAATCACTGCTGCTGGGGTGTGAAATAAATCCCAGATTTCCCTTATTCATTGTCAGAATGGGTCTGAAAGTGATTCCCAACTACAAAATGATCACAATTCGTACTAGAAACTATCCAGATATGCAGATGTTCCAGCACCTGCTTGGCTGGGTAATTTAAATACTACTGTGTCACATATGAAATGATGACATAAAATATTGCTTTGAACTGCTGACCCAGCAGCTGCTTTCAGCATCCCCGGGGAGCTGGATCACTTGTGTTCTAGAAAGGACTGTAAATTGGAGGCACAAAAGAAAGAAAACAGTGGCCCAAGCTCAGGGAATTGACTGGCTGAGGGGACTGGTAATGGGATATGGGGCTTTTCACCTCTAGGTCATCCCCTGGAGTCCAGCTCAATGTAGCTGAGATCAGCAGTGACCTGAAGTCATTGCAATCTGATGGTGGTCTCAGTCTAGTGCCTAGGAACAAAATTCTACATGAGTGGGCACCGCTCAGGGGATCAGTATGAGTTGGTACAGCCGGTGAAAGGATTGGTCTAGCTTCATTCTGCTGGCATATTAATTGGAGTACATGACAGGGAAGACACCCTTTTTTCTATTACTGTTGGAACTTGGTAAAGCGCATTCTTCATTTGTGATGTTTGATTCCACAGTTCTGTACAATAAAGGAAAACACTGGATTTCAGGATCAATGAATGAACTGGACAGGAGGAGCAGACTAACTCTAGAGCGAGAGAAAGCTTCTATTTACACACAAATCTCTTGGTAATCAGCAATGACAGGAAAGCAAATAGAGAAAAAAAGTGCATGACAGTTTAATGAAGCCTGGGTAAAATATTAGGGGGAAAATTCAGGGCTGGCAGAAACCAGTGACTCTATTGAAGCCAAATGGATCTGTGCCTACTGATGCCAGCTCTGAATCTAGCCCTACATTTTTTTCAAAATCGGCCAAGGGTAATAGTGGCCTCCCAGTTCCTTAAAATGACAGCTCTGGCTACTGACAGGGAAAAGGTCATGCCATCGGACACAGACTGATGACGGCTGATCCTTTAAATACGGTGGACAAAGTGATCTGAATTCCTAGAATGGCTTTTTATTTTGTGGACCATATTTTGTGCTTGGATGCACAGGCAGCTCTTCTTATGACAAATTAACACAAACACACACACACAAGCCCAGAGCCAGCTGCAAGGGTTTTTCTGTTCTAGGCAAACTGCAAAGCTTCTGCCTTTCCCAGTCACTCATACATTAAATGGTCTCTTAAGCTTTTGCAACCCTTAATACTGTGCTGCCCTAGGCAGTTGCTTATTGTGTCTATATGGCAGACCTGGCCCTACACACACTCACAGACTTAGATCAGAAGATATATATCAACATTGCCAACTTTCTCCCCACCAGCAATCATGAACACTCCTCAAAACCAGCTGGAAACAAGTGACCTATGACTTCAGAAATTCTATTTGGTCAGGGATCCTCTTGGAACATTTGATGTCGTTTGGAGAGGTGGGAGGAGCCTTGGCAGATTCCATTCAGCCATGGCAAAATAAATAAATAAAAGGAAAAAACGCTACAAATACTGCAAAACTTCAGAAAACAACTTTAGAAATAAGCAACCTGAGACTTGCAAATTTTTCGAAGTTACAAGTCAACAAATATGCTGAAATTCATAGAAAAATAAAGCAATCGTGGCAAATCTGGCATTCCCAAAACACTGTCCTTAAAGGCAACATTTTGAAAATGCAGCTCATGTCTACAAACCCTGCACTGCAGTCCCCAGGACTGTACAACTCCATTCTCCCCTCAGGCCAGGAGGAAAGTTAAGGCAAATCAACTACAGGTATGTAGTCAAAGCACATAAATTAAAGCATGTTAAGCCCCCGTATGTATGTTACAGTGAACTAAAGCCACTTTATTCTTGAATGAGATAGAGAGCATCAATCAGTGTAGGATCTTGACCTACAATGTAATTTCTAGGGCATTGTTAGTTAGCTCCAATATCTATGGCCAAATGCAAAGTACAAAATATTCTGAATAATGCAAACTAGTTAAGGGTCCCATTCTGCATGTACTGATGGTGGTGGCAAAACTTCCACTGGCCAATGTCCCAGTCCAGCAAAACCCTTAAGCACCTGCATAACTTGAAACATATGAGAAGTCCCATTGACTTCAGTGGGACTATCCACTTACTGTAGTTACATGTAGTTACAATGTAGTTCCCATTGTAGTTACATAGAAACATACTTTGATGAATCCAGGCCCTAGGAGGAGCAGGAGCACACCCTACTCTCAGTGGTCAAAGCTACTGTAGCAGCACAAACACCCAAACAAATATGGATTAATTTCTCTCTTAGTTTGACCAAAAACCTCTATTTTTGGTTCCCACTGACACATACTGATAAGAAACAGTATCATCAGCAGCGAGGCTTCCATTTCACTGCCCCTATCTGTGTCCCATCAGTTTTATCTACCAATACTGCACTTACATTTAGCAAGGATATTTATTTACTTGTACCTTTCCTGCCACCAGGCAACACCTTAGCCCCAATCCCCTGACCATACAGTGTACCCTCTACTGGAGAATACTGGGCACCCTTGCCTCACTCCACATATCTGCCACTCAGAGCAATCAGTCATGCTTGATAGATTCTAAGATCCAACTACAAGGAATTAATGTATAGTTCCCAAAGAACACTGGGATCATATGAACTACTTGATCAACTGAGCAGGCTGCTTATTGTATCTCCCAGACATCTGGTATCAATCTGTCCGTACTTAATCCTACTACTTTATACTTTTTTTTTAATTGAGATCTGATGCCGGGGATAATTGTAACAAATGCTCCATAATCCTTTGTTTCGGTAAAAGCCACCTAAGCCTTTAAACAGGTTTATAAATAAAAATAATAATTATACTTTTGGAACCTACTTTTGGTTTAGATCATTCATGCGTGCTTTAGAAACCAGCATCCTACATAAATACAAACATGAATAGAAACTGATGCCATTGAGGTACAAGGAATAAAATGGTGCAATTAATTGGTTTTTAATGCTATACATGAGTGTGAAGCTTTCCCCAGAAGCAAATAAATTGTACTATTTTTAGGTCATCAGATTTGTTCATCAACTGTCATTTCCTCCTACACAAATATTAAATAGTCTATTTAATGCTACAACTCACACAACAGTGCAATTGCTGGAATGTAATCAATTTAAAATGCGTATTTATGAAAATACCAAATTATGTCATAGTGCCCTAAGCATATCACAATTTTCCTTACAAAAACAATTTAATATAATAACAGTAATTGATTAAAATGTTTTTCTTTGCTTCCATATTACATCTTAAATGCACCTGAACATGTCACTGTGCAGAAAAACAGTGCGTTCCCAATAGGGTTTATATTATCAAATTTGTGCCGTTTCCATAAGCATATTTAATCACAGCCATGTCTAGAATGTCTGTCAGTTGTATAGATCAGAAGAAACAAACTATAAACTAAATAGCTCAGACCATGAGGTGGAGCAATAACTGACATTTTAATCGGAAATGAGTTATGACTGAAAAAGAGACGCCTTCACAGTTGTAGTGCTAAATAGGTCCAGTGTGCCATTAGAAAAAGCTCATTAATATACACCTCGGCTCTCTGCTGCAAGATCAGTTAAACAAGCTGCCTTTTATTTATAGACCTAAAAGGGAAAGACCAGGTCATATTGGCCGCTGACATCTCAGACAGCCTACGGGTGGAAAACCCAAAACATTTCATTCCAAAGCATTTAATAGTATCAATAGGAAATCTTATGTCTGGTCAAAATAGCTAAGGTCCTTCTCAATATCATGAAATGTTCTTTCTTCCCAATTGATTACCAAGTATCAAAACATTATGAATATTTATTGAAATATGTTATGGGGGAAAAAAATCCTTTAAGTATGTGTATTCCATCCAGACGGAGGAAAAACATTTGTGCGAGTCTTTAAAAGCATGAACGTTTTAAAGAAACTGGAGCGTAATGTTATATATAAGGCCCCAATCCTGCAAACACTTCTGCATGTGAGTAACTTTATGCATGTGAGTTGTCCTATTGAATTCAGTGGGGTTTCTCGTGTGCCTGTTTGCAGATTTAGGGCCAAGTCTGTAACAAAGTATTCCAGATGGTCTCCTTTGAAACCTGTTTTTGCTAACTCTTGATCAGAATAACTTTAAATTCTCTACAGTAACTACAGTGTAAGGACCCAATCCTGAAAATACACAAATGACTTTATTCATGCAAGGAATCTAATTATCAATCTCAACCGAATGACTCGCGTGCATCGTGTCTGCAGAACTGGGCCCTCAACTTCCCCTAAGAAGCCCATTTCAGACAACTAGTTTATGGTTTTAAATTGGCAGAGATTTTTTTTCTTTATAGCAGCACAGTGGTCGGAGATATTTGTTATAAATGGAGGGGCTGCCAATTTTTTTTTTCCTGTGAAGTTTTGAACAATTTACACTTGCAAAATGAACCCTCTACATGATATTTCATTTGTGCCTTGAGAAGCCTTACTTGTTCTCATTTTATTATGTGTAAAAAGTTTGTAAAAACAGCATTGGGGTTCTTGCCAACTGTTATTGTACCATTGTTTGTGCCCACGAGAAGAAAATGTGAAGGGGTTCAGAAGGGGAAGATTGAAATTCCCTTGTAACTAATACTGAGGCAGCCTTAAATTAAAACATAAACTATAAAAATAAAATGGTGGAGAGATGCAATATGATCTTTAATTTTGTCTAGTTTTAGAGTAACTGCAGCCATTCATTTGCTTTGGATATTTTGCTTTGCTTTACATGGTTAGGCAGTTTAGACATTTACGTTTAATGTTGGGTGGGTCTCATTTTGAAAAAACATAATACACTGTAGGTCCTGGAAACGCGTTTAGTGAACATATTTCATTTAGTTAAACAAGGATTTGTTTTCTGCCCCTTTGTACATTTTACAAGCTCCAGCCACGCAGTCCTAAAAGCCCCATTGACATTGCTGAGAGTTCTGGGTGCAGAAAGAATGTCGAACTAGCCCAACATAGATATTTAAATCATGGAGTTGCTCACAGTATAAGGTCCTGACCCTGCAAACACTTACGCACATGAGTTACTTTACTAACGTAAGTAGATCCCATTGATTTCAAAGTTCAGCAGCTCATCTACTAAGAACCACACATTGCCCCACAGCTCCATTCTCTGTCCCCACTGATTGCAAAGTCTAATTCAAGGTCACTGTCCTGATCTTCATATCCCTCCATGGGACTAACTCTAACTACCTAGAGGGTTGTCTCTTCTCCTTGGGCAACTCTGACCTCCCTGACAGCTATACTGCATTGGAACTATGACAATGACAATCAAGAGACTGAGACTCTTCAGCACACAAGACAAAACTTCCACAGAAGCCAGACCAAGACTGTGGAACTCACTCCCAAGGTAAGTATGATCACAGACCAAGCCACTTTCAAAAGCAAATGCAAACCTTCCTTCTTCAGCTTACCCTTCACGACACTGCAATGAGAGGTACTTAATCAGTACCCTAGATATGCAGATAGATTCTGCTCTTGCTGAGGTTAATGGGAGAAGGAGCGGGCTGAAAACTCTTCTGGGCTTCATGAAACTTTTGTTCCAACCAATTTATAAAATATCTAAATTTAGGCATTGAAATGTATATGCACAACAACAGATCAGAGCGTCTGTAGTCCATGTAGACAAGTCCAGCTGTTGAACAAACTTCTAAATGAGTTTTAAAAGGATAACCAATGTCAAGTTGAAGATGACTCTAGGTCATACACTTCTTTTTTAAAGGACTTTTTTTATCACAGACATACATGCCTTATTAGATAATCATATAATCTTATTATTGTGATTCTTGTCCTTCTTGCCATTTTTGTCAGTTTATGACCCTCACTTGTGTCATGTTGATTTAGGACTACAAAGTCTTCAGGACAGCCTTACATCTTTACCTGTTTTTGTGCATTATACTGTATTATTATTGTAATGATAATTAACATAAAGAGTAGCATTTTAAAAATTGTATTTACCAAACTTTAAATTTTCCCACCAGGAAAAGGGAAGAGCAAGTTGTTCTGCCAAAGGAATGCACATTGAACTATTTATAGGCTTAATTCCTCCTGTACTAGTAGATCAGACACCAGGAACTGAATGTTTAATTATCCCAGGGTCTTTTTTCATCTTGTTTATCATACATTTTCCAGCAAAATGCAAATTGTCTCAAAAAATACTGAAGCAGCTTCTGATTTTCCTAGCAGCCTGCTGCTATCTCCGAAATCCTTGTAGGGGACTCTTTCTGCCACCTGGGGCTGAAGCTGAAGCTTCAGTGAGGGCCACTGTGGCCTGGGGCCCCAGGCAACGGCCCTGCTTGCTACCCCCTAATGCCGGTCCTGGCTTTTATATGCAGAAAACCAGTTGTTGTGGCACAGGCGGGCCAATCTTCTTTTCTCTAGCAAAAGTACACTGGAAAAGTATTATGGGTTTGTGCAAAGCTTGCAAGCTATCTGCCATTGAAGTACAACACAAAATACAAGGTGTTTTTTTTTTTATAATTTGTTTGTTTTTCTGTTCCAATTTTTAAAGACAGATTTGCTCGTTTGGGGGAAGAAAATAGGATTAACAAAATTAATTTAAAAATCCAAACCTGTGTCAACAATTATTAAGTTTAAAAGTACACAAAACATCATTCTTCAGCTCACTTTAGATTTTTTTCTTTAAACAAAAAAGTATAACATAGTTAATACCTGCACTTCCGATGTCTGTTCATCTCTATGAGCAAGTCACTGTTTTAATTAATCTTAAAAGAAAATAAAGTATTTCCATTCAAGTTTGCACTTAACATCCAACTTATTTACATCCCTCTATACTGAAACTTCACTTAAGTTCTGTTAGTTTAGTTGCCTAAACTTTGTTCATCTGGCACAACATTTTAGTCTTATTTTTAAACAAAACCAAACAAAACAAAACAAACCACACCACGCTTTTCATCTTTAAGGACCTGATCCTGCAAACAATTATGCACATGAAGTACTTTACTCATATGAGTCGTCTCATTGACTCAAATAATTTTCTTACAGGTGTGTTTGCAAGATTGGGCCTAAAAAAATTATTTCCCCAGTATAGTGAATGCTACAGCAGACTGAGAGAAACCTAAATCAAATACTCTGGACATGGTTTACCATCTCAGAATAAAGGCGTTTCAACAGAAGACAATATACAGAAGATAAAATGGTAAAAAAAACAAAAAACCCAACAACCATGGCTGATTAGCATAGCATAGCATCTTAAAAGGCCAAAATACCACATGTGTGGCATGTTACAAAAGAAGATTAAAATAAAGGAAAAAATATCCAGAGAACCATGAAATCTCAAAACATCTGGAGTTTTATAGTAACAAGCAGGAAATAATCAAAAACATAATTGAAAAAAGTCCACTGCAATACATTATTGTACAGCAGAGCTTAATGGAATAGAAGGGAGGAGAGATGAAAGACAAAAATAAGGGGAAAGGAATATAAGAGACAAGAAAAAGGCATTTATATTTTGAAGATACCACCGAAAATTTATTTCAAATTTTAATCTTGTTTCATTAAAAACTACACACCCTGATTCAGTGAGCTATTTATGTAACATGTTGAGCACTCCCTTCCAAGATATGATATCCACGGGAGCTTTTGCAATTCAGTAACCCCTTCTACACAGCACAGAACTGGGGCACTTTTAGCTGATAACATTCCAATATGGCTAGGAGAAGAGGATGTAGGAGAAATTGCCTTTCCTAGTTTAAAATGTGAAAGGAGGTTGGGGGGTGGGTGGGAGGAAGAGTGAATGCCTAAACTTGAAGTGTTTGCCAATAATTGACTCTGGTTGTGTGCAGCTTTTAAATAAACACATTTTTAGGTTGAGTAAAATATATTAAATTATTATAGTTTGGCACTGGATCCTCAGCTCAGTTTTTATTTAACGAATTCAAATTTATTTTATAACTAACAGTTTTACAGCAGAGTCCACCACAATGTTCTCCCTCTTTTTTCATAACTTTTTTCCTTTGAATGAACTAATATGGAGAGATCTGCATACAGTCCAGTCTGCCTTTTGAACAGGCCATCATCAACTATTCTATATACAATAAGAGTGTATTAGGAACCAGGGCCGGCGCTTCCACTAGGCGATCCTAGGTGGTCGCCTAGGACGGCAGGATTTGGGGGGCGGGGCGGCATTTTGCCGCCCTCGGTGGAAATTCGGCGGCGGGGGGTCCTTCCGCTCTGGGTCTTCAGCGGAAATTCGGCGGCGGGTCCTTCACTCACTCCGGGATCTGCTGCCGAAGTGCCCCGAAGACATGGAGCGGAAGGACCCCCGCCGCCGAATGCTCAGAGGAGGAGCGCTGCCGCCTAGGGCGGCAAAAACCCTGGAGCCGCTCCTGTTAGGAACATGCCAATGGTCCATAAGAATTCACATAATGGATCAGACTTGTGGTCTATGTCGTCCAGCAGGGCCGGCTCTAGGTCTTTTGCTGCCCAAGCAAAAAAAAAAAAAAAAGAATGGCCGGAATGCCGCCCCTAGAATCGTGCCGCCCCAAGTACGTGCTTGCTTTGCTGGTGCCTAGAGTCGGTCCTGTCGTCTAGTCTCCTGTCTCTAACAATGGCTCACACCAGATGCTTCAGAGGAAGGTGCAAAAAACCCTGCACTAGGCAAATGTCTGATAATCTGCAGTCAGAAACTGGCTTAAACCTTGAAGTGTGAAGTTTTAAATTATTTCCAAATCTCTCTTCGTTTTATCATTAACTATTATAACTCTTGCTATCCTGCCCCCAGGTCTGATTTCTGCAAGTAACTCCATATTGATCCTTAGAGATCATATGCAGTACAACAGAGTCCTTCACACATCTCCTCAAGTACAGCAGGAACTGGCTACGTATAACACTGGCAATAGGTTAATATCTTTTCCCCTCAGAAAACCTATGTTCAAATGCTGCTTAGGTCAGAAAAGAAAATGAGCTTGGTGATCTCAATTCAAAACCTTTGTTACATTTGATCACAATCACACACATTTGATGCAATTAGTAATCTCTGCCCATGGGGGGACTAGTGATAGAACTGCAGGTCAAGATTGTGGTATATGGGCTGAAGTACAGGAGCAAGCTTATACAATGGCTGCTATATCATCTCTGGCCATAGGTGCTGGAACTACGGGTGCTGCTGCCCCCTAGTTTGAAATGGTTTCCATCATATACAAAGTTTACAGTTTGGTTCAATGGCTCTCAGCACCCTCACTATACAAATTACTCCAGCACCCGTCTCTGGCTGTTGCCAGTTCTATTAGTCCCTTAATTTGTCATCACTAAATTTCCTGTAGGAAAATATGAAGTTCAGCAGCAAAATAATGCTCTACCTGTCTACAGTGCTCTTTCATGAATCTGCATTTTTACATATGGTACGACACAGTTCAATGGTTCCCTTCAAAACAGAATCTGTTTCACAAAAGTGGATAGATTTACATTCCTGTATTTAAAAGGCACTGTCCCTACCATACACTGTTCTAATTCATTTCCCTCTGCAAATAAGGGGGCTCTGTTCTCAGTCTGTGATTTCTAACATCATAAAATGAGAATAAAGTTAAATGTTTCCTTCAAACAATCTGCAACATGTGTATATCTAAATCAGGGGTGGGCGAACTTTTCGACCCAAGGGACACATCTAGGTATGAAAACTGTATGGCGGGCCATGAATGCTCACAACATTGGGGGTTGGGGTGCAGGAGCGGTGAGGGCTCCGGGCTGGGGGTGCGAGCTCTGGGGTGGGGCTGGGGATCAGAGTTTGGGGGTGCAGAAGGGTGCTCCGGGCTGGGACCAAGGGGTTCGGAGGGCGGGAGGGGGATCAGGGTTGGGGCAGGGGGTTGGGGCACGGGGAGAGGCTCAGAGGTGCAGGCTCCGGGTGGCGCTTAGCTCAAGCAGCTCCCAGAAGCAGCAGCATGTCCCCTCTCCAGCTCCTACATGGAGGCGCGGCCAGGCAGCTCTGCACACTGCACCGGCCACAGGCGCCGTCTCTGCAGCTCCCATTAGCTGTGGTTCCCGGCCAATGGGAAGTGGAGAGGCGGCGCTTGGGGCAGAGGCAGTGTGCGGAGCCTCTGGCTGCCCCATATGTAGGAGCCGGAGGGGGGACATGTCGCTGCTTCTGGGAGTCGCGTGGAGCAGGGCAAGCCCCTGACCCCGCTCCACAGCGGGAGCTTGAGGGCCAGTTTAAAACGTCTGGAGGGCTGGATGTGGCCCCCGGGCCATAGTTTGCCCACCCCTGATCTAAATGAACCTTCAAATATTGGCTGAATTCCTGTGAGGAACAGCAGGTAGGAATTGCATGGCTAACTCTCAACATGAGACTGGGCCAGTTTCAGTTCTCTACGGTTCCTCCCTACACAGTAATAACCAATTTAGGGGACAGCTACAGCTCCGAAGTCTGTCTGCTTATTCTTAGATCAGGGTAGGGGCTAGTTTGAACATCTGCAAATGAAGCTGGGGTTCCTCCCCTTTAGTCAAGGGATCTTGGGGGATCTGCTTAGATGCCCTGACTTCTGCTCTGCCCTTTGGCCCCACTGGGTCTTGGACAGCAGAGCTTCTGCAAGAGCCCTACCATGGCTGTCCCTGGAGTCACCCCTAAAGGTGGAACAGCAAGGAATGCAGTATGATTTGCCTCACGCTGTATTAACTTGCTCTGCCTTCCTCATATAGTTTAACCCAATATAGAGAAACCCAGCTGCTTCCCTCCATCATTGTTCCACTCCAGCTTCACCCTCCTGCAGATGTTTTTCTGTGGGGGTCAGGATAAAGTGGGAGAAACACATACCAGAGGAGGACTTCATCCTCCTGTGGGCGGGCGCAGACTCCCTTCCACAGGCAGGAACTTTCCCTCCTTCCACTCTTTGATATCAATTTTAGCCTTGCTATTTTGGATTCTATCATCCTCAGATCCCATAAGCTAAGCCGCATGGGCCATGTTCATTATTTGGACGAGAGAGCTGTAGAATGAACCCAGACAAATTGCAGGATGGGCTGTTGGTGATTCAGTAGGTTGTACTCTTCTCACTGAGCCAAGACTCGACCAAAACCCTAGCCTAGTGTGAGGGGCACTGTGCTATTGGAAGTGTCATCTTGCAGATTAGACATAAAATTCAGATCCTGCCAACTTCCACTCATCAAAGTCACTCTGGTATTTTTCACAAGAGGCAGGGTACTAAACTCTTTTAATTACATTCTGCCTATCTAAATTCCTTTTCAATTTAAAGTGGAGAAGTTGTCTTCTACAAACTGTGGTATAGAATAGCTGTGTGCAGAACAGCTGTCATGTTCCATTACAGAGGTGGCTGCATTTCAGTGGTGAGCAAGTGATCCCTACATTCTCTATTGCATTGTGGGATCCTTTTGGATGAAAGGCTCTATAGAAATGTTTTTCTTGAATAGCACTTAATGTTTTCCCACAGACTATTGTTTAGAGGGTGTTTAGCAAGTCACTTCACTAATTCGAAATAGATTGCAGCCCACATGGATGGGTAACAATAAAACATACTGATGAATCGTATGGTTTTCAAATGGTATGTATAAAAAATAAGTGCTACACATATTGCCTGAAATGTTATTGTGTGAAACCACAGCACTTAGCTCCCTACCGGCTGTGTCAACAATTCAACATTATAAATAAATACAAATGTGAAAGAACAGGGAGGATTTTGGGAAAAACTAAAAGCCACAATTTTTTACAAATAAAACAATCAGATGTAAATGAATACAAATAAGTGGAAGAAAGTTATTCAGGTGGGAATATTAGACCTGCAAATGAAATAGCCGCAGGAAATTCACATACCATGGTCATAGGTGCTACATAAAAGCCTGAGAGAGAAAGGGATTAGTTAGATGAAAGGATTTTTAAAAGGAAAAGAGGCTACCTTTTGATTTCTTAGAAAAATAGTGTACTATGCTTAGAACATACATCTACGCATTGCACAAGGATAATTCTAGCTTTCTATAGTGAGCCCTATTTTTTTTTTTTTTTTTAAGAGCAAGAGAATCTCTCCTGGACTTTGTTTCTCAGGTTCCGATCAGCACCATAAGTCCATGATAACTCCCTATTCTGAACGCATTGCACGCATGACGCAGTTCCAGAGAACACTGCCAGATGCCATTCTTCACATACTTCGGCAACAGCAGGCTCCACACAGGAACAACTGTATGTGCTGAGCTCCAATGTCAAAGGTTTCACGTCAAAGCGCCTCACGCTTTATATACCTCTCTTTAAAAAAAATTAAAAAGAAGCTTTCCAAGATAATATTTGAGGAAAACTGGAAATGGAATTCAACGGAAATAAGTTTTAAATTGAAATGTTGAACTGTAGCCCAGAAATGACAAGAAAATTAAATCTTTTTTTTCCTGAACCCCAATAAAAAATGTCTTAAACATTCACCACAGACCACATTTCTAAAAGAAATGAAATTATGTTATTGTCATGCATGATTATCCAACTTTTAGAAGGGATCTACAAGGTTTTCCTGATACTTATACCTCCATCCCCTAACCTACCAGGAAACCACAATCACTTCTGTACCTTACATGAAGCACTTTGAAATGAAAGTGCTTCAAACTTGAGTACAAGCAGCTTTCAACATGTGCATTTAATCTGCTTAGGTTAAGAAACACCCTGTGGCCACCACACTAAAGAACTGAAAACGTAAATTGAAAAAATTATATCCATATGATTAAGTAAGATTGTTAAAGAGAAACATGTTGTTAAGTACTTCATTCAGAATAAAATGAAATGCAGTAAAATAGAAGCTTTTTGGAATAAATCACTGACGCACATGTTTTCTAGGCAAAATTGCAGCGTTCAGCTCTGAGTGGACATCTGGAGCAAATTAGCCTTATGTTGAGAATAATATAAAATTAAAACATTTAGTTTCAGCTTCTAAAATTAAATATAAAAATCAGAGAGTGATGTGCTGAACAGCTCAGCTTATGACTAGGATAACAACAATTTGAGTGGGTTTTTTTAAGTTGTTTATGTCTACTATTGTACTTGTTGGAGCACTGACATTGCCAGATATTATCTACACAACAGCACCAGGCAGTACATTGTGTCTTGAAATGTGCCGCTCAGTTTTTTGTTAAAGGTGCAGATTGAGGAGGTCCAGGGCCAGTGATGGGCCAAACCAGCTTGGGTCAAATAAGTAGTGACCTGAAAACATAGAACTTTTCCATGGGCTTTTATACATTCTGGGTAACTAAGATCACTATTTTTCACTTTTGCCTGTTGACACTGCACTTTCTGGCTCTGCTGGGATCAGATTCAAAGTGCTGCAGTACCCTGATATAGCTGGTTCTTGGATGATTTCCAGTGGATGAAGCCCCTTATACAAGATACTCAACTCCTCCTGGGAGATGCTGCCAAACATCCTCAGTTCCCATTAGGCCTAATCTTGCAAGTTGTTGAGTGCCCTTAATTCTCACTGCACTCAATGAGAGCTGCGGGAGCGCTGCACCTTGTTGGATCTGGTCTACAGATGTCAATGGGAGCTGAGGACATTCTGCACCCAGCAAGACTAAATCTGGGTTCTCATTTAGGCTCTTTGTTTCTCGATGATAATGTTGAGATTCACCCATCACTCGTTGTGGCTGCCTTGTGATTTCCATCCTCTGTGGCATGTGTTCTGCCCCCTCGTCCATGCCCACCAAATCTAGGTGCCTAGATGAAAAGCAAGGGTGTGGGCTGCTCTCTTTTAGCTGAGCACAGTTGGCCAGCATCTTTCCTCACAGAAAAGAGAACCAGAGCTCCTTGGAATTTGCCAGGTGCAGCCTATGCACCAGGAAGATTGGCAAGGGATGGCGCCTCACTGTATTGCTCCAGGGTGCTCTAGATTTGCTGCATGCTCTACTCAGAATTTTGCCTATTTGGTACAATGTATCCTTTAATTTGGAAAAGGCAGTTTAGTGCTGCTTGAAAGGGTGGCATGCCCTCACTTTGTTCTGGTGAGATAATGCTTTTTACTTGGACTTGATCTGGGGGAATGTGCTGCTACTTGTTGGCCTGGTAGCATTCTGCAGTGGCTCAGAGAAATTTCTCTCCACCTATGCAGGTCAGTTTAGCACTTACTGAATTCAAGTTATCTTTTTTCTAGCTCACCTCCAAACTCACTGGGCCTGAATCTTTGCCCTGCACCTTGCGTCATTAATTAAATCTGTGCACAGTGAGTACAAAGTGGGTGTAAAAACACTTCCAGGTTCTGAAGTGTATTACACACACTCTGCACTGATGTAAATGACTGCATAAAGTACAAGCCAATGGAGAATCAGACCCTGACTCGCTATGGCACCAAACATAACAGAAGAGTCTTCTTTAACCAAACTACACTTTTACTGAAAGCAACTTTGCAGGAGCACTAGAGCAGTGACGAATTGCAAATATTGGCCCTATCTCAATGTATGTATGCCAGAAACTTAATCTCCAGGTAGCTTGATAAGTGTGACGTTCCCATCGAACCCTCCAAATGATAGATACAACCACATAACACAAACAAATATTGAATCAGTGTTGGATCCACACATCATGAAAACAGGCTCCTTACAATATGGTACATCTCCTTTAAGCTGTCTTTGGGAAAATGCCAAGCTGCCCACCTGCTCCTGCATTTCCTTTAAAGTAACTCAGTCCTTCACCTAAATTGCATGTGCATACACTTGGCTCCAGCGCTTTACGGGTATAAACACCTGCTCACACGTTTTATATAGCCTCACACCTATACAGGCAAAAGTTCAGACTCCAGTGAGCCTACTTGAAGTGGCCCCAATGGGTTTTGCGGGTGCAAAAACAACGTGTGTGTGTGCAGGAATTAGGCTATTTGAAGTTCACATGCAAGATACAAGCACCAGTCTGGGTATGCACAACTTTGTATTTGCAAATTTACATTAAGCCCTTAAATATTTAAGCCCAGATTTTTAAAGCTGTTTAGGCATTGCTGCCCTCAGCAATGGAATTTAGACTCCCAAGTGCCTAAATCCATTTTGTAAATGAGATTTAGGCTCCTAAATCTGTTAGGCAATGCGACACAGTGCAGCAACAACTAAATAGCTTTAAAAGTCTGGGCCTTAAACTTTAACATACTTGTGCCTCAGTTCACCCGCTGTAAAATGGGGATATTAATACCTCTCTACCTCTCAGGGCTGTTGTTAGGTTTCAGTCATTAATGGGTGTAGCATAATCTGAGCTGTCTGGATAGAAGGTGCTATAGAAAAGCAAAGATATACTCAGTCATGCTCCTCATACATCAAGATGAGAATAAAATGCATACATTCTTCATTAATCTCTGGTTATGTCACTCTGTGGCCAATCTCCAGATCTCCCTATTAATTTTAAATACATTCTAAAGATTTTTTTTTCACTCCAATTCCCCCAGTAGCTTCATTTCAGATTCTCCCATTAGTTTAAGCTTGCTTTTGCACAAACATTGCACCCAATTCTGCAACCTCTCATCATGCTGAGTGGTACTTATCCACTCCCATTTACTTCAAAGATACTTCTCAGGCAAGTGATACTCAATGTGAGTAAGTGTCACACAATCAGGCCTGTAGGTTGGATTTGTTTGTGTATTGCCTCATTGAACAAAATGCTTTCAAGAAAAGCAAGAAGACAGTTTGTTTTACTTTTTCAGAGACGAGTTCAGGGGCTCAGCTTGTTCTGTTTTAATGCTAATTTACATGGCCACAATGAGTTCTTCTAAACAAAAAACAAACCTTCACATTCAGTAAATAATCAGGACATTTCCCATCTGCTATTATCCATCTTTTTCAAAACTTTTATACCCCTTTCTCCCTTAATAGAACACCCCCCCGCCCCCCAACAACTCTCACCTTCCAGGTACAAATGAATAGACAAATACAGAGAGGTCATTCTGTTCACTCTTCCTATGTGAGAATCCCCCACAGTCACACAAATGTGGAAGCAAGGAAAGGATCATCCTGTGGTGTGAGAGCCTTCACTATGCGATGTCTTGGCAGATGGTACTTGGGAAGCACTTAGTGCCAATGTCAATGGGCATCTCCATTAACTAAAATGGGCTTTGGATCAGTGCCTTAGAGCTAGCCTGATTTTCAGAGACCCACCACTCCTACTGAAGTCAATGGAACCGTACCTCTGAAAATCAACTGCTTGACTTCAGTGGGGGTCCGCGTGGATGCAGAAGTCCATCTGGGCTTTGTAAATTCCAGGAGTCGGGCCTTAGATCCCGTAGCAATGGGCCCTATAGAAAACTCTAGGATAGATGGCTGGATGGTATGAAAGAGAAGAGGGACTAAAGCAGAGTGGGACAAATGTCAACTGGTACTGAGTACTTTAGTTCCTGGATCTCGGGTCCTGACTTGCTCTGGCCAGCCACAGGAGTTTAATTCTGGAGTACAAGGCATACGAAGAAGACGGAGAGCAGTTGTTTGGAAATGAAGAGGCTGATGAGAGTGAGTATTCCCAAACCAGGAGGGATTACTGAGGTTACCTGTAGGTAGGACAGGTTCAGCTCTTAATACAACATTTAAGCTTACTAAAAACAGGGTCAGCTTTATGGTCATGACATCAAATAAAATTCTAGTACTCGGAGGTGGTTGTCTATTTCTTTCAGCTTGTCAAGAGGCAGCTGCATATATTAAAATTAGAGTGTTTATTTACCTCTTTATCTTTTTGACCTTTTAATGGAAAATGTATCCTACAAAGCCCCCGGCATGCTATTCTACCAAATGAAGCCATGCCATCGACATATCAATGGAGAATATAAGGTAGAGGAACTATAGAAAAACAAACCCTCAAATAACTAAATAACGATTTTCAGATTAAAAAGAACTAAAACTAACTAAGCTACTGATTCTCAGATCACAGCTGGCTGATGTGGGATTCTTGTTCCCCATGTGTACTATGTACATAACAGCAGAAGAAGGGTGGATTAGTAATAACCACTATCTTTCTGCCAGCGTTACTTGAAGGAGTTGTGGAATGAAGTAGTGACCAAAAAATACCAAACCCTCACCCCTCAGCAATGCCACCTTTTACCTGTCACCTGTTCTGTTTTGGCTTTTACACTCAAATTTTAAAATCCCTTCCTAGAGTCTGAGTAGGTCCTGAAAGGGCAACTGGAGAAGTACAATGTAAGAAGTAGCAGCACCTATGGATAAATCACTTAATCCCTCTGAGATCTCAGTGCCCCCACCTGTAAGACAGAGATAAGAGTGCTTACAGGTCTGCCCAAGTGCTGTGTGGATTGTTTGTACAGGGCTGTGAGAAGGTATGGCACTGCCCCAAAACAGGTTGCTCCTATTAGTTGGTTCCTGTGGTAAAACCTGTAGGAGGCAGCTAAAGGGGAAGAGAGCTCTGTGAGGATTCCCTGACCATTCTGTTGTGTGAAAAGTTTGCTTTCCCTCAGAATGAGCCAGGGGACGGACACACCTTGAAAGCCTAAGTATGCTACGGATCCACAGAAAACCAGGGTCACCTGCCTAACGCTCTTCTCTCCCTAGCAACCCTGCCCCATTCCCTTGCAGCAGAGGCTCCAATAGAGTCCTGAGCCTAGGGATTCCCACTGGCTACAGCTGCCCTGGGACTGATTTAAGAGGCGTTCTCCCCAGCGGAGCCCCCGCCCTATTATTTTTTCCACCTAATCTCCTAGGAACTGGTGAGGAGACAATGTATATCCCCCTCCCCCACTCAACACCCACCACTGAACACGAGGCCATCTACTCCCTGTCTGTGCAGTCCCCATCCCACAGATTCTAACCCCAGGAACTCTAGGAGTCCACAGAGGGGGAGATGCAGCCACGGAGGCAGCTAAGCTTCCTCACCCCTTCCTTCCAGATGATCTGAACTGGAAAAAAACCTATGTTCCCTCTGCCAACCCTTTGTATTCTTCTAGTGCAAGATGCCAGAACATGAAATATTCCTTCATGCTTCAGGTTGGAGGCCAGTGCCTTTTTCATTAGTCCCTAACTATGGAGAAGCTGAAGAGAAATAGGGAGAATGTGCAGCTGGAAAATGTAGGCAAGGAAAATAAAAGGGGCACGAAGGGTGGGCCCCAGTAGTCTTTCCTGTTCTCATGATTTTTTTATGTGCACATGACCTCACCAACTACATGACATGAGATCATCAGAGCAGCACTGCTCCCTCTGGTTTGAGTGTCTCCAAAACACTCCTGTGCTGGGAGATTCATCTTATTGAAGCCAGCCTTTGGTTTGCCAAAGCAGGGAGAGAGTAAGCTATCTCCTACCCAGATTGAACTTGACATCCCCTATCAGACATGTATGCATTGACATGCCCTCCTGCACCCCCAGAGAAGACATGTGTCTCCTGTAGAGGTTCCCTCCCATGTGCCTTATACTGCTATGCCAATGTCTACAGAGTGCAGAATGCATGAACTGCTGGCTCTAGGGCCGTAATGATAAAATCATAGTGTGTGAATAAACAAGGGCCCTATTCAGTACAATCTCTAGCCATCACTTAGGCGTATGTAAGCCTACAAAGGAGATAGTTGGCCTTGGAATATGACCCTGATTCATTTGTCTTGAAATATGAATTAAGTAAAAACACACCCATTGTGTGGGAATTAGTTTTAGCCAATAAGGAGTGCCCATCGCACTACGAGTAAAGAGAGATGGACACTCAGAATGGCCCTTCCCACCCTCCATGAACCTAGTACCCCAGTCCTACAAAGATAAATACACAGCCCAAATGATCACTACTTTTCTCCAGCATTCCATCACCATTCTTCCTTCTTATTCACCTTCAGGAGCCCTATTGGCTCAGATGAAGGGCAATATGGCAGGGCGGGGGGGGGGGAAAGGCACACGACGAGAGATGGAAAAGACTAGGATTATTTCATTTTAAAAGCAAAACAAATAAGGGGCATGATTAAAGTATATAAAATAATGAATGGTCTAGAAATGGCAGACTGGGAGCATCTGTTTTCCCAGTCTTGTAACCCAAGAACAAGGGGACATTCAATGTATTTGAAAGGTGCCAAATTCAAAACCAGTCAAAGGAAATACTTGGTCACACACCACATAATTAGACAGTGGAACTTACTGCCACAGGAAGTCACTGAGGCCAACAATTCAGCAAGATTCAAAAAGGGATTGGACATTTTAATGGATAACCAGAGTATCCAGAGTTATCAATAATTATAACAATGTTTTTGGAAGAGATAGCAAACTTCATGCTTCAGGGCTTAAACCAATCTCTAACTATTAGAGATCATGATGAAACAATGTAGGAGGGAGATTGTCCCATATCTGCTTGCTCCCACGTTCTTACACCTTCCTTTGAAGCATCAGGTACCGGCCACTGTCAGAGACAAGAGTCTGGACTAGATGAAATACGGGTTTGATCCAGTCTGGCAATTCCTATATTCTAATATCGGTTTCCTTATCCAGTCCTTGCAGAGGGATGGACTAACATGATCCAAAAGATCTTTCCCACCTCAAACTGCTGTGCTGCTTTAATCTGACCCTCTGTGTTTGGACATGAGTAAGTCTGTGAGTCAATTATGGGAGCTGTGAGTTGGCAGGTAAATGTGAGTATGGGTGGATGAAAAGCTGAACCTGTTTTACTGAGTTTTAATGGAGCATTCCCCATACGCTCCAAAACAAGCCCATTAGGCTAATCAACAGCAACAACATGGACAAACATGGGATGTGGTCACCAGACTGTGTGGCAAGGATTATGAGATAGACAATCTGGTTTGGAAAAATAAACATTCTGAATTGAAGCTAAACCTTTCTGAAGGCTCAGTTCATTCAGACAAGCAACCCTCCCCTCCCCCATATCTCTTCTGCCACCAACAATTCCCCCTCTACTTTGCTGATAGCTTGCCTGATCTTTGACAGCGAATGCTCTTTTGGGTTTATCATGTGTGAGATGTCACAGATAATGCCAGACTAGAGGAGATGGCACTATGGATTTGGTGGAATCTCCCAGTTAAGGACTTGTTGGTGATAGCTCAGACTTTGGGTTCAGTCATGGCACAGAAAGAAGCTTTTGAAAGATAGAGAAGAGAATAGCAACCACTGGGCATAGACCAGTGGTTAGCCAGACAGCCGATTGTACCAGTGTGGGAAGAGGACTATGATCAGAGGATCAGACTAGGGGAGATTAGATAGAGGAGATCAGGAGAGAATGAAGAGGAAGAGAGATGAACTTGATTAGACTGGGCGGAGGGAGGAAAAAAGACAAGGTGTGGAGGGGGAGAAGACCTCAAAAGTTTTAGATAAGCATCTGAACAGTGGGGTCTTAACGGAGTTCCCCTAATGCTTGCCCACTCTCTTTGTACGCCACCATGAGGAAATCATGACATCACAGGACAGCGTGGGAAAAGTGGCAAATGCAGAGGACCCAGTGGGGCAGATAGTGCACACTAAATATGAAGTTCTTTGTACACTGAGGTCTATGCCTTTAAGGGCTGATGGGGGCTGAAACGATGCATGAAAAGGGTACAAGGTGCCCCCAAAATGCTTTTCAGAAAAATGTATTAGTTTTTACATACAAAGCTATGTCTGGTTAGTAGAAAACACATCCACGTACCTGAGTACCCAGTGTCTGTTAGTACAAAACGTACCCCGGCTTTTCATGATTTCATTAGATTCTCCATAACATTTGACAGGTTTACCATGACTAATACATGATTTTCCCTTAAAATGTACCATGTCGAAAGCTCAGCTCTTAAACATAAGAGTACAGCCTGCAGGCTCTCTGGGTTAAAGCAAGCCTTGGCAAATAACAGCACCGAGGACAAACTCAACCACAAAGGATTACACTGGCAGATTAAAACAGACATGTTGTGCGCTCACCCCACAAAGCCACAGGCACCAAACTTTGGTGAATAACAGTGCACGAAATGCTCTTTCATACAGGCAGGACTGAGGAGCAACTCTAACAGTGTTGGGTAAAAATAAAAAATAAAAAAAACAAAGGTAACATCTTTCTTCTCCCTATTGTCTGGTCATTTTTGCAAATCAGTTGAGACTCTGCATTGTAACCCATATGAACCAGATCATCTGATCAAGCATCATGGGCTGCAGGGTCTTGTCTCTCTGGGGGGAAAAATGAGAACTATCTGTATGTATAACAGTGGTTGGGAGGATGCTCTTACATAGCAGCGTGCATGAGTAATTCTGTCATCTCTGGTTGCTTAGGAGACTCTCATACTCTAGCACATGTTGACCTGGCTTCAGTTATTCATGCCTTCATCACCTCTCCGCGGGACTATAGCAATGATATAGCCAGGCATGAAGCCTTCAGTGCCTAGGAAATGCCAGCTGGCACAAAACACTGCAGTGCGTTTCCTGAGCGACACAGGCTACTCTGAGCACATCGTACCTGTCCTCTGCTCTCTACACTGCCTTCCCAAAGAACTTTAAATCAACTTCAAGTTAAATTATAAATAAATTAATGGAGATATCCTATCTCCTAGAACTGGAAGGGACCTTGAAAGGTCATTGAGTCCAGCCCCCTGCCTTCACTAGCAGGACCAAGTAGTGATTTTGCCCCAGATCCCTAAGTGGCCCCCTCAAGGATTGAACTCACAACCCTGGGTTTAGCAGGCCAATGCTCAAACCACTGAGCTATCCCTCCCCCCTTTGTTCTCGGCCTTTGTCTTCAAGGTGCTCCATGGCCTGGACCCAGAGTATCTACAAGACAGCCTAAATCTCTGGGATGAAGAGCCCGGTTGACAACTATGCTCCCCTGGCACAATGGAACTCTCTGCAGCAAGGGTGAAGCTTGTCTATGTTAATGACAGAATTTTCTCTAGGGCCAGTGCAAGACTGTGGAATGGACTCCCCCCGAAACAGAGGGCCATCACAAACCTCACCATCTT
>NW_020664454.1:3210278-3231967 GCF_002925995.2 Terrapene triunguis | reverse complement strand
AAATACATAGCAACAGCCTACCAAAACAAGATCTTTCACTGCACATGCTTCTCTCTGTGGGGAGAGGATGAGAGAACAAACATGTGACAGATGTTAGTCACGTTGCTTAATGCACTACTGGAAGGCACTCAATTGCTACAGTGATGAGCGTGGTATAAGAACCTATATAGAACAGAAAAACATTTTCTGAAGGATTAGTCAGGGAATCATTCAGCTCCTGGATTCCACCAAGAAGGTTATGTCCGATGAGCCTCAGAACTGGCCAGACCCAAGGAGCTCACACTTTTTTCTGAATGATGCCATAACGTGTGGCTCCACCCTGAAAAGTAACGATGTAAAAATGGCAGCTTATTGCCCAACAGAACTGCCCCTGTGTATATTCAGTCGCAGTCACTTGTTGCAGTGACTACAATAAGCTTGTGCTGCTTTTTACTTCTCTTTGATATGTAGCGTGCACGAGCTATGAGAGAGGGGGCTGGATTGTATTCCATTCTGGGCATCATTAAGAGAATGAGGTTTTAGTTTCACAGTTTATCAAGAAACAACAAGGAGTCCGGTGGCACCTTAAAGACTAACAGATTTATTTGGGCATAAGCTTTCGTGAGTAAAAACCTCACTTGTTTATCAAGAATTAGTTGCAGGGCCGATCACTTACCCCTGAAGAACTCCACTGGAGCCCACAGAGATGTATCAGTGTCAATGCATCACAGTTTGAAGATAATGGGGTTGCACAGGTGAAACTGAACCCCTAGTTTGGCCTGCAGAACCTTCATTACAGGTGATGAGGAAGAAAAACTGGGTTGGCTCTCAGAGCCCCAAATGATTTTTCTGCAGGGCATGCAGCCAGAAAAAAACATCCTTTTGCTTATATACCAAGAGCATTCAATGGAGAATCACTGAGAGAGAATAAACATGGAGACTCACAATGTCAGTTTTACACAGTCACTTTTCATAGTGGAACCATAAAAGTTACATGAATTCTCTTTGGTTCAACCAGATGAGTTATCATGCCCCTGGTCAGGGATATCAAAACTGGATATCATGGTCATCAAAACTGCTCTCCTATCCTTTTTGTACATAAATCCAGTTACAAACAGCTTGCCACTGACAGAATGCCACAACATGCTCAAAATCCACACATTCTGTACAGAGTTACAACAGCGCCCGTCCCTCAACATTACTCCCATTACATTTGGTCTTTCCCCCCTTAACTAGTGTGGTTGCTTTTTTAAGTGTACCGCCGACACAGCTGTCCCAGATGCAAGCCCATTGGCATTCCATCTGATATCTTAAAATGACAACAAACAACCATTTGAGTGATTTCCATGCCAAACATAACAAGTCAGCTCCAAAGATACGCTAATATTTGGGAAGGCGAATTTGGAGGTGGGGAGGAGGAACTGAAGAGCACAATAGGTCAAGAAGCATTTTTTTATGCAGCTGGGGAGTTACGAAAAATTGTTAAGTGCTGAACCCTGTGCATAATGCCGGCCAATTTTTGTGCCCTTACAAAACTAGGGAAATGACCTATGAGCAAAATGGCAATATAATAATAGAGATAATAAACAAGATAATGAAAACATGTTATTCAGCACAATAAAGAAATGTCATTATGACCTGCTGTTTGCTGTTGGCCACCATTCAATAACTGGTAATTTAGCCGTGAAGGAACTTATTTCTATGTATCTGTGATCTGTCAGAAACAGTTCTCAATTGAAACATAAAGTTACTGCTGTTCTTTGATCTACTGTTGTGCATGGGACTTTATATTCTGTTTGTGCACAGAGTACTCCTAACTGGAAAAGTTTGTACTTTTTAGCACACGGACCTGAAAGTCTCTGTGTTATAGAACACTGGATAATTGATAATATTAATCAGCCCCTTTTTCTACTTTCATCCTTTAAGTGGACAGCAATCTGCAATGCAGACATTATGTAAATTGTATGTGAGATCTTAAAAAATTGAGGCAATATTAAGTGCTTTCTACTGGGTCACTCAGGTGAGAGAATCGAGTCAACCTGGAAAATCTCGTTAGCTTTTGGCCTAAGGTCTGGAAAATTATTTTTGTAAATATAAAAATTACAGGATGCATTTTTATGTTTTTAAAAGTGTATCTTTCTTGCAGTGTTTTGAAGTATTTCCCCTTCTGTCAGTCACAGGATGTTCTGTTTATGGATGAAATTGAAAATCCCATCTGACACCATACAAAATAGTTAATTGGTCTATCAAATCACCTTCCAGGTCTATCTAGAAGCCGATGGTATTTATGCTTTAGTGCCTTAGGAAAGCTCAGATCTTTCTTTCTGGTTCAAGTTTTCAAGGCTATCTTTGCCACCATGAGAGGCAGAAACATAATTTTTTAAAATGAAAATTTAGATTCTGGCGCTCTATTCTGTGACAAAGGATCTGGGATAAGGATTTGGCCCATTACATGCATGCAGCTTGAGTGCCTCTCTAGTTGGCTGATCTCACTTCCTTCTGGCCTAATAATTCCTACATAAATATTCAGTGGATTTATGTGTAAAAGACAGAAAAAGAGATGCACATATTTATGACTGCAGCCCACTATGAAGCAATCATTTTGAATTACCATGTCTGTAGATGAATACAATAACCCATTGTTTTTCATTTACCACTTGTTTTGTTCCATGCAAGAGGAATTAAAGAGATAAAGGAAATACAAAGACTGGTCCCAGATGCAGCTGTAAAGCAAGATTTGTCAATTGGTGTGTTAAAAGTATCAGGCTGGCCACCATTCCTAAAGCTTTGCATTCCAGCTTTTTAATTGTATCGTATTTTCTGCTTTTAATTAAATATTGAACATATGACTTCGTTATTTGGGACGTGATCAAAAAACATATAGCTACTACTCATCGCTACTCTATGGTTGCCAGACTCAGCTGTATGCATTTACTTATTTGAACAACCAGGACATATGGAACAAGAAGGCAAGTTGAATAAGAGCTCGTTTCTATTTTACTTTTAAGCAACGGAGGAATAATAGCAGAACAGGTTTAAAATATGGACCATTTTCAAGTAAGGCAGATTAGCTTTAGAAAAGTATGATTATAAATAAATGCAAGTTAGGGAGATCCAGATTAGTTGTGGTCATTAAATCCAGTCCGTCTCAGTGGGAGTTTTCTCAGAGTAAGGACTGCTGGATTTGCTCCATGAAAGGGACCACAGCACTTTTCAGCTAGCCCCAGTGTCCTGACCAAATTCTGGTTTGTGCAATTAAATTTTGCCTACATACATATACATATTTTTCATTTGTTCCCTGAAACTCAAAAATCTGCCATGCAGTACTAAAATATGCCTGTATTCTAGTGAAGGCCAAATTGATTCCTGATTTAATGTTTGTAAAGCACTTTGGGATCCAGTGAGATAAAAGCTTTTTATTACAAATAATAATAATGTATTAGTTGATTATTATTATATATCACTATTATTATTCTAATTCATATGGATTTCAGAAGATGGCATTTTCATGTGTATTTGCAATAGTGTCATGAGAAAACAGGCACCTTCATAATGGCTTTGTAAGAAGAGAAGAAAAGGATTCTATAATTTGAACTTTAAATCATAATGTGCATTGTATACTTACATGTATAGTAATCTGGACTACTGCTTTTCTAATGCAGGCAGTGCGATTTACTGCACGTTCTTTCCTAAATTCCATGCAAAATTCTTTTCATGCATGACTTGCAAAGCAAAACTTGCATCATATTCCTGGGGTACCCAACATTTGAGACACCAAGGGCCACAGTGACAACTTGGTAGGAGATGCACATCATTTGGATGTAAAGGTACATACATTTTCAAATAGATACATTATTTTCTTGTAATTGAATTTTATATGGTAAATGAATAGAAATTGCATATTGCTGAGCTAAATAAAAACTGCTGCTAAAGTTTATCCACTTTGTTCACACCCTGCAGTTAAAGGGAGAGTGCATCCAGATACCACATCACAGAATTTTGCTTTGCCCTCGGCCAGGATTATGTATTCCTCTAATACTCACTGACAAAAAACTTCATTGAGCAGCTAAGGTTCCCAGTGGTATCTTGTGCCCTTCCAGACTGCCAAGTTTAGCAAAACTCAAACCTCTGAAAACCAGGAAACAAAGAGTTAAGATATACATCAAATGCAGCCTTAACTCTGCCCCCCCCCCCGAGCTGGCAATATCCACCACCAGGCACTCCAGCTGTATTCATTGCGTTAGGCATAGCTGAATTGAACGGTGGAGAAACCTGGCAGAGCTTTGATTGTGATATGAGGCAATCTGGGGGGCCCTGCCCCTGGTGAAGGGAGGGAGAGTCTAAGTCCCTCTGCCTGCCCCTCACCTTGTGTGTGTGATGAAAGGAAACCGGTGCAGGTGTACCCTGAGGGATGAGTTTGGGTCACTGCAACACGGAGCTGTGTAGCATACATCAGTAGCAGTGTCCTGGCGTCTTTTTCTCTTGGGGATTGTCAGCAGTGAGGTGGGGTATGAAAGTGGTGTGTGGGTGTTATGATGGGTAACATTAACCTAACTGACTCATCTTCCCTCTACTTCATCAATGCTAACTGATGAATCCATGCTGGTGCTCTGCCACAGGAATCCCCAAGGTGGAAAAGTAGCAACATGCCCAGCAGTCATCTCATATATCTCTGTAGAGCACGTGTAATTTATTATCTTCCAGAAAACAGTTAGATCCTCTTCCAAACTAGCTGTACAAATGAGCATGGCACACTTCCCAAAAGTAAAATAACCAAACACCATTAATAGAGGTGGCTAGTAGCTATGTGTCTACCCAATTATTCTCAGATTTCTGCCAAAGGTAGGGTTTGAATTTACCGTGTTTAGGTGTAGCTCAGGTTCAATGACCACAGCAGGTCCCTTTGATCCACCAAGCTACAGTGCCTTCAGCAACATTTCAATATTGCCTGCCCAAAGGGGCAGAGGGTACCATGCACTAGCTGAGATAAATGTCAAGTGACTATGATCAGTTTGAGGACAATCAGAGCCACAGTACAGCTCCAGGTGTGCGGGCGGGGGGTGGGGGGAGGAAAGAGTGAAAAGAACCGTATAATTTTGTTAAATGCTGATTTTTTCAATGGCTATATCTTGGGAACCCCTTGCTCAAATGACCGCAAATTTGGACCACTAACACTACCCAGCATATCCCTGAGGCAGAGCAAAACTCAAGACAATCTGAATAGGCATGTGAATTTTAGAGTACTTAGGAGTGTTGTCCATGAAACAGAAAGTGCCTCTCAACCTTAACTATAGAAGAACTGATGTTCTGCCTTAATCCTTAGTTATTTGTGAAAATTCACATGCAGGATTCAAGTCTGAAAACAACAGACTAACTTGGGTGTAGGGGTTACCTTGTGAGTCTGAGCCAAATGTTTGCATTACAGGAGGTAAAGATGTAACCAGATGTTTTCAACAGTGTGTGTTGTTTCAAATGTCTAATAAATCCACCTGCAAGGCCCTAGCAGCAAAACAACTAGTTAAATACCAATCTTTCTTTTTGCTATTTCAGATTACAATAGTATGGATGCCAGGTATTATAAAATTTGAAGAACAGCTCTGTGTAAGCTCGAAATCTTGTCTTTTTCCCCCAACAGAAACTGGTTCAATAAAAGATATTACCTCATCTACCTTGTTTATCTAATATCCTGGGACAAACACAGCTACATACACTGCCAAAAGATATTAAAAAAGCATTCGGAAGCCTTTTCAAAAATGCATTTTTTCACAAATACTATTACTTTTACATTGACTTAGATAGTGAATAAACACTTGCTATATTTCAGAGCCAAACGAAATGCAGAGACATACTGGGAAAGTCAGGTGCTTTCTCACATCTAATAGCAAACACCATTTCTCACAAACTTGGACACATGTTTAAGAGTATATATTAATTAGTGTTATTATTTACTTTATTTTCTTTTACAATGCCTAAAAGTGGCTAGATACTTTATAGAATATAAAAGACAAGGTCCCTGCTCCAAAGACCTTACAATCTAAGTTGTAGGCGCGACATAACAAATGAACGCAACAAACAAAAGGGAGCATTTTCAGCAGAATTTTCACTTTTGGTTTTGAAAAGTGAATTTTTTTTTTTTTTCTACAACTTAGAACAGGAAAGCAAATATTTTTACTGAAAATTTTTTGGTTTCAGGTTTTTTGTCAAGACCCCCCAGACAATTTCAAGCAAAATGAAAATTTTTCCATGAAAATATTCCTTTTAACCAAAAAGCCAATTTTAGTTGAAAAAATGTTTTGATGAAAAACAATTAGACCAGCTGTAAAATAAAGCGTACCTACAAGAGGGCTGAATATGAGCAACCTTAATTCTGGTATTTCCTGACTTTTGAGTGTTTTACTTTGCACCCGTAATATTATTTTAATGTATTTTCCTGTGGTTTTTATTTTAAAACTGAAAACCAGAAATTCCATCATGGCGATCCATATTGCTTTCCACAGATCATAAGTAGAACTAGAACCTTTAGATCCACGGCATAGACCTCAGGCACTTGAGCTAAAGGAGTAAGCAATTGGAGCAGCAGGGTGTCATCCTCTGTGTACATCAAGCACTAGTGGGAGATGAGATGCACACTTTGCCAGTGGATTGCACAGATATTTGCTCACAGCAGAAAAATGCTGAGACTTGGGAATCTTAGGTTCTATTGTAGGTTCTGCGGGGAGAATACTATGGTGGACACAGAGCCTTTTGCCCTTGTCCCCTGCAGCCTGATACAGCCAAGGGCAAAAGCTATCAGCATGTCTTTATCCCAGTCTGCCCCCATCTTCCCTTGTGTTCATGTCCCAGTCCTTCCCTGCTCCAGCTCATCAGCCCAGTCCCCCACCAGCTCCCAGTTCCCCCATTCCTTTGACTCCCTGTCTCGGTCTCCCCCACAACTCTTCATTTCAATCTCCTATTCACCTTTCCAGCCATGCTCTCTTCTCTGGGCTCAGTTCCTGTTTCTAGTGTCACAGTGGCCCTTGGTTGGCGGGAGAAGCAATTGCACAGAAAGTCCTATTCAGCTCTGCATCCCTGGAAAGGAGCAGTACAGACATAATCGTCAGATAATTTAGCTGCCAAATTCTAACAGGTCTCTACTGGGCATGTACAAACAGAGTTTCAGATGTTTATATCTGGGCCAGATTAGGGCAAGTTTTCATGAGGAAGGCAAAAGGCACATCCCTGACTCTAGGGTGGCCCCCATACCAAATTCCAAATCCCTGCTCCAAACCATGGAGGCACTAGAGCAGTGGGTGGGCAACCTGTGGCCCATCAGGGCACTCCGCTGGTGGGCCACGAAACAGTGTTTACATTGACCATCCGCAGGCACAGCTGCCCGCAGCTCCCAGTGGCCGCGGTTCGCTGTTCCTGGCCAATGGAAGCTGCAGGTGGCCATGCCTGTGGACGGTCAATGTAAACACTGTCTCGCGGCCTGCCAGCAGATTACCCTGACGGGCCGCAGGTTGCCCACCACTACACTAGAGGTTCTTAACAAAACAGTAATGGTGGGCAAACCAATGCATTTCCCTCTAACCTCAGTCTGAGAAACAGCTGAACCATTTTTGCTTGGCGGGGGGATGGGGGGAGGAGAGGACAACCATCCTGAGGCAAACGTAGCATGGAAGATTTCAGCCTGAATGGTTAAACTTATGCAAAGTTATAAACAACTGAAAACAGGTTTTTATAATGGAAAATGTTGGGCAACCTTACCTATAGACATCGCTAGCTGCGTTGCCTATGATAAGAGCATAACACTGTTCCAAGATCCCTGAAGAACCTGTGTACAACAGCATGAGCTAAGCACAGCCCAGAAAGGCTTGCCACAGAATTTTCTTTTGTTTACGTGCAAACACTAGAGCGAGACTTACTTTACAATGCTTATTTTCGGTCTTAAAAAAGTAAACATGAAGATTTATCTTTGACAGCATGTAAAATCTCCAATAAAACTGAAACTGTCAAGGGTAATAGGGTTGGTTTGGAAGAAATACCGCGTTTTAAGCACACCATCTATAATTTCATCAGATTTCACAAACTAAGGAGCAGCCAGCATGGTTTCCAGGACGACATTTACATACCATAGTGACAGCAGAAGTGTTAGAAATGCCTCGATATCAAAGCTAGGTATGGCGGGAAATGGTGCTAGCACTTCAATAGCTGGTGCCCTTCCCTCTGAGTCAGTACTGAACCAACACTTTACTATGGCTACATCTTCACTACAGGGGGGGGGGTTGATTTAAGATACGCAAATTCAGCTACGCGAATAGCGTAGCTGAATTCGACGTATCGCAGCCGACTTACCCCGCTGTAGGGACGGTGGCAAAATCGACCTCTGCGGCTTCCCGTCGACGGCGCTTACTCCCACCTTCGCTGGTGGAGTAAGAGCATCGATTCGGGGATCGATTGTCGCATCCCGACGGGACGCGATAAATCGATCCCCGAGAGGTCGATTTCTACCCGCCGATTCAGGCGGGTAGTGTAGACCTAGCCTCAGTGTTAGGGGTCCCGGTGATGCTCGAGGTGCTGTCATTAAGATGAGCTACAATACAAAAATCCCAATAGCTTGCACTTAGAAACGGCCAAATTCTAAGCCCAGCCTTAACCTGATCTCCATTTTTTGGTGCACAATACTGTGCCTGCAATTTAGGCTAATGAGATGTCCAAGTCTGAGCTCGCAAATGGGACACGTTAACATCAGTGACTTAAATTTTGCTCTCACCAATAGGGAGAGCAGTAGCTGAAAATCTGGCTCTGGACCTCCTATGGCAACTTTTGCAAGAATAAAGGTGCTAACCTGAATGACCTGGCCTAATTCCATTCAGTCCCAATATACAGTACTGTAGGCTGCTAGTTGAGCAGCTGCTTTGTTCCACTTCTGCAGTGTCTCCCTTTCTGCTGTAAGCAAATAGATTTCTCTATGTATGAAGTTGCTTTGGGGTCATTTGGGATGAAAGTCGCTAAATGTAGGTTATTCACTATGCAGAGCAGCCACTGTTGAAACATGAATTTCTTAACTAGTTTTAATATTTTGACACACTCAAAGGCACTAGTACATGTTTAAAGCAGTTTTGGGGTTATAGGAGTATAAAAAAAGCAACTGAACCAACTGGATTTCTATCTTATTTTTTACTTCCTATAACCTGAAAACAGACACATCAATAAAACAAATTTAGTTTAAATAAGAGAAGGAATTTGCTCCTAGGCTAAAACCTTGTGTGGCAAATTACAGCCTGCAATAATTTTTTTATGGGCAAGTTATAAACCCCTGAAAAATGAGGCTCAGAACAGAAACACTGGAAAACCCATAACTACAATGACACCAGCAACTGCTGCAAGAGAGCTGTTAGTTTGCTGTATGGCAGAACTTGGCCCCATCTAACAGAAGTGGCGAACTACTTGGTAAAAATAATTCATTTTTGACTATAAATAACCTTTTTTCCAAATCCAAAGCATCTCTTGGGATTTTAAAACAAGAATTCCAATTGTCTATTTTTTCAACAAAGAACCCGAATCCATTTTTTAAAATTGTTGTTGGATCCAAAAGCTGAATTGTTTTTCGGTTTCAAGTTTTCAAATTTTGCTTCTCCCCTTTTTTCCACCCTTTCCCCTCATTTTGCCCACTGAAAAAAAGGGAGAACAAGGGGAAAAAATGGAGAGAGAGTGACAAAAATGAAGAACTGACACCCCCCCTCAAGTTCCATGTTTATATTTTGGAGTTATTGGGGGGGGGGGAAGAAAAAAAAAATGAATTATTTCATTTAAAATTTTTTACAAATGAATTTTTTCCCCACAAAACATACTTTTTTGACCAGCTCTATTTAACACCTTCTGCGGACCCTTACAAAACCAGAGAGGCTTTCCACCAGATTGCCCTTTTCACCTTAGTTTCAGTAGCAATAGATTCATGGGAGTCTCTTTGAGGATGGTTTTACTTTCCTCCTTTCCCCCACCAAAGTAAGCTGTTTTTATTCTTTTTATTACATTGCATACTTAATATAAGCGAAAAAACAAACAATGCTAGTGGATTAATACCAAGTGCCAAGATTCGTCTCTCAAACCTGTTTGACAAAGATCAAGTCATCATCGTGAAAAATACCTTCTATTCGAGCTTTCTGCTGTCTCTCTGCCAACAAACACAATGACAGTTGTACACACCAGAATCTTCATGAGTATTCCCCGTTTTCTCATCATCTCAGTACATCATCCTTTATTTAATTACAAGTCTTGGCTCTGCTTTGATTTTCAGTTTATACTAATGATGTTTGATTGGCAGTAACTTAAGTAAAATCACAAACTTATGTTAAATTACCAGATTATTTATGTACTTTTTGCTGTACTGTTCACAATGACTTCAGTGGAACATATGGAACAAATAATGGGATATTTAGAAATCAGGAGTTTATAAGAAACTGGAAACAACTTGATATAAACCGTTTAAAAACTATATTGTGCTTCATTAAAAAAGATATATATTTACCTAGTCTGTCTGATTTTACAGGAAACAAATGAGAGAGAGGTACTCACAATTGTAATTGGAGTGACAACAGATTTCATGGTAGCTGCAGATTTTTGCTGTCTTAAAGATTGGATTCGCTTTAAGGCTGCACTACCTACTCACATTGCTGTTCCATTTCAAAACACACCTAACATTAATAGGGATTGGGGCTATGTTCGTCATGCCAGAATGGTACTTTACACGATTGAGAAACAGCTGATTTTAATTCACCTTGTGCTAAATTGTACCCTTCAGCCACAGCTGCATGGCCCAATCTCTCCCTGAACTTCACAGTGGGCAAGAGGACTGTGCAGCCTTCAGCATTGCTTTAGGTTGGGGCTGCCTTGCTCCTCAGATGATGGCACTGATGCAAAAGTGCATAAATTTGGTATCGCCTACGGCTCATCATCAGACTACAAATTAGAATAGAAGCTGACAGTTAAGGTGACACTGATATGTCAAGAAGTTACAGAAAGCACAAAAAGGAATCTCCTTATCTGTATAGCGCCTTTCATCCAAGTGTCTCAGTGTTTTACAAATATCAGTTAATTGAGCTTCTTGATACCACTGAGATAACAGTAAGCACTATTCCCATTTTACAGATGAATAAAGAGAGGCACAGAGCGGTTAAATGATTTGCCCAAGGCTACATAGCAAGTCAGTGGCAAAGCTGGTACTATAACCTAGGTATCACAATTGGTAATGCCCTTTGCTAACCACGAGACAATAATCTGTCCCCATCTCAATGTTTATTGCAACAAAGATTGACTTCCATCTTTAACAATTTGCAATTAATCTTACCTACATATACTGTACAAGGCTTTCTTTCCATGTATTCATCTGAGGATCCAGGACAGACCCTGTCTCATGAGTAATGGTAATGTATGTCTCAAACCTTTCCAAAATTAAATATGAGAGAGGTGATATCTTTTATTGGACCAGCATCTGCTGGTGAGAAAGACAAGCCTTCGAGCCACACAGAACTCTGGTTAAGGCAGACCAGAAGAGGAGCTCTGGGTGGCTCTCTCACCAACAGGAATTGGTCCAATAAAAGATATTACCTCACTCATCTTGTCTCTCTAATATCCTGGGACCGACACAGCTACAAAATTACACTGCATACACAATTAAATAGGACATGTACTTTTGCATTAAAAAAAAAAAAAGAAAAGAGTATGATTAGGCCACAAGCCCACAGCTGTCTGGAGGGATTCAACAACATGCCAGGCTGGCTTTATCCCTGGTTCACTGGAGTTAGATCAGGCATGAATTTGACACTCCAATTTTAACTCACGCTCCTCTGTCTTTTTGGTGTGAGTGAGGGGATGATTAGAAGACCCGTGGAATTGTCCTGTCTTTTGTCACTTTTGATTACATACTAATTACTATGTAAAGTAGTGCTGGGCCAGAGTTGTTTGGAATTTTCAGGAACTTTTGGAATAAAAGGGTGTTTTTATGGTCTAAAGTAAATAATTCTCTGATAAATAATAACAGATAATGCTAAGAAACTCTATACTTCTAATTAACAGTGCTCAAATTCTTCAGGATTGGCCCAGGCTTCACCGTTATTCTGTATTATCAGTCCCGTGTTTCACTTGACTGCTTTCTGCCAGCAGAATGGAGTTTCACGCTGCAGCCAAAACTCCTTAGCAAACTTTGAGAAGGAATAAATAGTAATAAATACTTTTTAAAGCCCCTGTCCCAGAAGGCTGAGCTCAGCAGCAAAGTCTACTTAGTCATCTTATTAAGTGTTACTAACACTTCTGAAGTACTGAATGGTCCTTAGTCTGTAAAAGGCACCGTTTTGGGTACAAGAATCTCTCTGCAAAACTGTTGGAGCATTATGCCCAGAAGGGAGTTATTAGGAGCTGAGTATGGAGCAGCTCTGTGGTTTATCACACCAGGTGGATAGCAATGAAAGGTTGACCTACCTTTCTATAGAAGATTTTTGTTTTGTTCTTGCTGATTTTAACATGAATGTACTTTTAAATCTCCACTCTCTGGATTATAGGCCCGATCCTGCTCCCAGTGAAGAGGACAGGAGTTTAGCCATTGACATTAAGGACAGCAACAGGAGCCTTGGAGGCAAGTCTTTGGATAGTATTGAGCCCAATTTATAGCCAGTGGTGCATTACAATGAACAGCTTTATATAAAGTATTACTTTAAAAAAATAATGTTTTTGCAAACAAAGTGAAGATCGTAACAATAAATGACAAATTCAAGTAAACTCAAACAGTGGTCAGTTTGTTTAAACTTTGGTTTAAATTTGCAAGGTTTATTGAAGAGAAGTTTCTAAACTGATTATAGAATTAGATAGGTTACTTTAAGTCACTTGATTATTTTTTATCTAACCAGAAATGGCCCCAAGAACAGTCAAGTAACAGCAAATCATAATGGTCGAAAGCACATAAATATCCTTTGACATACTTTTTTCAATAATCTTATACATACTTTTTAACAAGCCTCTATAACACAGAGAACATATGAACCCTGGTAGTATACTGTATGGCAAGCTAGTTAAGAATATATTGCATTTATAAACTATGCACAACTTTATGAGTCTCTAGCTATAATTTCATCATAGCACGGTAATTGGAAAGTCTGCATAATTTTGGAAGGATATGTGTTTTAGTTAAAAGAACACTATTATTGCTAATTGGATACCAAGCTTACATTGTAAATCAGACCAAAATATGGGCTTCTAATTACAAACTTTTTTGAAACAAGCACTGTATGTCTTTACATTATTTTTGGCTAACATGTTACTTAAATAATTGTAGGGTTACAAAGTCCATAAATCTTTTCTTTAGCTGTGACTGATGAAATGTTACAGGATAAGAACTTACGGTCCCAAGGTAAATATCTGGCTTGGCAGCCTCATCCCCTCAAGTGAATCAGGTTAGAGGCTGTGTAAGTGGCTGGCAGTGGCACAGCACCACACAGAACAGGTAAGAAGCTGAAGGCTGGTATTAGCATGTGTAGCGTGCTGCAGCTTACCACATTTTAAACAGCCTGGGCTAGCTTTTTGGCACCCGGAGCTGAAATCTTACAGCCATGTTTTTGTGTGGAATGAACTTGTGTATTAGGGTTTTACAACACCACTAACAAGCTTTTATGAAGCTGTTAAGGTTCTGAATCCAGAAGCGTGGTGCAAGACGATTTTAAAAATTATTTCTCAACAATTGTTTAAATAGCTTTTCCTCTCCCCTCCATCCACAGCTGTGGCTGGGGGTAGGGGATAGGGGCAACAGCTCATTGCCAGGTGGGGAATCAAGGTGACAAAACACCAACAGGAGTAGGAGCTCACAATCTATCCTGGGTGGCTCCGAGTGTCTGTTGAGAGGTGCCAAATGTCTAAATTCCCATTGGAGTATTTGGGAGTGGAAGGTGTTCAAGAGATGCTAAGGATCTTGTAGAATCAGGCCCTCTGAAACCAAACCAGTGAGGCTATGCAACCACAAAACAGCCAGGTCCCTGCACCTCAATACTGCAGCACAGGAAATCTGACTCATTCCTCCTGGCAAGGATGTTAATATTTAAAGAAGAGATTCAGCATCTTTTTCTTAAAGAAAAGCTTCCAGTCAAAACTATAGGCAGAGGGAAAACCCACATGTGTTAAAAGGCATGAAAAGGAGGAAGAAAGACAGTGCCTCCTACTGCACATAATGCAGCCCAGGGCGCCATATATGCCAAGCACCGCGTCTGTCTTTTATTCTCTTGCCACTGAAAGGAAATTCAAATCTCTTTTAAAAATCTGTTGTGAAGACAACAGTGTATTACAAATCTTTGAAAATCCCTTTGATTTTTCTCAATATTTTCTAGCAGCAAGAATGACTGTAGGGCTTTAAAAAAAAAAATACTCAGCAGTGGTGATGCTGTTTAAATGTCAACCTGGAGAGCATCAAGGCACAGGCCATGTGTTCCAGATTTAAAAACTGTATTCACTTTTTGATATACCGTTCAGCAAGTACTCATTGTCAGACAAACTTAATAATCTGTTCAACATGTTTCCTTCCACCTCCTCTTCAGGGTTCAGCTGGCGTAAGTCTGATCAAGCTATCTAGTAATTTTAGTGTCTCAACAGCCAGTTTGAGTAGAGGGAATCTACCCCTCACTCATATATTACATGGATTCTATCCAGTCCAAACGAGTCTCCAAGCTGCTGGACCTCAGAAACTTTGTAAATTCTGAGGGTTTCCTTTATCCAGGACAGTGGCCTGGGGCTGCCTCCTTCCAGGAGGTGAGTCAGTCATTGAGCTTGACCCAGGCAGAGGGTTGTCTCTAGGCAGCAGACTGTGTGTCAGTCAGTCAGTCAGTCAGTCAGTCAGTCAAGGAATAAATTTGAAGGGGCTGCAGCCCACAGTAAGCTTGAAACAGAGCTATCAGCCATGGAGATGAAGAGCGGTGCTGGAGTCCACAGATCAGGGACCAATTTATAAAATAGGCTAACACGAAGGAGGGAAAAAAGAGCCCTGACAAAATGGCTGCTTCTGTGTTCATACGCTCCTCAGCCTGCAGTACTTAGAGTGCTGTCTAATGCATTCATTGTTAGCAGGGCTTTGGAGCGGAGCCCGGAGCTGGAGCGTGGAGCAGCTCCGGAGCAGTGGAGCTGCAGGTTTTTGCCTGGAGCTGGAGCGGAGCCGGAGCACAGCTTCAAAGCCCTGATTGTTAGAGCTCATTTAGGGCTGCTCCAAAAGGAACGTGCTTGTGGGGAGACAGCATAAGGAGCCACCACCTCCAGCACACCCAAAATGGGAGGTGGAGCTGCAGAGACGACAGCGATGGGAGCTGTACAAACAAAAAAGATTTCTGTAGTCACTGAGGTATGCTTTGTCAGGGCTCAGCTCCCTGGAGCACTGTGTTATACTGGGGTAACAACTGCCCCTGTCTGGGGCGCACCTCCAGTTGGGTGGCACACCCCCTGCCCTTCCCCAGCATGGCATAGCTGAGTTTTCATATGCAGGACTATGAAAAATACCTTAGGCTCACCTACTAGTATAGCTGTGTTCAGCAGCCATTTAAAACGCGGTAGGCCCAGAAAATGCACACATGTGTAGGCTCAATAGGGACTAGGCAGAGACCACCACATTGCTGCTTTCAGCTAGTCAGAGTGCCTTCTCTGGTGTCAGATGTTAGGTTAAACTCAGATGATACACATGGCAATTCATGTAATAAATCCTATGTGGACGGAAGTTGAAACAAAGTGCTTGGCCTCCTGTACAGCTAAAGATAAGCCTCGTTTTATGGCCATTCTAATCACTAAAAGGAGGAAGATTCCTTTCCCATCCCTTCAATAGATAAGTCACAACTGCAAACACTAGGCAATAAGGCCTTGGCCGCCTGGGAGCAGAATCATGCTAGCTACAACCCAGTTTATACCTGTCTGTTGCTAGCAGTTTCCTAGAACGGCGTCTGTGACAGGTGTGGCCAGGGATTTTGTCCTGAGCACTGCGTTAACCACACTGTGTTAGAGATAGGGCTGTCGATTAATTGCAATTAACTCACGCAACTAACTCAAAAAAATGAATCGTGATTAAAAAAATTAATTGTGAGTAATCGTAGTTTTAATCGCACTGTTAAACAATGCAATTTATTAAATATTTTTGGATGTTCTCCTACGTTTTCAAATATATTTATTTCAATTACAACATAGTATACAAAATAGAGAGTGTGCATTTTATATTATTTTTTATTACAAATATTTGCACTGTAAACATGGCAAACAAAAGAAATAGTATTTTTCAATTCACCTCATACAAGTATTGTAGTTCAATCTCTTTACGCTGAAAGTGAAACTTATAAATGTGGATTTTTGTTACATAACTGCACTCAAAAACAAAACAATGTAAAACTTTAGAGCCTATAGGTCCACTCAGTCCTACTTCTTGTTCAGCCAATCACTAAGACAAACAAGTATGTTTACATTTACGGGAGATGCCTGCTTCTTATTTACAATGTCACCTGAAATTGAGAACAGGCATTCGCATGGCACTTTTGTAGCCAGCACTGCAAGGTATTTACGTGCCAGATATGCTAAACATTCGTATGCCCCTTCATTCTTTGGCCACCATTCCAGAGGACATGCTTCCATGCTGATGATGCTCATTAAAAAAATGCATTAATTAAATTTGTGACTGAACTGCTTGGGGGAGAATTGTATGTCTCCTACTCTGTTTTACCCGCATTCTGCCATATATTTCATCTTATAGCAGTCTTGGATGATGACCCAGCACATGTTTCTTTTAAGAACACTTTCAGTGCAAATTTGACAAAACGCAAAGAAGGTACCAATGTGAGATTTCTAAAGATAGCTACAGCACTCGACCCAAGGTTTAAGAATCTGAAGTGCCTTCCAAAATCTGAGAGGGATGAGGTGTGGAGCATGCTTTCAGAAGTCTTAAAAGAGCAACACTCTGATGCGGAAACTCCGAACCACCAAAAAAGAAAAATCAGCCTTCTGCTGGTGGCATCTGACTCAGATAATGAAAATGAACATGCGTCGGTCTGCACTGCTTTGGATGGTTATTGAATAGAACCCGTTATCAGCATGGACGCATGTCCTCTGGAATGATGGTTGAAGCATGAAGGGACGTGAATCTTTAGTGCATCCGGCACATAAATATCTTGTGATGCCGGCTACAACAGTGCCATGCAAACTCCTGTTCTCACTTTCAGGTGATATTGTAAACAAGAAGCGGACAGCATTATCTCCTGCAAATGTAAACAAACTTGTTTGTCTGAGTGACTGAACAAGAAATAGGATTGAGTGGACTCGTAGGCTCTAAAGTTTTACATTGTTTTATTTTTGAATGCAGTTATTTTTTGTACATAATTCTACATTTGTAAGTTCAACTTTCATGATAAAGAGATTGCACTCGAGTACTTGTATTAGGTATATTGAAAAATACTATTACTTTTGTTGTTTACAGTGCAAATATTTGTAATAAACAAATAAAGTGAGCACTATATACTTTGTATTCTGTGTTGTAATTGAAAATCAATATATTTGAAAATGTAGAAAATATCCAAAAATATTTAAATGAATGGTATTCTATTATTGTTTAACAGTGCGATTAATCACAATTAATTTTTGTAAACATTAGACAGCCCTAGTTAGAGACAATCATTCCGGCCGCCAGGTAGTCTATGCTCTCATCTACACTGTGAAAACTGCTGGATGGGGGAAACATGGGGCTCCTGTTAAAATTCAGCCCACCAGCATGATTAAAACAATGTTCAGCCTTGCAGTGACGACAGGACCAATCGATGTTCTGAAACTGCTGGAATTTGCAGGGGCCAGACTGCAGGACGATGATTCAGCAGCATGATTGAATCACAGTGCGCTGTCTCCACTGGCCAGGGAAACCCGCCTTGGACTGTCCTAGCTACAGCCATATGTAGTAAAGTTGTGTTTCCAGGGTGGAGAGGGACATAAAGATGAAACAGTGTCTATTCACCCATTCCACTGCAGCCTCCTATTCTCTTTTTTATGACAGAAGTGTCATAGCAAACGAGTGACTCTTCCTTTTAGGTTCCTCTTGAGCAACTGAGATACTATGAGATGGCAGTGCCTGCCTCGAAATGGCTTACTGAAGTACTAGACGGGGGCAAAGCTCCTTCCTCCCTCAGGCTGACACACGGTGTCTCACAGTGACCAACAGAAGGAGCGATTTCTGAGCAAAGAACAATTCATTCAGCATTGTGAGGCAAAGGCAAACCAGAGGCCTGTGGAAAGGTGGGTAGGAAAAAGGCAATTAATATTAATGAAAATATTTATAAGCAATTTAAAAGGAGAGAGAGAAAGGAAAGGGATAGAATAAAGGAGGACGAATAAGGACATGGAGAATAAATAGGAGAGGAATCATATCCTTCTCCTTTGTATAATCCTGACTCTTGATTATAGCCTATGCCTGAAAGACCTAGTGATATCACTGATCTCGAGAAATAATTCATCTCACTGGAGCCAAATGTGCAGCATGTGCTCTCCATACCCTCTAGAAATTCTCAGTATAGAACTGGCACGTAGAAAGCCGGAGGAAGGAGTATATTGTTCACATTTAATCAGATGCAAGTTTGTAGCTGCCTTACTCCAGTAAGGCATTCAGGGCTCTGTGTGAGATGCTCTCATCTCAGCAGCAGAGGAAAGAACTACTGTACCTGGCAAACAGTCTTTCCATCGAGAGTAGAATTTGGAAAGAAGGATTGTATTTAGAAATGTGCTCAGCCACCCACAAACCGCACATCTGAACTCGAGCTGAAATTCAAGTCATGTTCTTTTAACTGTCACATAACTGCATTCTCTGTTTTTGTTTTCGTCCAGCAATTCTGTTTGCGTTGAACACTTCTCATATGGCATGCAGTGGATCTTTAATTTCAACCAAATCCAGGCCAACTTGTTCACCTAAGTCCATATTTAGCCACCTAAAGAATTGGCCTGGTTTTTAAAGGTGCTGAGGTGATGAGTGCTTGGTACCTCAGGAAAAAAAAAATCAAGGAGCCTCTCTTTAGGCACCCAGGTGTTAAAATTTTGACCCTAGTGTCCTGTAGGGTGGGATTTTTATTGCATGGCAGGCACCCCAAATGCACCATTTTTAACTCAAATATGGACAAAGATTGGGAGAGAGGGCTCTTCTTTCTCTCTTCCCCAATCCCCCTGGCTGTGCATCTTTTATACATGCTTCTTTACAGTATTCCCCAGGTATAGTGGTTCGAGCAATTCTCCAGCCAGTGAGTACAATCACACTCATTCTTTTTGACTGCCTGGGCCAATTCAGCTGTCAAAAGATTTTCTTCAATACTGGATCCGGTGAAATCAATAAGCAACCCCTGTTCACCAAACAGCAGATAAACAACAACAGGCTTCAGAATGATCAGTTCCCTTAAGAATAGGGTCTCTTTGGTGCTTGATTTCCCGGGGGGATTGATAATTAGCAAATAAAGTGGAACAGTCTGTTCAGAGTCTTTTTAAATAAATTATTAGATGCTCATTCACATGGCTGTTTTTGGTGATCTGCAGGTGAGATATTATAGTCCCACCTGCGGACAATCACTTCCACACCAGAGTAAAATAGAATCTTTAGAACAGTTTTATGTTTGTTAGTTGTAGCTTCAGAGGGATAGTAGCCGTGTTAGTCTGTTTCAGCAAAACCAACGAGGAGTCTTGTGGCACCTTAAAGACTAACAAATTTATTAGAGCATAAGCTTTCGTGGGCTATTGCCTACTTCTTCAGATGTATGGGGTGAAAATTACTGTAGGTAGGCATAAATATACAGCACGAGAAAAGATGGGAGTTGCCTTACCAAGGGGGTGTGTGTCAATGATTCAATCGGGGTGGATGTAGCTGTTACCTCTAGCTTTTACAGAACGATCTAATATGTTGTGCATTGGATGGATGCACAAGTTTCTCTGATGAAACTCCCAGATATTTTTAATTTGAAAAACCCTCTTTTTCTCAGAGAAACTTCCAGTGCTTATGAAATCAAATTATAGAATAGAAACAGACTTCCTTACTATTCCTACCGAAGGAACCTGGGTGCCTTTTTAAGGTGATGATGACTTAGCAAGAAATACTCCTTTCCATGCAGATTTAATGACTTTGGGTTAAAGTGAAACTGACTAGTATATACAATATATTTCTGTGTTCTTAAAATTTGGTAAATAACAACTACTCAGCTCAGGGGAGACAAACAAACCTACAAGCAGCCAACGTACAAAAACAGAGACCAAACATATTCACAGCTTTCTTTACAGCTTTGTTGCTTTGGTGTGAGAGCTACCTAGAAGCTTAGCCATTGACTCATAATGCTTTTTCTTGTTCTAAAATGACAGGCAGTCTTCATTCACGAGCTTCATTCTTTAAATGGTCATCCACTTAAGGAAAATGAGCCTCTGTTGAATACAGTAACTGCTAACCCTATTAATCAAAGCAATAAATATCACCATTCCATTCCTTCCTCTTCTGCTCATGGGTTATTATGCTGCAACATCCTGGCTATAGGCCTATTTAATCTCAGTAACAATAATCAAGACCAGAATGCACAGATCTTAGTAACCTGGCTAGGTTTACCATCCAACTGTACATAGTACAGCAAATTACTTTAGAAAAAGGGGGTCTGCCAACAACTGTCACATTTGATTGGAACTTTTACATTTCTCAGAAATTAATATTATCATCATGTGTTTATGTCCCATTGGGCTTAAAATGGTAACTAATAAATTTATTAGTTTTCAGAATTGTTAAAGGATTCTGGCAAGTGGATAGGCATTTTCTTTTTTTGAATTTGGATCAAGAATGATGACTCTAGAAACCATTAGAGAGAAAAAGGAGGAGGGTGTTTCTCCCATAATGCACCACAACTAGCTAGGTTTTATTCTCCCTCTGAAAAATTAAGAATGGACACTGCCAAAGCCAGGTTACTGTACTGGATGGCTCACTGGCCACATTCAGCATGGCAATTGGATAGGCCAAAACTAATGTCTGCCTCCTTTATTTTGACACACTATCCACACAGGAGGAATAGCTCAGTGGTTCAAGCATTGGCCTGCTAAACCCAGGGTTGTGAGTTCAACCCTTGAAGGGTCCACTTAAGGATCTGGGGCAAAAATCAGTACTTGGTCCTGCTAGTGAAGGCAGGGGGCTGGACTCGATGACCTTTCAGAGTCCCTTCCAGTTCTATGATCTAGGTAGATAGGTATATTATAAATATAGATGTCAGCATTATTGTCCACACTAAGGTCCCTATTCAGCTCTCACTTAAGTCAATGACAAAACTCCTATTGATGTCAATTGTGCAAGCTGTACATGGCAGATTTAAATTTCAGACTGTAAATAACTAATATCCTCCTGTCTATGCACATGCCCATATTCACTGGTTTAAGAAGCTGGCATGTGGTGTGAACTCATCCTAATGAATCTGCATGATCGAACACTACCACTCATTTTGCCAGAGCTCTGAAACTGTCACGCAAGTATAACAGTATAATTTCACTGGTGGTAGAACAAAGGATTTACATACATTCCATCAATATACTATTGTCCCAATTTTTATGGTATGCGCTAAATTCTACCCTCCCAAGCCCATGTGCAACTCATCAATTTAGATGAATGCTCATTAGGAAAGCCAGAAATTGACCCATAGATTCATAGATTCATAGATTCTAGGACTGGAAGGGACCTCGAG
>NW_020664454.1:3117825-3190278 GCF_002925995.2 Terrapene triunguis | reverse complement strand
CTCCAGGTGTCCTAATTAGCCTGCCTGCCTTAACTGGTTCTAGCAGGCTCCTGATTACTCTAGTGCAGCTCCTTCTCTGGTCACTCAGGGAACAGAAAACTATTCATCCAGTGACCAGTATATTTGCTCTCTACCAGACTCCTGTACCCCACTGGTCTGGGTCTGTCACAGTGTGTGTATATATATATATATATATAAAAAAAATAATAATAATCATCCACACAAACACTATGCCCATTTATGGCATTATATTACCAATACATTTTATTATTTATCTATCTATGTCGGTCTATAGATACAATTATGGTTAGAATAGTTAATATTAAATGTAATTATATTATAACTTAGTCCTGCCATGAGTGCAGGGGACTAGACTAGATGACCTCTCGAGGTCCCTTCCAATCTTACTATTCTATGTATACACATTTACACACAACTTCAGCAAGGCATCCGACTTCAGCAGGACATACATAACGAGCATAATGGGTTGAAAAATGTGTATATCTACACACTAAAGGGTCACACATTTTGTTGCATATGTAGGCTGAGGCTGTAAACCCAGACAGGCCCCTCGCCCCAATACGGCCAGCACAGTATGCCCTTCCCTCTCTCTTTCTCCCCTAAGGTTCATAGATAGTCTTACAACAATGTTTCTTAAACTGAATCTACAGGATTGGGAAGATTTTCCAAACTTTGTAACCAATGGTTTACATACACATGTTTCTTTAATTGAATACATACAAGTTTGAAAACAGATGGGTCTGCTCCAAAACCTGTTGAAATCAATGAGAATGTTTCCCTTGACTTTGGTAGGTTTGGGATCAGGCCCTTTATGCAAAAAATAAATGACTGTCATTAATTATTGTACCATTTGGGATAGTGTGAAAAGAATGATGGAACAAACCACAAGACTTTTTTTGGATGTTCAAATGCTGGATGACTGAAGGACTGACCATTGTTGTTGAGCAGCACTTTCAAAGACCAAACAATGGATTCTTATAATAATATAATGTAACTGCTGATATTCGCCCCCTTCCCCCCCCCCCATTTTCAGGCTATTTGGGGTTTGTATTTTTATGTTATGTCTGCATGCATCATTTATTTATTTTTCTAAAACTTTGATGGGATTTCTGAACTTAAAAAAAATAATAATCTTTCCTCACAAAATGAACTCTGTTCCTCATTGGAACTGGTACTCTAGCAACAAGGCAGAGATGAATAGTGATATCAGTGAAAATCTAAACATACATACATAATATGGCCTCCCATATGACCAAAGCCAGGGGAGAAGTCTTTACGTATTTAACAAAATAAATGTAGAGCCTAGAGTCCTTTGGACTCAAAATTACTACTAAGAAATAAATCCAGAACGACTTAGGAAGCCCAATGCCAAATAACCACCACCACCTTGGAGACAGCTCTGCAATGCAAACCAAAGAAGCCAACCAAGAAGGTAGCAAGATCAGAAATATCCAAGTAAAACACATAGGCAGGACTGCAGCTAGGTCACAAGCCTCCTACACAGCTGCTGTCTCCCTTCTTAGAGAAGGAATAAAGCCTGCTTCCTGAAACATGAACTTACACTTCTCTTCTGTACTGAATACTTCATGTATGTTGCTTCCAAGTACAAACCCCATCACCACAGTGGTTAAGCGCCTTCTGAACACTTAAAAATAGAAACCCTCTTTACTGCACTAGGATCCTACTGTACTTCGTGTTCTACTGCAACACGCTGAAGTCCTCAGCTCCCACAGGATATTGGACATTGCAGAGAAGTAAAAACAGGATTTTCAACCTTTTACTGACTTCCGCAACCAACAAAAATCCATTGGCAAATGGGTGAACCCATCCCATGCAGACTTGCATTGCCTGCCAGTGCTACGACTAGGGTTGCCAGGCGTCCGGTTTTGACTGGAATTTCAATTACTGGCATTTTTCAAGATTTTGAAATTTTGTCCCAACTTGAGATGGGAAAAATTTTCAAAAAACTTTGAAAATTCTCACGGGATGGGAGAAACATTTCCCACCCAGCTCTAATAACCACACTTTGATTAACTGGGGGTTAGTTAGTCAAAGTTGTACTGTAGTTAGTCTGTGGTTCCAGTTCTCCTACCCTAGAGGTCAAGGGGAGTTTTGCAGGGGGATTTCAATGCAGTCAGGAATTGGCTCTAGGAGTCTGCAGAGAGTTAAAGCTAGATTCTGGATGGAATCCTCCTTGGGGTTCCAACTGCTTTGCTACCCCTCTGCATCCGCTCCTCCATGCCTCAGGACAGAAACCTGCCCTTATTTTAGAAAATATATCTCTACATTTATCGAGATAACCACCATGTCACCCCTCAAAAAACAAATCAAAACAAAAAAGCCTGCAACAATTTGAAAGGTAAATGCTGTGTCCGCTTCTATTACATTACAAAACATTTATCAAAATTTATCAGAACCAGACTCAGGCCATGAATAAAGCTATTATACATGCACAAATGTGGGAACAACCTGGAAATCAGGATTAAGGGCTCTCTGTGTTCTTCATCTTTCACAGTTTTAATTAAAATTGGCTGCAATCAGTCCTGGAAATTAGACAGTCCCACTGCAGTTGTTTACTAGTAACTGTACTTAAGCTACATTCGCCAGTATTCTATATTTACTATTTTCTTAAATACTCATCAGTGCCTTTGAATGCATGAAGAGACAGAGTTAAAACAATTACAACATTTTCAGTGTAACATTGCAATCAAAAGCATACACTTTAATATACTAGTTTAATCGTCTGTTATGTCTAAGTTGGCTATTCTGCACACTGGATTTCTGTACTTTAAGTAATTCCTGGGCACAATACCATAGATTTGGAGAAATACAGTGCCATGATTTTATGAAACAATATGGTTTTGTTTAAGTTGCATTTAGATGCTTTTACAATTTGTCTCTGGAAAACTGAGCTTGAAAACTCCAAAGTAAATTAGTTTAGTGTGAATTTAAGTAACATTCATCCCAATAATGAAAACATACACAGAAAGAGAAACTTTTGCAACTAAGGAACATTCATAATGAAATGTTAAGACACATAAGACTGGTCACACTAATAAATTAGGATTTACCAGGTACTTGCGGATACACAAGCATTCAAAAGTCTAAGAGCCATTTACTGTTTTAGAGCCATGTATGGAAATCTAATTAATATAAATTACACTAATGGGAATTCCAGCTCTGCGTAGATAAGCGGCAGTATCTGGTCTTAGTCTTTAAGGGCTCTCTTTATAATTGCTGCAAATATTTTGGTCCCTTTGACTTTATAAACGGAGATATATTTTCGCCTTGATAAAAGGAAAATTTCCCAGGTTACCATAGACTCGTATGCTAAAATCTGGATGGGTTTTTTTTTGGCCCAAACCCTCCAAACTGGCATGTTCTAATTTGTACACATCTGTTAAACGTGAAGTCACAAAGCGTACCACTGAGGGAAAGACATGCAATGAACTGGCTAGAGTTTTATGTGTACCACTGCCTTCCACTGGATGCACTTAGTAAAACTGCTGAGTTTTTCTAAGCATAATATAGAAATAGCCAGGCTTCATTTTGACTCTTGTTCTCCCAAAGCAGAAAAGAGAAGACAACTGTCACAGATTCCCACAAACCCACTCTCAGATGTTTTCTTTACCCTACACCTTTTACTACCAGCAAAAATAGGGCCAAATGCCAGCTGGTGTAAGCTGGCAAAACTCCATTGGCCTGTAGTTCATTAGCATTGAAAACGGGGCAGTTAAAAAACAGTTCAACACATAACATTAGGTTCTTCAGGGTTGTTATAAACAATTAGAATGGAAGTCTGTAGGAGGACTGCTACACCCGTTTCTCTCTTAGAACAGCATACGCCATTCAGAAATTCATAGGATGTGTTTCTTTAAGAATAACTTGTATGTATCGGAGCCCACATCCTATGGGAGAGAATGTTCAAAGTGGGTCTCAACCTATAGTTCTGTGTGCAAAAAACTCTGCATTGCACACACAAATCCATCATATAGATACCTAATAAGGTTGCCTGCATCTGTAAAAAAAGGAAGTGCTCATTCAAAATTGCTGGTGCAAATATTAAGGTAGTTTTTACAGCTACTAAGGTGAACTAGAACGCTGCCAGTTTCATGAACACCAGAAAGTTCCACAGAATCTCAAACATGCCAAAGTAAAATATAAAGTCAACTACCTTACACTTTTGTTCATTAATTTTCTTGCCTTGTCTCTTCATTAGCACAGATATTGGTGTTTAAGTGAGGAGCTGCTCCTTCCTAACTAGAGAGGGTCAAACCTCCCCCTCTCCCCCCGCTCAAAATCAGACCCAAATGCCCCAGAATTTTGGTAAGATTCAGCTCACTCTGAATCTTTGATTGCCTCAATGTCTGCATTTGAACACCCCTGAATTCTGAGGAAGTTTGGACCAGGCCTTTACAGTGCAGGGCTTTATATACAGCCCATATTCTCTACATCCTTGACTCCACAGTAGAGTCAAAATTGTCCATTTGTCACATTGCATTCCTTTCTGTGGCAATGGCTGGTGAGGTCAAAAGCATAGAACAGATGCTGCATTAGCATCCAGCAGAAGGAAAAGCTGGGAAGGAGAAAACTCTTATCCCAATATAAACTGAATCCAATAATAAAAAAGGAAACACAGAAAGCGGCTGCCCTAGTAAACTGATTTTTCTATCCCATAGTTGCTACTTTTCATACTCTGGGATCCTTGAATGGACAGGATTATATGACCCCATCCTACACAGTGCTGGGTGCTTCCTGAGTGGTGCTCATCACCAGTCATCTTCAATTCCCATTGACATCAAAGGAATATGAGGATTAAATAAACTAATGATGCCCTGGGAGCACAGATGCTCACAGGTTCTTGACTTTCAAGCTGTATGTCTACACTGCAAAAAAAAAAAACAAAAAAAACCCCACACACTGTGGCAGCAAGTCTCAGCTCCTTCTACACACTCTGCCTTATGCTACAGCCTAAAAATAGCAGAGTAGAGGTTCCACTCCGGCTGGAGCTCAGGCTCTGAGACCCACCTCACTTGACAGATTTCAGAGCCGGAGCGGGAACATCTATGCTGCTATTTTTAGCGCTGTAGTGTGAGCCCCGTGACCTGGCCTCTGAAACTTGCAGCCGTGAAATTTTTTTTTTTTTTTTGCACTGTAGATCGTTCATGCACATCTTTATCACGTGCCTCATTATTCAGACACTGATTTTCATAGAAAAGTGTAAGTCAGAAATGGAAGATACCTATTAAGTCATGTATCAGGGGGTAGCCGTGTTAGTCTGTATCTACAAAAACAACAAGGAGTCTGGTGGCACCTTAAAGACTAACCGATTTATTTGGGCATAAGCTTTCGTGGGTAAAAACCTCACTTCTTCGGATTGACTAACGTTGCTTTTGACATTCCCAGGGAATGTTTTTGCTTGCCTGACCTCATTGCAGGGGTTAAAGGAAAGTTGTAAGCATTGGTTCTAAAACACTTGGAAGCATCTCCCTGCATCAAAAGTGCTTCATAAAAGGCTCTCAGCCAGGTAATAAAATATTTTTGATGGACTCCTATTTTATCATTACCCATGTAAGAAAAATGTATTGCAAGAATACCAACACAATTCAGGGAAGTAATCATTTGCAGATTTGGTAGGCATTCTCAATTGGCAAAAATGAAAGATTTATTGTTGGGATGATGAAACAAAGAGCAGTTGTGCAAACTTTACTGAGCAGGATTATGAGAACATGCTTTTTCCATTTCCCACTTTTGAATGCTTTGGATGCAGTTTCAAAAGAAAGATCAGGATCAATTATTTAATATTGCAGTTATGCTGTACCTGACTGTGGGATCTCCTCACACATGTTATCTTTGCACAACAATAAAAATATGAAAGCCAGAGGGCACACTGCTGTAGACAGTAAGTCCAGTCTCAGAAATAAAACTCGCATTGTTCTTTGGTTCAGTGACTAGCACAGAGATGTGAATAGAAAAGGCAGGCAATGACAGATGTCTGTGATGTAAATGTATAGCTATTTAACATGCATCTCAGCAAAAAAAAAACTGCCCACCATACCCTGAGAGTTACCTTTCTACACAAAAAATACAGGTGTCCTGATGACATTATACAGAGTCAGATCAGTTGATAGCTACAGTATTGTCTTCAAAAGTCGCCACACAGCCAAACAAAAGCTTGATCCTGCAAACCTCACTTACATGAATAATGCTACAGAAGTGGATGGGGCTCCTTGTGTGAATAAGCGTTTACAGGATCAGGTCCCAAAGCACGCTTAAGAAATAGGTAGAAGAGAAAACAATTAAAGAGAAACTAATTCTTTCTCTTCCCATTTCTGCCAAGGGTTCAGTGTGACTCAGAGCAAGCTGTAGGTGAAGCTCTCTGGGCCATATTCTGATCTCATTTGAACAGGTATAAATTCAGAGTAATTCTGGATTCACACTTGTATAAATGGGAGCAGAATTTAGCCCAGAATCTGTGCCTGAGTTTATCTACCTGTGAAGTGGTCACAATTATCACCATTGTGAGGATTAATTATTGTTTGTAAAGCACTTTGAGATCCTTAAATGAAAGGAGCTATTGAGGCACAAAGTGTTATTATAGATCTATTATTATTATTATTAGGCCCATTAATGCAATGAATGATAATAATAAAAATACATTGCATTCTTTAGTCCTCACAACACCCCTGTGCCATGAATATTATTAATCCCATTTTACATTGGGGGAATCTCAGGGACAGAAAGGCTAATTCCAAAAATTTCCAGAAGTGTCCACTGAGTTTCAGTGATTCAATTATTGGATGCCTAGTCTGAGACATCTAGAACCTGAATTTCATTGGTGCTTAGCATCTAGGTGCACTATCAATCTGCGCCCTTCCCCAAAAAGAGCTATCCAAAATTGATGGATGCTTTTGGTAACTTTGGAATAGGGGTTTTGCCAAAAGACACAGAGGGTCAGATTCTGACACATTTACTCATTCTGAATAGCACCTTGAATTCAAAGTGGTAGTTAGGCGCCTAAATACCTTTGTGAATCCCATCCTTACCTGACAAGTGGCCCCATTGAAATCTATGAGACTACTTGTCCAATAAAGTACTACTCAGTATAAGAGTATTAGAATTGGCCCACAGTGAGCTGTACACAGATACAAAGATCATGCTCTGACAACCATTGGTTTTTATTTCTCATAAGATTGTTAAAAGGCCAACTATTGCTGGCTTTTCCTGAAATAACAATAATATCTCTTTTTAGAACTGAGATCCAACTGTATACATTACTGTATAAATTTTTTGATGTGCACTAAATTCCTCCTTCTCCCTTGAGACTACACTATAAGGCCTTTGTGCTGACTGCACATGCAGATTAGCATAATTATTAAATGACATATTTCATAATACACAGCATTAAAATGTACTGGCCTAATAAGAGACATTAATGAGTATATTGTTGACAATTTTTTTAACAATATTTACTTTTATTGTTTTTTAATTTGACCAAGCCCTCAGTCAGGTGATCCAAGCTATTTTTTGTCCTTTGAGGTTAACTGGTTTTTAAAAAGGCTAAATCGCTGAAATTTCAGAAGAATCTCATGCCATTTTTAATAATCCCCACCGAGCACATGCTTTGAAATCAAGTAAGGCAAAGCACCTAACCTCAGGGATACATTCCCTAATGCTTTATTTAAGAGCTTAGAATTTTAAAGCCTATCAACCTCTGTATTTAAAAATTAATAATATTCAGATGCAAGACTAAACAAGGATGTGAAATTATTTTTGATAATACGAGTACGCTCACATTGCTTCCAGGTTGAAGGTTATTGCACTCTGCTCAACTGCAGTTGAGCCCACTATGAATAGCCTTCTTAACTGGACCTTCTAGAGAAAATCTGTCTTATTGAAATGCTGTTGAGACTCAGCTAAATTACACTTCTGGGACTCAACTGTTGGACATATCTTTTAGGTATTTTTATAATATTAAGACTTTCCTATAAAGAACAGAAAACTCACAATTATATTTACTGCTTTGCAATACTTATGACTAGATGAGGAATAAAACTGATTACTTTAGGTTGTATCCCTTGATTTTTACCATTGGGCAGATTCATATAGTGAAACTGGCGGGCAATTCAATCCCAGAAGAGATGCACAGAGAGAAACATGGGAAATAGTGAGCTAGGCTAAAACCTTTAAAAGTTATTGCAAACCAGCTGCTTGGAATTGGGAAGGACTTTCAACTTTTGCATCCTCAGATGTGACCATTTGGTCCAATCCATTGATCTGGGTTGCAAAGAAACGGATATTGTGATATTGCAGCTGGAATGAATTGGGAGTTGGAGGCTGGTTCCAGGATATCTTCAAAAGGAGACTCCCCTCAAGAGGTCTGTGGATCTGTGCTAAGAGTGGGCTTCAAATGAATCTGTGTTTGGAATATCACCCAGAGTCTGACCATAGCAGAGCTGCAAATAATTCCTAGCGTCTTACAATGAGAAAGCATCACTGTACCCTGAGTTCTGTGTGACAAGTGGATAATGATAGTGAGATGTTATTTTTGCATGCCAGTTGGGCAAAGGGAGGTAAAGAGAGCCTAGGAGAAATTTTCCAAGAAGGATTGGGAGCACTGCCTGGAATTTTGGCAGCCAGAGATGGCAGGCTGCAGCTAATATATTTTAAGATTTGACTCTGGGCATAGTTTACCCTATATTATCAGAAAATGAGCTTGAATGACTCTGGTCAATGTTGGAGGAGAGTTCTGGAGTGACTAGTTCACTTTTGCATATGACATGGGAGTGACAAATGGCACAGTAACTGGGGAGAACATTAAAATCCCTCTTCATTAAAATCCCCATACTGGACCAGGCCATTGGTTACGCTTTTTCAGCATCCTGAAGCATTTAGTTTTCTGACTAAGATTTGCTGCTTTGAAGGACAATGACCTCCCCCATCTCATATATACCATGCCAACTGTGCAATGTGGTACAGAGAGGTAAAATTCCATCCTTGAACCCATCAGGTAATCAGCTTACCTCCTATACAACTGTACTTCATTACTCCTGTTTTTAGACTGCATAACTACAAACTTTATTAGTGGTCAGGAAGTTATGCAGCCCTTTAAAAACCCAGCCACAATATCTGATTTGACTATGTCTTATAACAGTGAGTTTCACAGATTGAGTACACACTCTATTAGAGTGGTATTTCCTTTTAGTGATTCTAAATGCACTGAATTTATTTTCATAAATGTTTTCTTGTTCTCTCATGAAGAGTCAATAGTAATGCCTACATGCCATGGTGATTGTTTCTGCATAAACATCGCAGCCCGACCGACATATAGATAGCAAATGAATGGAGTGACTTATATTTTAACTATGCCCTCCTAACCCCTGAATAATTTGATCAAGTCAATTGAAATAAAGATCCATGCAAATAGAGTCTTCTTCCTTATGAAAGGAATAATTCTTATGAAAGTCCCATGCTGTACCTCTAACCTTCCTTATTACCCTTCTCTTGATCTCTTCAATCATCTATGTCACTTTCTGAAGGTAGCATGACCAAAGTTGAACACAGTCCCTTGGAAGAGGGCGTTAAACGGTGGCAGTTAGAATCGATTTTTTTAGATTACTGTAGATTTATGCAAATGTAAAGAGAGAGGCACCTATCCAAAACCCTAGGTGTCCTGATACAAATGAGAGGAACACAGATAACAATTAGCAGCCAACCTCATAACAGCCACCAAAACTCAATTTCTTGTAGAGGTCCCATAAATCCCACCCCACGCACATCTAACCCCATTCAAACCGCTCCCTCTGCATCCGCCTGATCAAATAGATGCATGCATGCCCTGAAGGTCAACAAATTATGGCTATTTTGGCCCAAAGAGGGAAGCTGGTTCCAAAGCTGAGGACCTTCATAGAAGTCGAGGGGAATCCAGCACAAGAACCTCTGCTGACTGTACCTATGGCAGTACAGCTCGAGGACAGAGGTGGTCCTTCAAGTAGATAGGTCCCAAGCCTTTTAGGACAAAAATATTGTCTGTACTATCTTCTCTTTCTTTAATGCACCAAAGAATTTCATTTTCTTTTTAATTGCCTCTGATCACTGAACGATCACCCTCATTGAGCCAACTACACACAATCACTTCTAAACCATTTGCTTCACAGGACCCTGCAAATTCAGAGCTCAACCATGTATAGCATATAAAAAGTTCAGACTTGCTTATGTGCATCAAAGTTAAATTTCATGTGCCATCCTGCTGTCCAATCTTTCAGTGCATTCAAGACTATCTGTAACGTCAGACAATCTGCAGTGGTTTAAATAAACAAATACACTTAGTATCATCACCAAGCCACTGACTTGCTGTCCTCCTCCTCCTCACCACACAAAGCTCTTAACCCTCCAGTTCCTAGACAGCATCAGGAAGTGCTGTATGGGAGATGTGTATGTCAGATTCAATAAAAAAAGGACTTCTGGGAATGTGGTTATACTCTTGGGTAGAGTAAGTGTTTTTTTACCATTGACTTTAATGGCAGCAAAGTTAGGCCAACACTAGCATTTCTGAAAATACTATCCCTGGCATCTGTGCATTATTGTTCTGTGCTCCCAAAACACCCTTCATTCAGAGATCTGGAAACACTTTACAAACATAAATGAAATAGTCCTTACAACACTTCTTTAAGATAGGTCAGCATTAGCTTCATTTTACAGATGAAGGAACTGAGTTACAGAAAGGATGTGGACCTGAGTTTCCTTAAACTACACACATATCAATGCACATATAGTTGTGTAAATCAGGTAATTGCATGCACAAGTAGAGAATTTCCCTGCTGATGAAGGATTGTCAGCCTATAGAGACTACAGTACCCAACACACCTTGCTGCATTTTGATCAAAACAGATTCCTCATTGGCTGCTGTTGGCAACTACTCACTGTCTGCTGAGATCATAGATTTCCCATTGGCGGCTAGCAGTATGAATCTGCTTAGAATGCCCCACTCAGCACAGGTGTAGTAATCAAGTTAAAACCCCTGATTAGTTACCAAATGTATCAGGCCCTTTTGATGCTTAAAGTTTTAAAAGGCCTGTGAAATTCTAAATCACCCATACAAAATACATAGAGAAAGTCTAGTAGTACAGTTACTTATTTATATAGCTGTTCGTACAGAGAACTGCAACATGGGTAGCAATTTTAAAGAGGTAGATGGTTAGCTTATGTGATGTAGTGGCCTGAGCACAAGATCTGGGGCCAGGAACTCTTGAGTTCTAATGCTGCCCCTGATGCATATTCTTTAGGTGCACTTAGGCAAATCATTTAACTTCTTTGTGCCTCAGTTTCCCTATCTGTAATGAGGCCATTATAATACCTACCCCGTGTGAACTGATTAACAAGTTACCATGTTTCGATTAAAAGGGCTAATTATTAACAATATAAATACTTTTTTTTTTGGTTCAACAGTTGCAACCAAAGACCCCAGCCAGGCCAGGCCCAAGGGTATGCTCAGGAATTTAAAATTTCACTGGTTTTGGGGGGACATGTTCTGTGCCCCCACTGAGCCACTGGGCCAGAGGAGCTCTCTCTATCTGCTGTGGCCTTGGGAATGGAGGAGTTCTGTGCCCCTGCCAATTATTGGAGGTGGGGGGTCATGCCCGTTTGTCCCCCCCTTGTGCACTGCATACAGTACATACATAAAATAAAAGAGAGTGTCTTCTCCAAAGAGCTTGCAATCAAAGAAGGAACAAGATGTGGACGGGGTTGGACAAGAGAAAGCAAGAGTGAAAACAACAGGCTACATAGTTTGCTTCTTTAAGGTAAGTGAACTAGAGATGTTAATGATTGAGAGACAGGCCACCTGTCAAGCCATTATCACTGGTGGTTTACAGGAGCACCATGATTTATGATGCCTAGTTTCTATAAACATAAATAAATTGCATAAGTAGAAATGAGATTTTCTTATTTCTCTTCACTCTTAGTTGCCCAAGTTTGAAAATTGGGTTCCTTGAAAACACACACACACACACACACACACACACAGATGGTAGCCTTGTCTATTTTTTATGAAGTTGTCACACACACACACACACAGAGCGATGGTAGCCTTGTCTATTTTTTATGAAGTTGTCACACACACACACACAGAGCGATGGTAGCCTTGTCTATTTTTTATGAAGTTGTCACCATACAAGAGGGACTGAAAGAGATGACCCACTAGTGGTTTTATCCAAATCAAACAATCGTAGACCTAACAAGACTAAACGAGCAGCCGTATATTTACATTCTCATACAGGGATTTATGGTTAGTCTACAGTATTTAGGGATCACTATTATTCCATACACCAAAATGCCGGTAGAACTGAAAGACAACAAAAGATGCAGCTATGAGAAATATTTTTTTAAAATGAAAACCATTTAAGCTTGCTAATTTTTGCTGTCTCAGACAATCAAAATTCCAATTGTCTGGGACATCAAATCTAAAAAAGCATGAAATTAATCTTCAAAAGTTGAAGTCTTAAATACATTGCATCATTATTTTTGTTGGATATATTTTTGATTATAATGCAGATGAACCCCAAATTTAATAAAACTAAAATAACATGAGTTAAGTATGAAACATAACAGGATATTGCAGAGAGATTAGGTAGTTTCCTTTAGACTACTTGCAGAGCCCAAGGAAAAATCAAACACAAGGAACACAATGAAGAGAAGACACAGCTTAATTAGAACATTTAACTGAGTAGGAAAGGAGAATACTCAGAGTACAGGTTTTGGCAACAAAATGCAGAAAGCACAAGAAGTACCCAGAATCTCAGTAGTTCCTCTACAGCGGATGTCGTTTTGCCTTTCGACCGTTGGTAGTAGAGAAAGAAGCATGCTAGCTAAATTTAAACCAGCTGTAATGATGAGAGTGTTACAGTTGGACTGGAGGAAGCTTACCTCATGAAAGTATTGTGGAAACTGCTGTTGGAAAGATAATAAAAGGATTAACTGCAGTTTTAGTGGACCATTTACTTTTCAATCAAAATGTCTCATGTATTTCCTGTTCTCAAGTGGCTTGAATTCCAAAATTCCTTTGTCTATTACAGTACATAGTAGCAAAGCCTGTCATAAGAAATTAATAATTTTACATGGAAGAAAACTTTTATTTATATGGATTGAGTGCTATTTGTGCTAACTGCCTCAAACAGTCTCAATACCTACTTAGCCAGCAATCTTACCAGGCAAAAGAAAGAAGAAAATCAGCAGCCTCAAAAAGGAAGTAGAAGTGTGCACAGTGGGTAATTGTAAGCAATGAAAGAAAATCCCCACTACAAATACCAAGAGATGCAAAGTTACTGAACAGGGCAATCCACTAAACATAACAAAACAAAATCTAAAACCTCAATTGATGCAAAATGAATTGCCTTATTAATTTCCAGGGGTAACTGCACAGTTATTACCCCATCAAAAGATAACCAATAATGTAAAATGGCATAACATCATAGCACAAAGAAAACACAAAGAAATCTTTTTGAAAAAATGGAATGTAATTCAGCAGGCAAATGATCCCCGTTTGTGGATAATAATTTTAAGGAGACGAGTCTGTGGCTTCAGATCTTGCACTGCTAGATCAAGTGTTTTCAACAGCAGGAAGCTAGACTTGCAAAAAAGATGCATTTTTAATGTGCCCCAAAGGTCTGGTTTTACTATAGCCCAGGACTCCAGGTCTCAATTATTATTACCTGCTGATAGTCACTATTTTTGTTCTGGCCATGGAAGGAGTTAACTGCTCATGTGACGTTATGCTCTTAAGTCTCTCTGGGGCACACAGAGTATTGGAGTGATTACACTGTCAGCTGTAATGAAACAGTGCTTTATATATTTACATGCCAAGACTACATACATATTTCCAGCATGTCCGATATGCAGGTTTTCATCGGGCCTTTCACAACACTAAATTGTTGAGATGTTGTCAATAGCCAATTATTTAATGCAGACTAACAAAGTGACTGAAAGGAGGAAATTTTTAGTGTTACATGAACTAACTTCTGTGGTATACACAGACTCCTATACAAACACTGACTGGGAATGTAACATTAGAAATCTGCTATACAATAGCTGTCAAATATGCATCTTAGCGAAAATGAAAAAGGGTTTCCATCTCCTGCCTGAGTAAATCTAGCACTCTCTACTATGTCTTTCATCATCATAGAAAAGCTAACCAACTTTCCCCATTTTATCATTTTCCTTAAAAAAGCCTGAAAGAAATGAAGAGGAAAGATTGTTTTCATTTCTTTGTAAGTGATTAAAAAGCCAGTTCCACTGAGAAATCCAGATGGTTTAGCAGTTTCATTACATTTTTATTTATAAGAAAGGGGTTTTCATTGTTCTTTTAACATTTATGGCAATAAAAATAACTGAAAGGAGTTTAAATTCCTCAGTGCTTTTACAAGAGATGTTGGTGCTACCTATGAAACTGAGGCAGAAGGTAATTATTTGTATAAGTACTCTTGATTGATAAATTAGACACATACAGTTGTCACTCTTAATGTGCCATTTTACCTCAAGCAACTAGATAATGATGCCTCACTATTTCCACTGTTATTCCATATACATGGTTATATGGAATACTTATTGAATAATACTAATATTAAAATAACATTATTAAGATATCTAAGGCAAATGAAAAGTTGTTAAGGTGATATAGCATTATTCTCTGGCAAAGAAAGAAATGTTGCATATTACTTTTCCTCCCCTCCAACCCATCATTAATACTTGACACAAGGCCTTGAGACATTCCTATCCCCAAATATATATATATATATATGCTCTTATCATATATACACACACGCGCGCCATAATGGACTTCATCCTGGCCTAACCTTCTTACAAGTATTTCTCGCTATAAGATTTTGCTACCAATACAATAATGGGGGGAAATTGTGTCAATTGACTGCCATGACCTGCTGGTGCAATTATTCCTTTGATTTTTTTTTTTTTTTTTTAACAGCAGTACACAAAGAAAGCTTTGAAAATCTCATGGCTCAGTTTGGAAGCTCATGTCAAACTTGCTTAGTTTTATCTAGTCTATTCAAGGTCTTATATTATTACTCCTCCCTGCATATGGAAAGCTCTATGGAAGTCATTAACTTTTATTTTAATTTGGCCATATTATCGTCATAGGGTGCAGATGAACAGATAGTGCTGTTCTCAAGATCCTCTTTTTGGAATGCTGATGTTGTTTACAATAGCTTGATCAGAGGAGAACAAAGGGTTTTATTTTTTTTAGAACACTCTATTTTGCAAGTTCAAAAAACAAAACAAACCTCCTAAAACCAACCCCTAACAACCTGAGAAAATCTCAAGCTATTCTGATTTTTTAACCATTTTAAATCCTTAATATGATTCTTTTTCTTTTCCCAACTACCATCTCAAACGTTTGCACTATTAACTCCATGAGTTATTGTTGAGGAGGAGGAATGAAAAGAATTTAATTAGATGAGTTTTACGTTTCTTTATTTAAAATGTCACCCGAGGCTCAGTGACCCTTATTTTACGTTAAATGACTGCTGCTAGCTTTGATCGTCATTTTATTAATGCTTTAATGGATATTAAAAAATAAACCGTTGTATTAAAGTTAAGCTTTCATATAAGGGGACTGAATCTCTTTTCCAAGAGCTACAATATTTATTACTCAAACATTTCCTTTAAAATTAAGTTCCTTCCCCAATTCTCCTTAGAACAAACCAAACTACAGGAAAGTACAATAATTATATTTGAATAATATTGAAGAGAGAGAGAGCCAGTGAGTGAGCAGAATAACATGTTTCTGTTCAAATAAACAGATTCCAGACTTACCATACACTTGTTTGGTTTTTCTCCAGAATGAACCCTCATATGAATCAGCAGTTTGTAACGAGCATTGAAAGGCTTATACCGACGGACACAGCCTGCCCAGAAGCAAGTAAAGTCCTCTCCCTTCCTCTGGTCAATGTGTGTTTTTTCTAGGTGTCTGACCAGTTCATCTTGTTGGTCATAAGTGGCATTGCAGTCAATCCACCGACAGACCTGTTTGCCATTGCAGATCTCTTGTTCATCTCCTTCACTGGGCTGAAGGGACTTTGGAGACACGGAGACGTGTAAATGAGGCAACGTCCCTTGAGTCTGGCTTAGCTGCTGGTGTAAATGATAAGGCGGCGGCGGCAGCCCCTGACGATGCCGAAAGAGATCTGTGTTAGAGGAATAATCATCGACCGGTTCTTGTTTTAAGAAACTCACCTTCTGGCTGCTGTGCGAGGCGTCTTGCTGAGGAATACTAGTACCATTCATCATAAGGTTAAGACTTGCATTTTCCTCTATTTGCTGCATTTGTAGCGGATCACAGTCACCTCTGTCACATTCAGTGGAAATAGGTACAAGGCATGCTGAAGGAGAAGGAATACTGCAAGGGTTCCCAGGCTGAGAGCAAGACTGGTGACGAGAAGATTTCTGAGCACTGTGGTGACTGATCTCCACAGGATGAGAGGAAATGCCAGCCGAATTAGTCCGCAGACCATTCACGCAGGTGACCAGTGATGTCTGCGACGTGCGGATAATAGCTGTAATATCAATTCCTTCAGCTGAAGATGGCATAACAGAGATGCATCTTTTCTTCAGGTTGCTTGATTGTAGCCTGGCTGAATGCTGAGGACTGCCAAAGGACAATGAACCCAGGGAGGAGCTATGTTCATTATTAAACAAGTATGATGAAAGTGAATTTGTAAAGCTATTATTCATTAGGTCTATTTCAGGATGCAGACTACCAGAGGCTCGCAGCTCCATTCCCTCTGTAGTCCTTCTATGTGCAGAAACCTCCGAAAGAACCTTATAATCACCTGGGCACTCTTGCTTAATGTGCTGAGCTGGGTGACTTCCATTCATGCACAAAGTGGAAGGATCGACCGAGTCTTGAAACCTGGGAGACCTGTAATACAGTTTCATTAAACATCACCAACTGTGGGAGAATTTATGATTTTTGTACAAGATGCCACATTTATTATGCCCTGGAGAATGAAACCATTTATTCTCTACTGCACATTGTCTATGTCTTCCAACAATTAACTTAAAAAATCCTGCAACGTTTCCTCTGTGGCCTTCTAAAGGCAGCATCATTTTACATGGGATTAATTTTACACAGTGGGTTACACATTGTACAAACTCCCCCTCCCGCCCGCTATTACTGGCAACTCAATCACAATCTATAGGGTCAATGTACAGATTGGACAAAACAATAGCCAAAAATGTGAAGTTTAAGGCTTTAGCCATTTTTTTAGTTTTTTGAGCTTTTTGAACACAAGCATTTTCATTAGAGCACACAGGGAAAGTGTTTTGGAGTTCTCCCATAGCTCATAGTGGTGGTGTTAATTTTGTTCACACTCTCTAGAGACATTCACCATTACAAAATTCACAAACTTTCAACTCACAAGGCATTTGTTTGAAGAAAAATTTTGATCAGCTGAAAAAAGGGAAATGTAAAGGAATAACAGGAACCGCTGGTCACTATTACAATGTACAATAATCATCCATTTAAAAAACCCCGCTAGTTGCCTTAGATCAGTGATTCTCAACTTTTCCCTACCAGAGCACACCTTTTTTATCCAGCTGGGATCTAGCCAGGCCCCCTCTGCCATTTGGTAATGTGGGAAGGATAGGGTAGCTCGGACTCCCTGGCATTTGTTCAAGATCCTACTGAGAGTCACAACCCTCAAGGTAGGAACCCATGCCTTAGGTAACTAAATAGGGTTAGGAACATAAGAATTGCCATATCAGATCAGATCCATGATCCATTTAGTCTTGTTCTAACACTGGGCTATACAAATTGGCTCATGCGGAAGGATCTCAAAAACTCCATAACAGACAATTTTGAAATAAGCTGCCTATAGGAGAAGTTTTTTCCTAATATTTTCTTCCAGGCAATCAGTGGTTGGCTTATGCCCTAAAGCATAAAGTTTTATCTCTCTCATAAATATTTATCATAGCAGATATAATTGTGTCTGTATTATTTCTCACTATTAGCAGCTGTTCCCTAGATATTCCTACAGCTTATGTAGTATATAGGGCTTGTGCTGGCCCTCTTCACATGGATGAATTTCACACTACAGAGGATTGTGGGTAATACTGCAAACACTGAGGCAAGTATGGTTATTCAGCAAGTTTTTAAGGAAACCACATTTAAGACAAAATTGGAAAAATTTTAAAGAGCGAGCAATGTGTGTATAATCAGCATGTATAGCCAGATAGCTACTGATGAGTCAAACATTCAGGTACTGTGCACATATGTAATGGAAATCTTTATGGGGTAAATCATAGAACCATGGGGTAGATTTCATTTATCTTACAACTTGACTATTTCACCTGCATTCTGATCACTAATCCATTTTTGCTGCGACTATTCTAACATTCCAGCTATGGGCAGCTTTCCAACAGCTATGAATTTAAAAAAAACCACCCACAAAAACGTTTCCACACCCACAACAAGGAGAGATTTGTCAAAAAGATTACAGTGCACTGAGACTCAGTACTGGCAATATTCAGTCTTCTAGTTGTGACAGGTTTATGATCTAGTATCTTTTGAACCATCAGTATTAGGTATAAGAGCTTCGATCCTGCTGGAGAACTAGAATTCCCTACTTTCCATTGAGATACAGCACTCAGATCTTGAACTGTGACATTACTACTTTAAAAATACTATTTTAAATAATTTTTAGTGGTTTCCATAATCCGTTCATTATCATTTCTCTCTCTCTAGCTTTGTAGCGTTGGTCTCGTGGTAACTACGGCATCTGGTTTTAAAGATGGCAAGGCTTAAAAACACAGTCCTAATACACTTTTAAAACCTCTAAACCATTTCTAAACCTATCAGCCTGTAAACTATGTGGCATAAGCAAACTAGATGATGGAGAAGTAGCAATTTTTTTTAAGCCTTCATTTGGAATGGCCAACATAGCTCACGGCTCAGTAGTAATGCTGCCATCTCAGACTCATTATGAGAAATGTTTTATAGTATAACACACCAGTCACGCTTCCTATTATTTAATCCATTCTATATTAGGCCTCATCACAATATTTGAAGGCATATGTTATAGGGTTGCCAACCCTCCTGGATTGGCCGAGAGTCTCCCGGAATTGGCCTCAATCTCATGGTTGCTACTGAACGCAATCTGGGAGATTTTGATAAGCCAAAAGTCTGGTCGGTGGTACAGCAGGGCTAAGGCAAGCTCCCTACCTGCCCTGGCTCCGCGCGGCTCCCGGAAGTGGCTGGCACGTCTGGCTCCTAGGTGCAAGGGCAGCTAGGGGGTCTCTGTGTGCTGCCCCTGCCCTGAGTGCCGACTCCGCAGCTCCCACTGGTGGGAACCACGGCCAACGGAGCTGCGGGGGCAGTGCCTGCAGGCAGGGGCTGCGTGCGGAGCCGCCTGGCCGCCCCTGAGCCTAGGAGCCGCAGAGACATGCTGCAGCTTCCAGGAGCCGCCTGAGGTAAGCACCGCCCGGCTGGAGCCTGCATCCCGCACCCCCTCCCGCAGCCTAACCTCCAGCCCTGAGCCCCCTCCTGCACTCAAAATTCCTCCCACATCCCACACCCCCTGCCCCAAGCCCCCTCTCACACCCAAACTCCCTCCCAGAGCCCGCACCCCTCACCCCCTCCCGCAGCCCAACCCCCTGCTCCAGCCCTGAGCCCCCCCGCACCCAAATTCTCTCCCAGAGCCCCCACCCCAAACCTCCTCCTGCACCCCAACCCCCTGCCCCAGGCTGAGCCCGGAGCCCCCTCCCACACTCCGAACCCCTCGGCCCCACCCCCTAGCCCAGAGTCCTCACCCCCTCCCATACCCCAACGCCCTGCCCCAGCCCGATGAAAGTGAGTGAGGGTGGGGGAGAGCGAGCGACGGGGGATGGAGAGTGGGGGCAAAGCCTTGGAGAAGGGGCAGGGCAGGGGCAGGGCCTTGGGGAAGGGGGAGGGGGAGGGGGAGGGCAGGGGGCAGGGCAATTAGACAGTTGGCAACCCTAATATATTAACATAATGGTTACAAAACCTCAGACAAAAATTTGAACACACATCTTATCAGGTCTGCCTGGGTGGGGGGTTGACACACGCAAAAGGGACCGTTTGCCCCGAGCTCCCTGTTTGAGAGGGCCCCCAAACTGAGTGGCACTGCTGTGACCTGATGCACAGGGTCACAGCACCACTCAGGTTTCTCTCGGTGGCCCCTCCATCCATGACGGAGGGGTGGCTGCCAAATTTCAGTGAGCAATGTTGCAACCTGACATATGGGGTTGCAATGCCCAGAGTGGGGAGCAGGGCCCAGCCCAATGGGACAGGAGCTGCCGCTGTGGGGTGAGTACAGGGCAGGCTTGGCACACACACACACACACACACCTCCACCTACCTACCTACCTGAGGCCTCCCCTAAGTGGTAATTTTTTTTGGAAGGGTGGGGGGGAGGCCTCAGTTTCAGATTTTGTCTTAGGCCCCCCAAAAATCCTTGTACAGCCCTGCATCTGATATTGTATAAAAGCTAATAAGATGATTATTTTTCAGCCTGAGACCCTGAAGCTACATTATTACATACCGTAAGGGCCCTATACTGTAAGAGCTCCAACTGTGGAATTCCAGCTGGTATCTCAGAATCATAGAAATGTAGGACTAGAAATGTAGTACTCAATATGTTATCTAGTCCAGTGCCCTGTACTGAGGCAGGACTAAATGTTATCTAGACCATCCCTGAGGAGGTGTTTGTCTAACCTGTTCTTAAAAACCTCCAGTGATGGAGATTTCACAGCCTCCCTAGGCAATTTATTCCAGTGCTTAACTACCCTTACAGTTAGGAGGGTTTTTTTTATGTCTAACCTAAATCTCTCTTGCTGCAATTTAAGCCCATTGCTTCTTGTGCTGTCTTCAGTGATTAAGAAGAACAATTTATCACCATCTTCTTTATAACAACCTTTTACGTACTTGAACACTATTATGTCCCCCACTCAGTTTTTTTTTCCTCCAGACTAAACAAACCCAATTTTTTTCCAATGTTTTCTCATAGGTCATGTTTTCTAGACTTTTAATCATTTTTGTTGTTCTCCTCTGGACTTTCTCAAATTTATCCACATCATTCCAAAAGTGTGGTGCCCAGAACTGGACACAGTATTCCAGTTAGGCCTTATAAGTGCTGAGTAGAGTGGAAGAATTACTTCTTGTGTCTTGTTTACAACACTCCTGCTAATACAGCCCAGAATGATGTTCGCTTTTTTTGAAACAGTATTACATTGTTGACTCCTGTTTAGTTTGTGATCCATTATAACCCCAGATCCTTTTCTGTAGTACTCCTTCCTAGGCAGTCATTTACCATTTTGTATTTGTACAATGGATTATTGCTTCTTAAGTGTAGTGCTTTGCATTTGTCCTTATTGAATTTCATCCTGTTTTTTTCAGGCCATTTGTCCAGTTTGTCAAGATCATTTTGAATTCTATTCCTGTCCTCCAAAGCACTTGCAACCCCTCCCCGCTTGGTATCATCCACAAACTTAAGTATACTCTCTATGCCATTAGCCAAATCATTATAAAAGATATTGAATAGAATTGGATCCAGGTCAGATCCCCATGGGACCGCACTGAATATGCCCTTTCCAGCTTCATTTTGAACCACTGATAACTAACCTCTGAGTCTGGTTTCCAACCACCTTATAGTAGGTTTGTCTAGGCTATGTTTTCTTAGGTTGCTTAGGAGAAGGTAATGTGAGACAGTATCAATAGCCTTATTAAAAAGTTGAAATATATCACATCTACTGCTTCCCCCCATCCACAAGGCTTGTTACCTTATCAAAGAGGGATGTTAGGTTGGTTTGACAAGATTTGTCCAGGACAAATCCATGTTGACTGTCACCTTCTTATCTTGTAGGTACTTACAAATTGATTGTTTGATTATTTGTATCATCATCTTTCCAGGTACAAAAGTTAAGCTGACTGGGTTTTTAATTCCCTGGGCTTTTCTTATTCCTCTTTTTATAGATATGTACTATATTTGCACTTTTTCAGTCCTCTGGGATCTCTCCCTTCCTCCATGAGTCCTCAAAGATAATGGCTAATGGCTCGGAGAGCTCTGCAGCCAGTTCCTTAAGTATTCTAGGATGTATTTTATCAGCCTCTATCAACTTGAAGACATCTAACTTGTCTGAATAATTCTTAACTTGTTCTTTCCCTATTGCAGCCTCAGATCCTATCCCATTTATACTGATATTCACTATATTAGTCCTCCATTCTAACCTTTACGGCGAAAACTGAAACAAAACATATATTTAACGCTTTGGCCATTGCTGCATTTTCTGTTACTGTCTTTCTCTCCTGTACTTACTCTTCATTTTGCTTCTAATGTATTTGTAAAATTTGTCTGGTTACCCTTTATCTCCCTAGCTAGTTCAATCTTGTTTTGTGCCTTGGCCTTCCTAATTTTGTCCCTAGATGCTTGTGTTGTTGTTGTTGTTGTTGTTGTTTTTAAATATTCATCCTTTGTAATTTGACCTCGTTTCCACTTCTTGTATGACTCTTTTTTGAGTTTCAGTTTGTTGAAGATCTGGTTAAGCCAGAGTGGTCTCTTACCATGCTTCCTATCTTTCGTATGCATTGGGATAGTTTCCTTTTGTGACCTTAATAATGGTGATTGGTCCTGCAGCACACAGTCCTGATCCCAAGAGGCACTAAGCTCCCAAACCTTCCAGTGAAATCAATGGGCGTTTCCATCGGCCTTACTCAGAATCAGGACTGTAGTTTCTGTGATGAAGACAATTGTATCACATGGAGTATGGAATGCATAAAGAGTAAAAAAGAAACAACAGGAAGCATTGGCGTGAATGATTTCAATCAAGAAAGAATGAATTCACATTTCTCATCCACCCAGCTTTGTGTTACAGAGGCCCTGCTTATGTACATATAAATATTGGCTACTGATGCAGATTTACATACCAGAATTCTTCATAAGAATTATAGCTTTCCAGATATCCGCACCATGTTATATACATTATGCCCCCGTGAGTCAGTTAACATTGCTGTAGGAAGTTGCATTATTTTCATTTCCCAACTTTTGGGTGTGGACATTTTCAACCTTAAAGTTGCATGACTGTAAATTTTCTGTGTTTACTATAGAATTTTATCATCACTCTTCTAGGACAAACTCTGGGCCCCTGCCTCCGCACCCACTGTGGGGCCCTAACTGGAGCAGAATTGGTGCAGTTCTACTGAGCAGGCCTGGGAGGGACAGGATTCCTGGAGACCACCTTTTTAGGTAGCTCCTTCTGATGTTATTATTTATCATTTGTACTGCAATAGCCTCGAGATGACTCAGTCAGGGATTACAGCCGCATGGTGCTAGGCATTGTACTAACAGGTAAAAAGACAGTCCTTGCCCCAGAGATCTCACAGTCCGAGGGAGTGGTTCTCAACCTGCAGCCCAATCAGCACACAGCTGCGGCCCATGTGACATTCTCAGGGCCATACACGTAGTATATATATTGTGTGGATGCGGCCCACATAACACAGAGAGCTGCATATGCGGCCCACAATGGTAAATAGATTGAGAACCACTGGTCCAGGGACTATGATTTGATGCAAACATGGATGTAACAAATAAATGAAGGTGGGAAGATGAAGGGACAGTAAAATGAACACAATACGGTTGTGCCAACATGCAGGGAATAAAGGCAGGGACAGAGTGGGTGGGTTTGATACAGGGGATATGCAATAGGAATTGGGGGCAATGGTGAATTTTGGAGGTGGAGGACTTCCTATTGACCTCTCCAGCAGAATACATATAGGTTTGGACACATCTTTAAATGTTCACTCTAAGCAACAATCCAATTGCACAGGATGTTACAGCACACTGTACAAGGAAGCAAGGCCTTTGTACAGTATGTTACAGTCCTGTGGGGGCGAGCGAAGTCGTACTTCTAAAGAGACTTCCATACACTGTAATTGGAGCCAGAGACCAAGGACAGTAGCCACTATGCCAGAAGTGTTTTAGTTTAAAAACAGCCTCAAAGTAAAATAGCACCATAGTAAATAATCTGGAGATTTTGGCTAAACAAGTGTACATGCCTTTAATTTCCCTTGCAAGCAAGTCTTTTGTGACTACTGACAGTTTTAAGAAGCTGGAGGATATTGTTCTGCTACACAACTACGGGCCCTTTGCAACACCTGCTCTTTGGCTGCTCCGCTGCCTTCCCTGTTTTTACACAGAAAACCAAGAACACAATGTGGGAAGAGTTTTCCATGCCTGATAATGGATTATCTGACAAATGGCCAACATTAGCTGTACATGGAGGCCAATTGTGGTGAAGAAGGTATTAGGACTTTTACAATATAACACACACATCTCATTTATAAATACTATGTAGTGGAAATTATGTTGCATAACTTAAAAGCTATTAATTGAGCTTGGGATGGAAGAGAAGGGGGTATTATCCATGGATTAATGCAGTCATCACTGGAATACAGTTCCTGAGAGAAAATGACATGGGGTGGGTGGGGAACTGATGGGGATAATGAATTTCAGTGTGCTGAGAAAAACAGCAGAATCCAGTCGTAACTCTGAATTCCTGGCAGGATTTTGAGCTTGTGGTGGGGGTGCCATTATTTGTTTGTTTGGGTTTTCTTTGTGGTTGCACACACTAGTCATTCAAAGATTAACCCAGAATCCTTGTCGGAATTTGCATTTCCCCTTATTTATACATTGGACATCAGAGCTGGTCAGAATGACCAATGCAAAGTACAGTCAGTACATGTCCACAGTACGTTTTGTTACATCCATTCCCACCCTCTTTTGTCGAGGCACTGTCCAAGAAAGGGCTCAGTCCTGAAAGGCACGGAGCACCCTCAACTCCCATTGACTTCACTGAAAGCAAGAGCATTCGGCACTATGCAAATTGGGCTCTTATATTGTTAACTCTTCAGGGTAAGGACATTGTCTTCTTGTATTTGTCTGTAAAGAACCACAACTATGGCACTGTGTAAATAATGAATAGTGACAATAATAAATGCTGTCTGTCTTCGTTTTCATACCAAGAAGTAGCTTTGACTCCATATAGTGTGTCTGTTAGGAAAGACAGGTGCATTCACTGTGCAAGGATTAGTTACTGTATGTCTGTCATGCTCACAGAGCCAAGCAGGGCATGAACACTACACTGCAAATCCTTTACAAATCAAAACTGTGGAAACAGGGTGGACATACAAACAGAGAGCAAGATGAATGAGAGGCCATATAAACAAATAGCCCATGAAGGAATGGAAAGCAACCACAATGTACCTCAAGATGCTCTCCAAACATTTCCAAACAGTTACTCAGGAAATGGTGAAACCTGCCGATTTTAGAACATGTTGTAAAACAAACACAAGAGAATTACCTCAATCACCTGCTGCTTTATCGTAATAGCAGCCCTCTCATATTCTGTTGCATACAATCCTCTATGTTGTTCTGGGAATCTTCCCTCAGACAGAGATGGAAGCAGTTCATATTTCTGAGTGTGGTACTGTGATCCCCAGTATACAGATATCTATCATTTCCCTATTATGGATTTTACAAAAAGCTTCAAAAAGATCTAAGCAGGGTCCTCTCCTTCTCCTTTTGTTTTCTCCTGCCCTAATTATCTTTGTTTCATAATTATCCTCAACGACAGAAGAAAAACAGCCTGATAATTGCAAGCACCGAACCGAGACATAAAAGGGTTGGGACAGAGCTGAGTTAAATGCAGCAGAAGCATAAAAGTTTTAATACCAGCAGCAGAATGTGTTTGCTATTTGCCATGAAAATGATCTGCTTTTTTTCCTTAAAGTTCTCTCCACTTGCTTGTCACATTGATGTGCCTTTTATTCCTGAAAATGCAGATATCCTTGTCCCATTAGTAAAAGAAAAAAGGAAAACAATGCATAAACGTGTATAATAAAATCAAAAACAGCCAGATTTCCATGACTAAGTTACACAGTCAACATTTCCTCTTGCTGGGTCTATGGAAATTTGAGTTTGATGGTTCCAGGCAGAAAGCACCAATTATTCCAAATATTTAAGATAAAGGCTGCAACTTTATTGAGTTTTTTTATTTCTACATCTCTTCAAAAAGGTCAAGATCATTCCATATCATAAGCTTTGCCAAAAAGCATTGTAATTAAAATAGATGGACAGATTTTAATTCAGAGCAGGCGTCTATTCACAATGGATGTCTGTTTAGGGTATTTGTTTAAAATCTGGTAATGTTAAATTTGTAACAACAACACAAAAAAATAATAGAGTTCTACATTTTCGTATAATTAATTTATAGCAAATGTTTAAGTAGGGATCTGCCATGAACAAAATCTAAGAACTGTGCATATATCAAAACCAGAGCCCAGATTTTTACATTATAGCCTTAAAAGCAAATACCAAGGATATGGGAACATTTCGCTCGGTTTGTTAAAGGAAACACTGTAGAAATGAGAGTGGCACACACTTCCTGGAGGTTTAATGGTGGCATGCCAGACTGCCATATGGAAGACTCCAGTTTGGGAGTGATTCTACTATCCTTATTTCCCTGGCTGAAACTTGAAAGCATCATGGGTGGTGAGGAGGGAGAGGAGGTAGTTTTCTTTCTATTTAAGTCACTGGCAAACTATCATTCATTTCAGTGGATGCTGGGATCGTACTCACAGAGGAGACATACTTAAACTCCAAAACTGAAGGGTGCCACTGCCTTTAGAGTGATCCCCTAGTGGTAGGATCATGGAGCAGTATGAGTGCATCTGCACTGAAAGGCCATGCCTCAGGCCCAGCAGTAAGGTACCATCAATGACAGCCTCTTATGGGTAATGGAATTAGTTGATTAGAAGGGGAGATTAAATGGTTGCCCCAGATGGAATGACAAGAGGAGGCAAAAGCCAAAGAGATCATCTGACCCTGGCATTCACATCAGGCCCCTCAACCAGGCCCAGTGAAGGCAGAACCCATGTCCAAATCCTGAAAGGTTGCTACTGGGAAAAAAAGATTATAGCAATGAAGGGCTTCAAAAGGGAAAGGTATATAAAGCAACAAAAACGGGAACAATACCTGGTATCTGAGTGTGTTAAATTCAGGTGACCGACATGTAGCAATCTCTCACAAGATAATGGGTGGTCTCGGGTAAGTGGATTTCCTGTGTGGATGAGCAGACTCTGTCTACAGACAGGTACTGAGCTATTTGTCATCTCCATGTCCATCATGTTCTTCTTCTCAGAGATCAAATTACAGTGGCCGTATCCACCATTCACTGTTAAATACATTAAAAAAGAGAGAGTGAGAGAGAAAATAACCATGGATGCTGCTATATCAGTTATCATTCTCAGTTATTCACACTTTTGGCTCCTCTCATGAAAGCATTATAATTGCAACAGCAAAGAATGTTAAGGGTTTCACAATGAACCAAGAACTAATTCCAAAGGAATTAGTGTCCAGAACGTATTGCTCTTGTTCCTCTTTTTAAAGATGGGACTGTTTTTCACTTCATATGTTAGCTTTAAAAAAAAAATGTGATATTTTCCATGTGTTTAAGTTTATTCGTATTTTCAAAATAATCTATGATTTTTCTATATTCTTATTCTGCTATGGCTAGATCGGGCACATGTTTAATTTCACTCTTACACCAAAAGATGAGGGAAATGGACCAAAGATACAGCAATCATTCTAAGAAAAAGAATTCTGAATACATTTTCAAATCTATCCATGGACATTAGATGCATAGATCCAAAAAAGATGGATGTGTTTAAAAACAGATGGCAAAATATAGCCTAGGACTTAGATCCTGAGCCTGAAAACACCAACCCACATGCTTAAATTTAAATATGTGAGTAATTCCATTGACTTTAATGGGACTACTCATGAGCTAAAAGTTAAGCATGTGGGAAAACATTTGCAGAATAGGAAGAGCCTTAAATTGCTAGCTACAAAAAAAAAATCACTATAGATATTTATTATGATATGCTTATTGCACATAGGCCATGCCTTTAAAATACTAGATCATAAGTATGGCCATACTTGGTCAGATCAATGGTCCATCTAGCCCAGTATCTTGTCTTCTGACAGTGGCCGGTGCCAGATACTTCAGAGGGAATGAGCAGAACAGGGCAATTATCGAGTGATCCATCCCCTGTCCTCCAGTCCCAGCTTCTGACCATCTTGGTTAATAGTTGATGGACCTATCTTCCATAAAGGTATCTAATTTGTTTTTGAATCAAGTTATACTTTTGGCCTTCACAACATTCCCTAGCAACAAGTTCCATGGATAGACTATGCATTGTGTGAAAAAGTACCGGTACTTCCTTATGTTTATTTTAAATGTGCTGCCTATTACTTTATGTGGGTGACTCCTGGTTCTTGTATTATACGATGGTTAAATAACACATCCGTATTCACTTTCTCTACACCATTCATGATTTTATAGATCTCTATCATATTCCCCCATTAGCTGTCTCTTTTCTAAGGCCTGGTCCACACTAACCCTCCACTTCGAACTAAGGTACGCAAATTCAGCTACATTAATAACGTAGCTGAATTCGAAGTACCTTAGTTCGAACTTACCGCGGGTCCAGACGCGGCAGGCAGGCTCCCCCGTCGATGCCGCGTACTCCTCTCGCCGAGCTGGAGTACCGGCGTCGACGGCGAGCACTTCCGGGATCGATTTATCACGTCTAGACAAGACGCGATAAATCGATCCCAGAAGATCGATTGCTTACGGCCGGACCAGGAAGTAAGTGTAGACCTGCCCTTTGCTGAACAGTCCCAGTCTTTTTCTCTCTCCTCATCTGGAAGCTGTTCTATATCCCTACTCATTTTTATTGCCCTTCTTTATATTTTTCCCAATTGTAATATATCTTTTCCGAGATGGGACAACCAGAACTGCATGCAGTATTCAAGGTGTGGGAGTACCATAATTTATATAGTGGCATTATGATTTTTTCTGTTTTATTATCTGTCCCTTTCCTAATGGTTCCTAATATTCTATTAGCTTTTTTGACTGTCACTGCACAATGAGCAGATGTTTTCACAGAACTATCCACAATGACTCCAAGATCTCTTTCTTGAGTGGTAACAGCTAATTTAGACCCCATCATTTTGTATGTATAGTTGGGATTATGTTTTCCAATGTGCATTACTTTGCATTTATCAACATTGAATTTCATCTGCCATTTTCTTGCCCAGTCACCTAGTTTTGTGAGATCCTTTTGTAACGCTTCGCAGTCAGCTTTGGACTTAGGTATTTTGAATAATTTAGTATCATCTGCAAACTTTGCCACCTCACTGTTTACCCCCATTTCCAGATTATTTATGAATATGTTGAACAGCACTGGTTCCAAAACAGATCTTTGTGGAGCCCACTATTTTCCTCTGTCCACTGCAAAAACTGACCATTTATTCCTACCCTTTGTTTCCTGTCTTTTAACCAGTTACTGATCCACGAGAGGATCCCTCTTATCCCATGACTGCTTACTTTGCTTAAAAGCCTTTAGTGAGGGACCTTGTCAAAGGCTTTCTGAAAGTCCAAGTACGCTATATCCCCTGGATCACCCTTGTCCACATGCTTGTTGACCCCCTCAAAGAATTCTAATAGATTGGGGAGGCATGATTTCCCTTTACAAAAGCCATGTTGACTCTTCCCCAACGTATCGTGTTCATCTATATGTCTGAAAAATCTGTTCTTTTACTATAGTTTCATCCAGTTTGCCTGGTACTGAAGTTAGACTTACTGGTCTGTAATTGCCAGGATCGCCTCTGAAGCCTTTTTAAAAAAATTGATGTTACATTAGCTATCCACCAGTCATCTGGTACAAAGACTGATTTAAGTGGTAGGTTAGATACCACAGTTAGTAGTTCTGCAATTTCATATCTGAGTTCTTTCAGAACTCTTGGGTGAATATCATCTGATCCTGGTGACTTATTACTGTTTAATTTATAAATTTGTTTAAAAACCTCCTCTATGGACACCTCAATCTGGGACAGTTCCTCAGATTTGTCTTCTAAAAAGAATGGCTCATGTGTGGGAATCTCCCACATAGACCACATATATAATCAAGGAGAAAGGAATTAAAATCACACATACAAAAAACAGTTTACAAGAGCATCGGTGGTAACTGACTCTTTTTTTTTTTTTTTACATTGGAGAGGAGAATTGCATTTATTTACCTACTTCAAAAGCGTGTTGTGAGGGTTTTTTTAATGAATGTTTGTAACATGTTTTGAGATCTTCAGATCAAAGGAACTAGAGGCAGGCAAAGTACTTGTACTAGCTCTGACTGCTTTTCACTTACATTTTTCCTCTTGATAAACAAAAATGACAACAAAACCCACCCGATATTCTACTACTAATAATTTGCTATTGACCAGTTTTCTGATCTGCCATACACCAAATCAACAGACCAGGCAGAATCTTTTCATGTTAGTGAAGTGTTTGAATGGAGTGGGAATAAAGAAATGTCATAAGTGTTGCTTGAAGCTGTCTCAATTGAGCTGCATACTGTGCTATGGATGAAGGTGTAGTATAAACATGCATTTAAGGCAAAATCAATTCAATTTAAAAGAAAAAACAAACAAACCAGACAAAAAACCACCAACAGGAGTTTGCAGTCAAAGGCCTGATCCTGCAGTCCTTATGCAGGAAAAATCAAATGGAGTCTTGCTTGTGCAGAGTAGGACTGGAGATTTGATCTGAAAATGTGTGTGTGTCACAGTAAAATATTTTTAAATGTTTCCTTTTATTAGCCCCATCTATATTTGGAAACTGACCCATTGCAAAGAATGGTTGTCAGCAACAGAGCTTCCTGAACTAGAGTTGAAAACGGTTTGTTACACTGTAGATGAAACAAAACCATTTTCAGTATCATTACAGAAAGTGTGACTGCGACATGACTCCACCAAGTCTCAGGGTATGTCTACATTGCAATTAGACACCCACAGCTGACCCTTGCCAGCTGATTTGGGCTCATGTGGTTCAGGCTGAGGGGCTATTTAATTTCAGTGTAGCCATTCTGGTTCAGACTGCAGCCTGAGCTCTGGGACCCTCCCATCTTGCAGTTTAGACATATCCTGGGTCACACTGTCTGTAACATGCCAGTTTTCCAATGTAGGGTTTTGACTCATAAGGTGGAACAAATGACTTAGTTCTATATGTGGCAATTCACACTTTAAAATGTCACTGACAATGGTATGGCAAAAGAAATGGTATTCATCATGCACTGACTATAGTGTAATTGAAATAACCACTTTTGAGAGGTTGGCACACAGGTCTGGAACTGTGAAGAAAGTTTAGAGGTGGTTCCAAGCATAATGGCCTGATTTTCATGTCCATTGCAGTTTTGGGGCATGAAAAGTATGTGAACATCAAGTACACATTTTTTCTGAACTTAACATACCATCCTAATGTGGGTTATTGCTGCTAACTGAATATATTCCTTGAAAATGTTAAAACAATCCTTTCTGCCAAAGAAATACTTGCAAAATACCCATTCTGCGAACTAAGATACATCTCTGTATGTGCGTGTGTGTGTATGCATAATCAGGAACAACTCACTGAAATGAGCCAGATTCTCCTCTCATATACATATACTTAAGTGGAATTACCTCTATGCAACCTTTATATACAATTTCTATCATTCTTTCATACTTACATACATTCCAACATTCACATTTACCTTATTAGCCATCTGTTGTGATAATATCAGGAATATCGTGGTATACAGCATTTTTAAATCTTTTCATGAGGTAAAGGTAATTAACAGTGAATATATGAAGTTCTGCACTTTTCCAAAATGGCTGCCATTTCCCTTTGTTGGATCAAAGCCACAGGCTGTGCTCTGTTAAAACGGCCACCATTTCCCTACAGCTTTTGACTGTGAAGCTCTGCTTAACAAAAATGTCTTTCCTTTTCCATGTTTCCAATGGGACAGAAGCTCTGCTACCCGCCAGGAAGATGGCTGCCCCCTGTGCCATCAGGAGGTACAGAGGGACACTGAGTTGCTGTCAATGGAATTTAAATGGGACCAGGTTCAGAGCTCTAGTGAATATGAGAGAGGGGATAGTCTGGAAAGCCAATGATTATGGAAGGCAGGTAAATCTTGGAGGTAAACTTTGAAAATCCAGATCTTTTCTGGCCTGGAAGACTCTCTGATAACTGGAGAAATAGTGAAAAAGATGGCAACACAAGAGTCAAGAAAATCAAACCTGAGATCTTGAGAGGGGAAGAGGTTTTTAGTCACACTGTTTAAAACTATGTTGTTTGTTTACTCTGTAAATACCTATTTCACTTCAATGACTATCTTACATTTTGGGGGAAATCAGAACTTTGTTAAAGATTCAAACCCTGTCCTTTCAATTAGGGAACGCCAGGCTTGACATTCCTGATATTGCTAAGGGAAGAAACAAGCGAAGGAAAAAATTGGCAGATGATAGGAGAAGAACTTTCTGGCCATGATAAAAAGCAAAAAAAGGACATAAGTCTTTGTACAAAGTATTTGCCATTCAGCTTTAAAACTTCTAAACTATGCTATCACTATATCTACAAAAACAAGTCACTCACTTTCTCTCTCTATTCATGTTACATAAGGCTGAGCTGTCAAGTAAGGACTGATTTTCCTTTCACTTACATCAGTGGTGTTACTCCTGTTTACTGAAATCAGAGTTGTCAGCACTAGACATTGCTGAAAATTTTCCATCAAAACAGTTTTTCAACAGAAAATTGGGTTTTTGACTCAACTTTGTGTGTGTGTGTGTGTGTGTGTGTGTATGTGTGTGTGTGTGAGAGAGAGAGAGAGAGAGAGAGAGAGAGAGAGAGAGAGAGAGAGAGAGAGAGAAAAGTATCTGCTTTCTGAGGACAATTTTGACATTTCATTTAAAAAAAATCCAAAAATTGAGAAGTTTTGTTTGTTTTTTGGTCTGAAAACCAAAAAGTTTCACCCAAAAACATTAGGCCAAAAGTTTTGATTTGGAAATGCTGCTATGTTACCTCGTGGGAATTGTAGTTTGGGTGTCTCTTGGCCCATTCTGCTCCACTGGCTGGGCTCCCTAGCTGGACTACATCTCTCATGATGCACTGTAGTCACGGAACTCCCATGATGCACCACTGTACCTCAGGAAGAGTGGAGGCCATGGTGCAACATGGGAGATGTAGCCCAGGGACCATGGAGGAGAATGGGAGCATGAGGCATCCAAACTACAACTCTCATGAGGCACCATCAAAACAAGGGCATAATCAGACCCCTAACTGTTGTTAATTTGCATATAGTCCTATGTATTGAGTGTTTAAAAATACTGTAAATTTTTCTTGGGAAGAACTTTCCATGCATCTTTAAAAGCCACACCTCCCAGATATAATGGCAGACCTGGGAAATATATCCCTCCTATGACATCTTAGCCCTGGTTCCTGACATCCTAGTCATGGGTCATTACTTATTTCACTAGTTGAAAGTAAGATGTTGACTACAGAATATCCATTGAATGTGTTCTTTATATCCTGGATACGATCAATTGTCTTTTTATGTTTTTTCATTTATACCTGACCAGTAATAAAAGCAGCCTCTCTTTCTTTTTCAGACTCTGGATAATACAAGTCTGAAATTCATTAAGGACTTTCTAAACATGAATTTTAACAATTTTATCATATTATCAGAACACAGAAACTTGAAGCTTCCATCCAGAATTCAGCAGTACTAACCTATAGCAACACATCAGAAAACACTTATATTGATTTGTTTGAAGAGGGAGATTTCCTAGAATAACATTAACACTATCCCCATGCTGTCAAAAACAATTCTCTTTTCCAATAGCTGTCAAATCATGAAACTCTTTCCCCCCGTCTCCCGCATAAAGAAGCTGAGTACTCAAAAGCCAAATCCACAAAATTATGCATGTTAGAATTTCAGCCAACCTGCCGTATGTTTATCTTCACAAAGTACCTTGAAGATTTGTTAACCTGGGCTCCAAACAGACTGTCTAACATAATCTCATATCGGGTCACCTTTGCACAATGGCATCTTTAAAAATGTGCCAACCATATGGCAGCTGACACAACAGCAGACAAGTAATGACATTAAAAGTATCACCTTCTTCCAGCAGCAAACCTAAATTAGAGAGGAATTGCCTCTGAATACGGCTGGCCAGATTCTGAACTCAGTTACACCATCATAGACAGAAGCAACTTCACTGCCTTAAATAGTTAGTCTAATTTACACCAGTGTAACTTAGAGTAGAACCTAGCCTTTTGACAACTGACTTTTTTGTATAATCTTAACATCATTGGCTGGTACACAGGAGATTGAAGTTTTTTCCATGCCTGAAACTGGAGTTCCTCTTTCATTGGCATTAGGGGGCCTTTAACCTACATAGTGTAACTTACCAATGACAGATGAAAAAAGAGCACATATTCCTTACCTGTATGAATGGTTTATCCTCATTTCAGCAGAACCATAATAATTCCATAAATCCATATTAAAAATTAATCCAAATTTACAGAAAGTAAACCTAATGAAACTAGAAGGTGCCTTGGTTTCCAGAAGGATCTCATGGAAATGGACTCCATAACAACTTAACTTTTCTCTCTCTCTCTTTTTTTTTTTTTTCCCTGTCTACCGGGTTTGGTTTTGTATTTTTAGTTTAAATGCTTAAGAAGGAAATATAAACGATTTATCCAGAAGTATAAGAAAACTTCAATCCTTCAAATCCTTCCATAAGAATAATCAAATAGGTTCCAATTCTGATTTCTCACCATTTTGTCAGTAGCATTGACTCCATTGGACATATGGCTTCAGTGGAGTTGCTCCGAATTTATACCAGCATAAATCAGATCAAATTCAGACCCACTGGCTTTAAAGGGACTGCTCGTATGAGTAAGGGCAATTTACATATGTAAAAGCTATTCTCATCAATCAGAATGTGCAGGATTGAGTCCTACATTTCTTCTTCTGGGTGAATTTTACTTAGAAATGTTCAGTAATAGAATATCTCCCGCCTCCCAACCAATGTAAACCTGCCTGAATAACCAGAATAATAAGTATTAAAACCAACAAAACTAAATAGCAGTAGCTCTTTTCCCTCCCCAGGGAACACCTCGTTCCTTATTCATTTAGGCTGTGTATATGGAGGTTTCATTCTGGTTGATAAAATTCACCATTAGGCCTTCAGCCAGATGGGAGTGAAGTCTTATTGAAAGGATAATTGCTCAACAACAAACATATGCTGCAGTGCTTTAGAGCTTACCTAATTAAGGCCAATGAACAAATAACTGGAATGACATACAATTTAAATGACTCATATTCAAAATAGAGATAGGTTTGAAATATTTGCCTAACATACTTAGATATCCTCAGAGCATTGTGGGTTTTGTGGTGACTGCTAAACTAGGTCATTTACTTTTTCTTGCTGCTTCATTCGCTTTAACTACATTTTATTTTTAAATATTTTGCCATCCATCCCTGGGTTTTTGGGATAAAACATCCAGAATCCACCTATGACATCTCTGAAAAATGGAACACTATTATTGGCACCATTACTGGTGTCACATTCTTTTTGTGGAAGACCAAAAGGCTACTGGATTTTTCACTCAAAGGTGAAATTCATCAGTGATAGAACAGACCATGAAAGGCCCCCAGTGCAACAGAATTACTAATGCCAGGGTGCCAACACAGCAAAATTGGGGAACATGGAGAAGGGATGCAAAGGTACTCTATATACCATCTGTTTGGCAGAGCAGAACTCTGCATCAGCTACGCATAGCCCATCAAAGGCGGTAAATCTAGTATCAGGACGGGGGTCATAATTACAGTGTAGCTGGAGAAGCCAGTGTGACCCCTGTACACCTCATAATTTTAAAAGTTATTGCAGAAAGGCTGCAGAGCTGCTTTTGCCCTGACTGCGGGTTACATAGTGTACTCCATCGCTCCCACAAAATCCACAGAAAGCTTCTTTACTCTGGCTCTGTTTGTGGCATGATCGGAGGAATGTCACCTAAGGTCATATTTACACTGGGGGAAATTTAAAAAAAAAATATTCAGACCAATTCTGGGACTGATTAAGCTAAACTAGTGTTAAGACTGGTGGGAGCCTCTGTGTAAGCAGGGCTCTGTGGCTCAGAACCATTTCTACCATTATTTTAGGTGAAGTTGCTGAAAAAACCATGTATAATTTAAACGATTGTGGAAACAGTTCAGGCCTTTGGAGCCTTTTCTAAACTATGGTTCCTGCACTGGTTTAGCTGAATCAGTGGTAAAACTGGTTTGAATTTGGGGCTAATTTCCCCAATTTATCAACCCCCTTCTTTAGTTGTGGACTCCAGAACTGGACACTGTAGTCCAGAAATGGTCACACCAGTGCCAAATACAGAAGTAATATAATCTCCTTACTCCTAACTTGATGTTCCCCTTTTTATGCATCCAAGGATCGCATTAGACATTTTGGCCACAGCGTTGCACTGGGAGCTTATAATCAGCTAATTAACCACCATTCCTCCCCTCCTCCACGAGTCTGTTTCAGAATCACTGCTTCCCAGGATAGAGTCCCTTCATCTTGTAAGCATGGCCTACATTCTTTGTCCCTTGATGGATACAATTACATTTGGCCATATTAAAATGCCTAGTTTGCTTATGCCCAGTTCTGTTCCTCCAATCCATGTGTTATCTGCAAATTTTATCAGTACTGATTTTATGTTTTGTTCCAGGTCATTGATAAAAATGTTAAATAGGCCCAAGAACCCATCTCTGTGGGACCCTACTAGCCCACTTCCTCAGCCCATTTACAATTACATTTTGAGATTTGTCAGTTAGCCAGTTTTTAATCCATTTAATGTGTGCCATGTTAATGTTTTATCGTTCTAGTTTTTTAGTCAAAACATCATGTTATGATGTGGTACCAAATCAAATGAATGACAGAAGTCTACATATAGAACATCAACACTATTACCTTTATCAATTAAACTAGTAATCTTATAAAAAATATCTAGTTAGTATGATAAAAATAAAAGATAAAAGATATCAACTTATTGATTTATTTGTGTGATTGAATACAAGAGGACTGGGGAACTCAAGCAAACTCAAAAAATCAAGGGGAAATACCCATTGAAATAACTCATACAGCATCAGTCTATTAAAATTTGTGAAAGATAAATATATTCCACGTATATTTTTTTTTGCAAATGTGGACCACAAATGTTGGCCACATCTATATTTATTATTTCATGTTCAATTTATTTTTTTAAATCAAACTATTTGGTTTGTCCTCCTCCCCCCCCCCCCCACATTCTGTGGGATTTCTTTTTACGGATTACACACAATATGATGAAAGAGTAAAAAAAGTGGGACAACATTACTGCAGCAAAGACAGAGCATTTCATTTTACATTGGTTCAAACTAAAATAGCTTGAAAATATTCCAGTATTTTCTAGAGATCTGCAACTCTTTTATTAGTACTGGCATGACATGGAGTCCAATATATACAAACAACAACAGCATACAAAAGCAGTAATGATACTTAATATTTTTTATCCTCAAAGGGTTTTGCAAACATTAGCTAATTCACAACACCAAAATGACTCTTCATAACACCCATACATATAATTCAGCAAAGCCCAGATTCAGGAAAGCACTTAAGCAATCACTGAAATCCATCCCTACTCTGGAATGCACTTAAGTCCCATTGACTTCATATGTTTAAGTGCTTTCCTGAATCAGGACCTAGGTGTGTAATATTTTAAATATTGGTAAATTGAGGCTCACACAAGTTCAGTGGCTGGCCCAAGAACATAGAGTCTGTATCATGGCCAGGATTGAAACTCAGGAATTCCTGGTTCTCAGTCCTGACCTCAGATCCCCAGACTTTATGCTCCCAAACAGAATAGAGCAGGGGTTGGCAAACGTTTTGGCCTGAGGGCCACATCTGGGTATGGAAATTGTATGGTGGGCCATGAATGCTCATGAAATTGGGGGTTGGGGTAGGGGAGGGGTGCAGGCTCTGGCCGGGGGTGCCGGCTCTGGGGTGGGGCCAGAAATGAGGAGTTCAGGGTGCGGGAGGGGGATCCGGGCTGGGGCAGGGGGTTGAGGACTCTAGCTGGGGGTGTGGGCTCTGGGGTGGGATGGGGGATGAGGGGTTGGGGGTGCAGGAGGGTGCTCCAGGCTGGGACCAAGGGGTTCGGTGGGTGGGAGGGGGTCAGGGGTGCAGGCTCCAGGCAGTGCTTACCTCAAGCAGCTCCCGGAAGCAGCTGCAAATCCCCCCTCCAGCTCCCACGCAGAGGCGCAGCCAGGTGGCTCAGTGCGCTGCCCCGTCCACAGGCACCGTCCCTGCAGCTTCCATTGGCCATGGTTCCCGGCCAATGGGAGCTGCAGGGGCGGCGCTTGGGGCAGGGGCAGCATGCGGAGCCCACTGGCTGCCCCTATGCATAGGAGCCGGAGGGGGGACATGCCGCTGCTTTCAGGAGCCGCACGGAGCCACAGCATGCTTGGAGCAGGGCAAGCCCCAGACCCCGCTTCCCAGCGGGAACTCGAGGGCCGGATTAAAATGTCTAAAGGGCTTGATGCGGCCCCTGGGCCATAGTTTGCCCACCCCTGGAAGAGAGATACAGGACCAAAAATGTGCATCAAACCTAGATGTAGTAATTAGTAGAGAGTCTTTTCCAATCTACACAAAATATAGGTCTGGTCTTCACCTCAGTCATTGGTGAGGCAACCCCACTAATATCACTGGTGAAGCACATTTGGCCTTTTCTGTGATCGTATTTTACTTCTTCACAGTTTGTATTTTAATAACAAGAAAAAATGTTAAAATAAATGTTTTAGGAAAATTAAGCTCTCATAACATGATTTTCATTAAAAAGGAAATCCTAAACCTTGCTAACAGGCACCTGGAGGATAGAAGCTTTGTCCAGTGAAACTTGGTGTAATTCTTTTTTTTTAAACATAAAAAGAGCATGAATGAATAGAAGTCTAATTCTCACGGTTTTTGATACATGGGCTATAGTTATACATTTGTCAATGCTCTGCAGAACAATAGCAAAGAGGGGCTCCTCTCTGGACCCATCAACAAGTATATCTAAGAAGATGCTAATATAACCCTATACAGTAGGGATGCCAACCCCATGCACTGAGGGGCACATACATAATTTGCCAGGTGCCCGAGTTTTGTACTGAAGGCATGATAGTAAACAAACACTTAGCCCTTTTATACACTAGGAGGGATTTGCCAGTATAATTATTACTGCCATAGTTATACTGCTAAAACACTCTAGCATAGATGCAGTTACACTGGTATAAAGCACAGTTAAATCCGTATAACTGCACCCACACTAGGGCTTTTACTGGCATAGCTAAAAACTTTTAAGTGTAGACTAGGCCGTACCCACTTGCATAGGTTTACTCCCACACATGGTGCCATTAAAGTGAATGGAATGACATGCTGAAATGTTTGCAGGATCAGGTCCTTAATTCACATATACAATTTTGTACATGTTAAAATAAAAAAATAAATGCACAAAACCATAATACCTGCAACGTCCTGGCTAAATGAACAGCAATTCCTTTTAGCTGGAGGCCACCAGCAATAAAAACCTGCAGTCAATCAGTTTTATCCTCATCTTGCACTTTCTGGGAGAGCGTGGCTGAGAGTGTACTCATTTGAAGTGAGCTCCCCTGTCTCTTAACAACATGTACAAAATCAGGGTTGCCAGGCATCCGGTTTTCGACCGGAACGCCCAGTCGAAAAGGGACCCTGGCTACTCCAGTCAACATCGCCGATCGGGGCATTAAAAGCCCAGTCGGCGGCGCAGCGGGGGCCCAAGGCTAAGGCAGGCTCCCTGCCTGCCCTAGCTCCGCATGGCTCCCGGAAGTGGCCTCCAGGTCCCTATTGCCCCTAGACTCATGGGCGGCCAGGGAGGCTCCACGCGCTGCTCCCACCCAGAGGGCTGGCTCCTCAGCTCCCATTGGCCGGGAACCGCGACCAATGGGAGCTGTGGTAAGTGCCGCTGGGACCCCAAACCTCTCACCCCCTCCTGCACCCCAAACCCCTGCCCCAGCCCGGAGCTCCGCCCACACCCAAACTCCCTTCTGGAACCCACACCCCGCCCACACACCAATCCCCTGCCCCAGCCCCCTCCTTCACTCCAAACCCCTCATCCCCAGCCCCACTCCAGAGCCCACACCCCCAGCCAGAGCCTCACCCCCTCTGCACCCCAAACTCCTCCCCCAGCCCAGAGCCCCTCCTGCACCCCAAACCCCTCATCCTCACGCCAGAGCCCACATCCCCAGCCTGCACCCCCTCCTGCACTCCGAACCCCTCAGTCCCAGCCTGGAGCCCCCTCCTGCACCCCAAACCCCTCATCCTTCACCCCACCCCAGAGCCCACATCCCCAGCTGGAGCCCGCACCCCCTCCGCACCCCAACCCCCTGCCCCAGCCCGGTGAAAGTGAGTGAGGGTGGGGGGAGAGTGAGCGACGGGGGGGGGTGGAGTGAGTGGGGGCGGGGCCTCGGAGAAGGGGTGGGGCAGGGGTGTTTAGTTTTGTGCGATTAGAAAGTTGGCAACCCTATGTACAATCCTGATGCCAACACAATCTAACAACAACACTACGAAACTCTTTAGCAGAGGGCAGCCATTAATGTGCCTGGAGAATGCCTCTCAAACCAATGTCTTCAATATAGTGGAGAAGGAACACACTCCTAACTTTCTCTCATCCAGCTAGAAATTTGTTATGATCCACACACTGTAGCAATCCACTTACTTTGTGATAAAATGGTGAAGGGCCAGAATTTGATCAGCTGCTGGATACATACAGAGGGAACGCTCCGTGAGGAAGGGTCTGTTAAACTTTGTGCAGTGAACAACAGCTTTATTGAACCAACAAACTTACGAACAATGCTGCATATTCTTGTATGCCAGAAGAGTCTTTATATTGACTAACTAGATGCACAACACATATATATGTCCTGCCTTTATACAGATCCGTTATAAAAGGAGCTATTCACAATTGCAACGAGGACTGCACTGGACTGGCACGCTAGAGGGATTAGCACTCCAAAGGGACTGGAGAAACACCGGAGAAGGTGGTTGTCTGTTTACTTTTGAAAAACACTTTGGCATCATGAGCAAGACATGGAAGCAATGTCCGGGAGCAATGGGAACAGAGGGAAAACAGTGGTGTGTATGGACTGTACCACTACTTGGGAAAAAAACTGTAGCATAGAGATCTCTAATGGAAGAGTAGATTTAAAAGTGATAGGCCTTATATAATCTTCAGGCCCTGAAACACTGGAAAGTGATGGGAAGGGCCCCACAAATGCATTTTTTCTGCCATAGTCATATGAATGTATTTAGTGTGACGTAGTGTTTGTGCCCAGTCAACAAGATGAATGCTGTTTACTTTCATTTCTTTTAATACAGTAAACATTAGCACTAGTCTAGGCTCCAGGTGGCTTTTTCCTTCCTCACCCCAGCAGCTGGTCCATGCAAAGAAGTCCATTAGCTAGTCATAAACAAAAGAAAGGAGGAATAGGCTCATTTTGTCTGATCAAGTTAATGTTTTTACTTAAGCTGAAAAGAAATACAAGAGATCCAAGATTAAGAATAGATAAGAAAATGTGCACTGCAAAAAGGAGTTATTGTGGCTTTTAAACGCAGGAAATACTCTCTTAATTAATTAATCCACAAGATTTGAAATAGCCATAACCTTCCATTTCCAGTCCTGTGGTATAAAATATACCATCAACATATGGGACAATTTCTGCATATGGGAGTAACTCCTAGTGACTTCAGTTGATGTCAGAAAAATAATAAAGACTAAGCTTTTGCAGTATCCCAAATACAACAGTTCCCTGGATGGAATTAGGTTACTCTATTGCACATTTACTTAGTTATGGTTAGATATTGTCTTTAACAGCCATTGTCACTGTTGGGAACGGAGGCATATTTAGGCCTAACAGATGCCTGCTGTGAATTTTAAGAGTCTGTCCTGATAACTTTAAACAGCAAAAGCATAAAAGGAACTGGGTATGTGACAGAAATTGCAGAGTAATCATATTTAGTGTTGCACATGTGTAAGAAATTACAGCGTAATCATGTTTGTGAGAACAAGAAAAGATAAGGTAACTAAAAAGCCAGAAAAGAGTGGTTTGGACTAACACTAAGACTGTACTGATGGGGGAGGAGAGTTAACATGGAAATGAGAGACTAATACATATGTATAAAAAAAGATAACAAAAAGTTATAAATAAGTTTGTGTAACAAAGGGAGGTCGAAGCTGTATTGTCTGGTGCTGGAGGTTACTGTGATGAGACCGTCCGGATAAGCTTCCCACTTGTGAGTAACTGATCACTATTCTTTGAGTGTTTTGCCATAATAAGTATTTGTTAGACCCATTTGCTGAGTAAGTGAACCCCAATCTACCTCAATCCAACAGCACCACAGGGGGGAAGATGTAGAGGGGTACCACAGCAAAGTCAGTGGCTAGAGGCATTCTGCTTACAAGGGACAGACGCTGGCAGGATGCCTCTTGGGGAATGCTGGTTAGAGGTGTGCAGAGTATGATTCTCCCAGTGCTGGCCCAAATAGGGAAGGGAGAATGGGGCAATGGTCACACCCTGCTCCAGCTAGTCATGCCCCCTTTCCCATGTCTTGCACCACCGACTGTGCTATGCTGCCCCTAGATCTTACTTGCAGGAAGGACAAACATCAGTATCCTGGCGGCTGCCTGCAAAAGTGGAGGGAAGGGTCCCTACCTTCTCCCCTTTTCTGGGCACTCATAATCCAGTCCTTATTTTAGTTCCACATACCTATAAATACCCAGCTCAGACACAACAGAGAAATATAGCATTCTACTGGTATTCTATATAATACTTGCTCTGCATGGATTCACAGTTCTCAACCCCAGCTGAAGCCCATCACATCATCTGGGTGCTGGCCCATTTCATTTGAAACGCCAGGAACATTCACTGCATTGTATAATAACTGGCAGCCGCTGACAGCCTGTTTGGGTTTCAGCTTTCTGCTCCTACTAATAAGGTCAACGGGCAATCCTGTGCTCCCGCTGTCCAAGGGAACCATGACAAATCCAACACTTTGAACTAATTTCATTGTGCATATCAATACATACAAGAAAACAGCACACACACACATCTCTCTGTCTTCAGTTTGTCTTTATTTATGACTCTGAATTTGAAACGTCGGGATTTTTACAGCAGACTGTACTCAGACAGGCCCAAGAGATGAGAAGAACTACAGAATGGTTCTCTCAATACAGAAGTTCACACATTTTGTGATGAAGGGCACCTGAATTTTCTCTAGCGTGGATATGCTTTAATAGTAATTTAATGCAACTCCTTTGAGCAGAAAGTATCTTTTCAGACACACACGTTAAGCGTGAGTCTATTTTTTTACTGGTTTTTCCTTTAAGTCATTTAATTCACTAATAACCAACATATGTCTCCTATGGCTCACATGCAGGCTCCTTGCTTTCCCATTTCTTCCTAAATTCTCCTTATACTCACAGGTCTCTATTCCCATATATTTAACTTAGTCCATTTACTCTCTCTATTCTATGCATCTTCTAGATACTCTGCCAGGTATACATCCCTATGGACATTAAAAACACAAGAGTGTGCACTGACAGAGGTTGGGGATTGCCATATGGTACCTTGCACATGCATTGTGTCAACATATATGTCCACATAGCCAAAAAAAGAACTTATGCACCATCCTTCTCAACCGGGGGTGATGCTAGGGGAGGCTTGTGGGGGCTATAGCCACCCCAAAATTTGCCTTAGCTCCCCTGTAGCCACCCTTCCCAGTGCAAAGGTCAAAAGTTATGCAGAAGTAAGGATGGCTTCGTATGGTATTGCCACCCTTACTTCTGTGCTGCTACTGGCAGCAGCACTGCCTTCAGAGCTGGCACCCGGCCAGCAGCCAGGCCTTCAGAGTGGGGCAGCTCACACCCCGCCCAAATACATTCCACACCCCCATTGTTAAAAAAAAAATGGTGCCCACAAGATGTATAGCACATCCCCCCAATTTTCTGTCTAGCCTAACTCAGCCTTCCCTACCCCTCACCGGGAAGACACTGGCACCACCCCTGTACTCAACAGTATTTTAAAAATATATATATGCCAAGCATAGCCAGACCGATACTGCTTCCTTCATGATGTTCAGTTACCAGGAAAAGGCTTCAGAAGTATGGAAGTCCAGTGTTGCAAGGCCACCAACAGCCAAGGAAAGTCATTTCTACAAAGACAGCCTCATCTCACAAGATCATACAGTATCATGTGGGAGAGGTAAACTTTAAATTGAAGAAGCAGCTGATATCCAAAAGCATCCAGACTTTTATTATAGGAAAAATAATGTCAAAGGACACACACACCACCATACACACCATACACACATGCACGTGCACTCCAGCTCAGAGCCATCTCCTCTCAACTCTCTGGCCCTCCCAAAGGTGAGAATTCAGCTCCTTTCCTAGGAAACACTTTGTGATTGTTTGTTCTCCACTGAATTCTTCACTCTGAGTTCATCTGCTTATAGGACCTTTTCCCAGCGCACTCTCCCAGGGACAAGCAGCACCTTCCTCCTGTTAGCTATCAAGTATTGTTAACTCTTACTATGTTTTCCCCATTCTCTTATTCTAGGAGGAGAGAACACAACTTCATCTCAGAGGGGTAGCCATGTTAGTCTGTATCAGCAAAAACAACGAGGAGTCTTTGTGGCACCTTAGAGACTAACAAATTTATTTGGGCATAAGCTTTTGTGGGCTATAACCCACTTCATCAGATGCATGGAGTGAAAAATACAGTAGGCGGGTATAAATATAAAGCACATGAAAAGATGGGAGTTGCCTTACCAAGTGCGGGGGGGCAGTGCTAACGAGGCCAATTCAATCAGGGTGGATGTGGCCCATTCCCAACAGTTGACAAGAAGGTGTGAATATCAACAAAGGGAAAATTACTTTTTGTAGTGACCCAGCCACTCAGAGTCTTTATTCAGGTGTAATTTGATAGTGTCAAGTTTGCAAATTAATTCCAGCTCTGCAGTTTCTCATTGAAGTCTATTTTTGAAGGTTTTTTGTTGAAGAATGGCCACTTCATCTCACACTCCCAACGTCACACACATCCCCACTCACACCTGTACACATTTTCCACAATCAGACCCCATCGCTAGCCGCTAACGTGCAGCCATTTCCCCAAGACCTGTGTGATTAATATTTTTCACATAAAAAAAATCATTTCTCTGCAGCTTGGCATGATCTCTGGCAAAAATGGAATTCAAACCCCATATGAGATTCCTCCAACATGGGCTCTAAAGCAAATGCCTATTTCTTCTGCTTTTTCAAAAAGTACATTTGTTATTTTGGTTTCTTGACAAATTTTTGCTGAGGTTTTGGCTTTACTTTATGGTTTGACCATGAGTGTTTCAAGCCAAATAATTCACAGACAAGGTGTTATAACTGAAAGTTCTGGTTGTGAATAATTATACACTAGGAGTGAAGTTCACTCCTCTGCAAAGTGAGTGAATCATACCTACATAGCGAAGAGGCCTTGCGCTAGCTCTCTGCACGGTATATTTCTCCCTAATGTTATGCTACTATTAGAGTATTAGTTTTCTAAACATACAGGTTGAAAAGTCAGGATATGCGTAATCAAAGTTAGGCAACCAACTCTCCCTCTCATGCAAGACACTGTCAGATTGCACAGAACCTCAGCTTTCATTTTAAAAAAGTATGTTAGGTTTGTGAACAAAATCTTTCGTATGTGAACTGAATGCAATTGATGCAGTAAAATCTCCTGGCACCTGCAGGTGGCTTCATACAATAACTCAGTGGTGTGAACTTCCCTACCCCTATTAAGCTAATTGGATTGTCTGCTCTAAAGCTCGGGGATAAGACTTCAACATTACCTATTCTGTTGCTGATCATTTTACCAGAAGGACTGGGGAAGGAGTGCAAATCATGCTCACGGGGAGGTGGGAATTGGGAGTAGCTCAGAGGAAGGAAAGGTAGAGGGAAGAACAAAGGAGACACAGATGAGAAAGGGGCGCTTTCAAGCAACCGAGAAGAAACATGCACATCCACAAACTCTACTCCTCCCAAAGGCTAAGATCATCTCCACACTCTTCCTATTACTTGACACCTTGCCTGGGTAGCACGAAAAAGTAAACACACACACACACACACAAATTCAATATGTGTAGCCATAATTACAGCTTTTAGAATGTCATAGCACAGTCATGACACCTTCTCCCTCTACCCTCCTAGTCCTGGAAATGCATGAATTGTCTGAAATTATTCTAATGTGCTGATCCAGTTGATCTACTGAAACTGATACTATGTTAATAAAGCCCACAGTATATTAGCATATGGTCACAGGGTCCAGTTCAGTTCAGTCGTCAGTCAGATGTAACTGTCAAAGACAATCGCATAACAACAGTATGAAACTGGTATAAGTAAGATCAGGCCAATCAAGTCTTCTGTAGTTGATTATGTGATGATTCGCATTAGAGTCGGAGCCGACACCTCCATTTTAAAGGACGCTTCAAGCGCACAGTTAGAGATGCTAAAGTTGCAGCTGGCAACTCTGGAAATCTTGGCAACTGACCGAACCAAGTAGTGAACCATCGAGGGAAGGCTCTTGTTTGAACAGACCTGATTTAAGAGCCTAAAGCTGAGAAAGGTTTGCTTGCTATGACTTCAGGCAAATTTCCCATCCCTTTCCTCCTTCCATCTTCGCACTGTGCTAGCCTCGGTAACGATGGGCGATGATGATTTATGTCTGGAATGTGTATTTTTATGTGAATTCGTTGCGGGAGAAAACTGCCAGGTTAAGAGCCCTGGAGACTGAAACCTTCTATTTATCCTCATAGCACATAGAGCATGCATAGAAGTGCATGCTTCCCCATACTTCCCTGTCAAGGTGCCTGAATCGTATACTGTGAGAACCACTTCCAAGGCTGAGAAATGGGAAGGTGGGACATGGAGGCCTAGAATGAGATGGACGGGGCTCAGACGTTGAAGCAAATGGCCATAGCATAACAACATCGATAAGACACGCCCATTTGGTTTATAGATTTTAGGACAAGACGGGACTATTCAAATCATCTTGTGTGACCATCTATGTAACACACACAGACCATTGCATTTCACTAAGTGATTCCTGGATCTAGCTCAATAACTTATAGTTGAACTACAGTGCATCTGTTAGCAAGATATCCTGTCTTTACCTGAAAACTCCAAATGATGGAGAATTACCACAGCCCCTGGTAATCTGTTCCACTAATTCTGACTCCCAAGGTGCATCTTTACAGTTTGAACTCTGGTGACTTCAATTTCCAGCCACAGCATCTCATTATTCCCGTTTGACATAGATTAAAGAACCCTTGTGTATCAGATATCTTCTCCCTGTATAGGTAATTATAGATCATGCTCAAGTCACCTCTTCACCTTCTCGTCAATAAATTATATAGATTCAGCTACTTTAGATTTTCATTGTAAGGCATATTTTCCAGACCATGAATCTTTCTTATAGTTCTTCTCTGAACCCTGTTCAATTTTTCAACATCCTTGTTAAGGTGTCAACACCAGAACCGGACACAACATTAGTCCCATCAATGCCATACAGAGGTAATATTGCCTCCCTATTTCTGCTTGACAGTCCTACATTTATACATCCAAGTATCCTGTTCATTTGGTTAAATTCTTGATGCTTCTGCTGAGGCTGCCAATTCTAGCCCACTATGCTTGCAGTGTTTTTTGTGACATTAACATGAGCCCAGGAGTGAGGTCACCAATTTATACCACATCGGCAGCCAAATAATGAGCCAGGTTAGGTCCTGCTGTAGATGGGGCTAACTAACTCCCCTGAAGACAACATGCACCACTGAAATCAATGGAGTCACCCAGTGTGTAAACGATAGGTTAGCAAAAACACTCCTTCTTTTAAAGAATGTTACAAATGCACAGGCTCGGTAGCCACTTATTGAAGTGAGAAAAATTCAGCATTTGACTTTTTTAAAACAAACAAACAAAAAAACAAAGGCCCCAGCAATTCACAGCAAAGATTCACTGAATATGAGATTTCTGTTTTTTTAAATTAAGCCATTTTTTTTGGTTTGCCTTGTTTTCTTTTAGCGAGAGCACATCTGAACCCTAAGGCTGGCTGTCAATAGAAGGCAGAACATAACTAATTGAAGCCATTTAAAAAATAAACGAGCCTGTAACGTTATTGAGTGAAGTTTCAACATCATGCCAAGTTGCAGCCCTTCAGAACCTAAATGACTGCTGAGAGAACGATCAGAATACAGATCACAAAAATACGGATTCACCATGCAGAAATTCGTGTGCTCCTGAACATGCTGACTGAAATATTAGAGTGAGACGGGGGCGGGGGGGAAAGGCAGCCCTTAGAAATACCAAAAGAGAAAACTGAGGAAATGAAAAAGAACAGAGGTTCTCTCTGTTGATATATATTTCATCTGAGCTTATGCTGACATTGCCCAGAAGAGAGAAAAGAACAGTGTAGCTCTAAAAATGGCACCCCAGATACTGTGGGAATAAGAGTGTCACATTATTTCTAATGGGAGTTAATTGCAATCGCTTTCCTGCTGGAATACACACTAGCAGGGAAAGACGAGGCTGGGCATGAACTGCAACCTTGTGAATGAGATACAACCAAGTACAGGCATCTTCTATGCACCAATAGGGCCAAATTCTGGGCTCAGAGACATGTGCATGACTCCCACTGATGTCAGGCCTAAGTCTGTAAATAATGCAAATGACTTCCCAGGGCTTGAGGCTGCATCTTATTTATTCGGTGAATTTTCTCTTCTGTAACAACAGGGGCTAGAAATGTATCTTGTTTCTGTTTAATGGAATTCCTACACACACACACAGCAAATGATTAGAGTTATGCCCCACCTTTTGTTAGCTGCAAATAAAATAAACAAGATACAAAAGAAAACAATTCCTGGCTTTGGTGGGAATCTCTCCTGACCTTTCTTCAGGTCCTGTATATTAGATGCAGGTGCACATAGACTTGCTGCTACAGTCTGTGGCCAATAGTTTGGAAGTCACCACTTTTATGGTCTATTTTTTCCCTTTAAGGTCCAATGAGTTTCCTAACTTCCCTTGCCACACAGCATGAATATGAAAACAACAAGGAGTCTGGTGGCACCTTAAAGACTAACAGATTTATTTGGGCATAAGCTTTCGTGGGTAAAAACCGTGAGTTTCCATTCTCTGTAGGACATTCGGTAGCTCTCAGCATGCTTAGTACACCCAGGCACATCCAGTATATGGGGATGACAGTGTGCCGACGGGTTAGCACCGGGATAGAAAAACAAACAACAGAAACCCGCAGCTGAACTACCAGATGCTGGGGTTTGTCAAAGATTTTTTTATATGAACACACAGACTCTGACTCGGATCATCATCTCCACAATGCACTTGTCTGTGTAACTCTTCTCTTCTATTTTCCTCCCTCCCCTGACGTGCATAAAACGTTCTTATTCGACCTTGATTGGAGCATGCAACTTGCTTCTACTGCCCTTAACGAAAGTGCATAAAATGTCTGTGCAAGAGACGGTAGGCCAGACCACGACAGCCGCTCTGGAGATGTCGCTTGATCACAAAGCTGGCATTCGTGAGCTCTAGGACTGCAGAAGCGCAGAAGGAAAGAGCAGATCTTCAAAATGAAATGATGACAGGTTGGAATTTTAAAAGGACACTGTTTTTCCTCTTTTTTTGATTAAACGTATTGGCTTAAAATGTTTGGGGTGCCCTGACCTGTAGGGGTGCTGTGACTGAATTAATTAGTTAAGATGCAAGTGAGCTGTTAGCTACTGTAGACTTCTGTAGCCTCTTCCATCCAAGAATCTCAAAGCATTATTATTTCAGGGGATGCTAAAACCCCAGTCCCACTGGAGCTTCTCAGCTGCAGAAGCAGGTGGTGAGTCCAGGTTTACCAGTCCTCCCCATTGGAAGTTGCTCAGACGCACTAAGTCCCAGTGACATCCCCCACAACCTAGCACCAGCAGGAGGAGTTTCAGGAGCAGCCGTAAAAGCCCAGCTCCCGGTGTTATTCATCAGTATAATTAGGCCTTCTCACCCCCACCAGCCTCCTGAGGCCACTTCTACCTTGGACTCTGGACATTCCTCACATTCTGCTCAATGGTTGTTCTGACCTCTTCCCTCTTCTCTCCAGTCACCAGGGTCCCTCTGCTATCAGCCTTGTCTCCCTGCATCTTCCATGCTCCTCTCAACCTCATAAGAACGGCCATACTGGGTCAGACCAAAGGTCCAGCTAGCCCAGTATCCTGTCTTCCAGTGCCAGATGCTTCAGAGGGAGAGAACAGAAGAGGGCAATGTATCTAGTGATCCATCCCCTGTCATCCAGTCAGTCAGAAGTTTAGGGACACCCAGAACATGGGGTGTCTACCCTCTTGCCTTTCCATCCTTCTTTCTTCCCACCCTCTTGCACCTTCAACTCCTCTCCTCCCAGCTATCTTGCACACACACACACACACCTATATCCCAGAGAGACCCAGCCTCCAGACTATTTAATGACATTCAGCTATAAATAAAATGACATTTAAAACTAACCCAAACAAGGTGCTTGTAGAAGGTTCCACTACACTCTTGGTCTTGTTTTATTACCTTTTCCATTCTTGTCTCGGTAAACTGGCAGGCTCTTGTACCAGCCCAGGACAGGACCAGTACCATCCATGCCTGAGTCTGGTTCAGGTCCTTGCCTCAGGGCACAATTTCTTATTTAAACACACAAAAACTAAAGAAGTAACACAAACCAAATTGATACCCCTGAGCAAAACAAGCTACAATCCCCAAAGCCATTCCCTTGACTCTCTCAGCCCTCAGAGGACACATACCCTTCCTTCAACCCCCCACTGCCCCGTGACAAACAGGCAGTATTTAACTCTTTCCAGGCTGTTTCACCTTGTCACAGTCCCTTTATTTGCTCCCCTTTTGTTTTGTCTTTACTTGTCCTGCCATGTCTTTGTTCAGGGCCTGATTTTGCTGTCCTTCCTCATTGCGAGCAGTACCTTACTCTGTAAGTAGCCCAGCTGAAATCTCCAGGACTGTATGTGGACAGAGCTACTGTTCTACGTGAGGGGGATAGAATCCGGCCTTAGATGGGAACCGCTTCAGGTCCGGGTCCATATTTTTTACATGTCTTTAAGGTACCTTAGCACATTTTGGGGGCTATATACATTAAAAAGCTCAATTGTGCCTTTGCCACAAGGCCTGAGTAAGAGGCAGTGCATAGCTATGCTGCCAGAAGAGCAGATTAGCAACCAGTTGGTGACTCAGAGCTGTAGCATGAGGAGAGGAATAGGAGAAAGAGGGTCACATTTCAGGAAGGACCTAGTTTGGCTCCAGAATGCAAGCTTGGCCCAGGTTTGAGCTGGGTGAAACCTTGTTATACATTGAGTTAAAACCTTGGTCAAATGGGTGTGTGAATGAGTCCCCTATTTAAGACAGATAAAGGGCCACACTTTAAACAAAACCTCAGGCTATGTCTATACTACAAGTGCTTCAGCTGCAGGTTTGCTGCTACCATGCTGCAGTGTATACACTTGCTACAGTGACAGACAGGGTTTTTCTGTCACTGTAGTAAATCCACTGCCTTGTGAGGTGCTAGCTAGGTCGATGGAATAATTCTTCTGACATCTTACGCCAGGTCTACACTACACACTTCGGTATAACTACATTGCCCAGGGGTGTGAAAAATCCACGCCCCTGAGCAATGTTGTTACACTTACCTTAACCCCGCCATGTAGACAGTGCTATGTCGATGGGAGAGCTTCTCCCGCCAACATAGCTACCGCCTCTCGTGGAGAGCTCTCTCCTGTCAGCTTAGAGCGTCTTCATCAAAGTGCTACAGCAGCACAGTTGCATCGGTGCATATGCAGTGTTTGTAGTGTAGACCTGCCCCTACTGGTGTCTATAGTGGGGCTTTATGTCGGCTTACCTATGTCTGTTAGGGGTGTGCCTTTTTCACACCCCTGTGCAACAGAGTGAGAGAGAAAACACATACAAAACTGAAAAAGACTGGTGAGAGAGAGTATCAGAGGGGTAGCCGTGTAAGTCTGGATCTGTAAAAAGCAACAAAGAGTCCTGTGGCACCTTCTAGACTAACAGATGTATTGGCGCATAAGCTTTCGAGGGTGAATACCCACTTCGTCAGACGCGGAGCAGTTGAAAGCACCATGCCCGACTCTGGAAGAAAGCCGGGAAAAGGTTTTGTGGCAGCAGTGCAGGCTGAAAAGTGTGTGCTTGGGGATGGGAGCAAAAGAAGCGGTTTCCTGATATTTGATTCCTTTTGTGTGTCGAGACATGGGACTTTGTATGTTCTTCGTAAATACACAAAACGACACCCAAGAAAATACCAGAGTCCATCAATTTCTACTTCCAACCGGAACAAACCCAGGATCCCAAAATGTGTCTAGCCGCTCAGCTCAACAAGGGGCAGCATTGCTTACCAGGCAAACACAAGCCCCTGAGTATGCCACAGTGGTCTCTACACATGTTCAATAAAGACCTCTTTCCTCCAACTTTGCTTGCTTGCTGCATCTTTACTGCTAATGAAACAAGAGTCACAATCTGGTTTCTGGTTCCCTTTTGCTCCAGGGGGAAGTAATCGGCACCAGCCCTCCCTTAGTGGGCCAGGTCAGTTGAGGGGGCCAGTAAGTTGGGGAAGGTGCTGTGTGAAGGCCCTACCCACCTGGCAGAAGAAGGGAGAGCAGCAGTTCAGCAGAGGCTGCTCCCCTCATGACATTGCAACCCACAACACAAGTAGCCCATGTACGGAGTGAGAGGGCTGCACATTCCCCATAGTCAGGGACACAATTTGGCCCTAAAGGTGTAATTTAAAAGCTAGTTCACTTCTCAGACACTATCTTTTCAGTTTAAGAGAAAGAAAGAGAATTCTGCATCTGATCAGCAGATGGCCAGCACTGGCAACTGTAATTGGTGATAATCACATGAGATTTTTATTTCAGTGACAATGCATTTTCTGTAATTATTCCTCTGCTTTTAGAAGTTACCTAAATGCAGTCCTCACAGCTACAGAAGAAAAAAAACCCATTTCCAATGCCAACTTTCAAGTTGTTTTCACTTTTGTAGATGCAGAATATTGAAAACAGATGTGCAAGCTGAACTTTTTTGCAGCATACTGTAAATGTTTTTAAAATGTGACTCTGGTACTATACATGTCAAACAGTTGAATTCAAGGTAGAGAAAGCTGCCAAAAGGAGAAGACAGATGAAGTTTAAAGTCAGTTTTGACAGATTAACTGCAGACGCTTTGAAGCCATAAATCAGATGGCCAGTCTATAAGAAGTTAATAAATGTTTTTTTCATATTTATTATCTCAAAGAGCTATAGAAAAACAAACCAACACTATTTTTGCAAAGCAAAGTCATACCTAGTTACTTATAGTACTATAACCAAGTAGCAGTAGAAGTGTGAGCAAGTTTCATGCCCCATTATTTGCTCACACTGACGACAGATAAAAGACAACTAATGTTTGTATTTAAGACATACAATTTCCCAGCTTTAAGAATCATTGGCCACAGTAAACACTTGAGACCAATGCATTTTAAATGTATAAAAACACAGATTTGGGAACTATTCCTATTTATGTCCATTTTTAAAACATCTGTAATAGAATCATAGAAATGTAGGGCTGGAGAGGATCTTGAAAGGTCATCAAGTCCACTCCCTTTGTGGCGACAAGAGCAAATAAACCGAGTCCATCCCTGACAGGTCCAACCTGTTCTTAAAAATAGATGATGGGGATTCCACAACCTTTCTTGGAAGCCTATTCCAGGACTTAACTACCTTTCTAGTTAGAAAGATTTTCCTAATATCTAATCTATATCTCCCTTGCTACAAATTAAGCCCATTACTTCTTGCTCTGTCTTCAGTGGACATGAAGAACAATTGATCACCATCCTCTTCATAAAGCCCTTAACATATTTGAAGATTGTTATCGAGTTCCCTTCACTCATAGGGCAGATTTTCTAATGCTTTTATCATTTCTGTTGCTCTCCTCTGGACTCTCTCCAGTTTGTCCATGTCTTTCCAAAAGGGTGGTGCCCAGAATTGAACATAGTTCTCCAGCTAAGGCCTCACTACTGTTGAGAGGGACAATTACCTCCCATATCTTACATATGACACTCCTATTAATACACCCCAGAATGATATGACCCTTTTTAGCAATTGCATCACATTGTTGACTCATATTCAATTTGTGATGCACCAGATCTTTTTCAGCAGTCGTACCACCTAGCCAGTTATTCCCCATTTTATAGCTGTGCACTTGATATTTCCTTCCTAAGTGAAGTACTTTGCACTTGACCTTATTGAATTTCATATTTCAGGACAATTTTCTAATTTGTCAAGGTTGTTTTGAATTCTAATACTGTCCTTCAAAGTGCTTGCAACCCCTTCCAGCTTGCTGTCATCAACAAATTTTATAACCATACTCTCCACTCCATTATCCAAGCCATTAGTGAAAATACTGAACAGTATCAGACCCAGAACTGACTCCAGTTTGACAGTGAACCATTGATAACTACTCCGAGTACATCTTTCAACCAGTTGTGCCTCCACTCTTATAGTAATTTCATCTAGTTTGCTCATGAAAATGTGATGTGAGACTATGTCCAAAGCCTTACTAAAATCAAGATAGATCATATCTACTGCTTCCCCCATCCATGAGGCCAGTAACCCTGACAAAGAAGGAAAGTAGGTGGGTTTGGTATGATTTGGTTTTGACAAATCCATGCTGGCTATTTTTTTATAACTCTATTATCCTCTAGGTCAGTGGTGGGCAACCTGTGGCCCGTCAAGGTAATCCTCTGGCGGGCCGCAAGCCAGTTTGTTTACATTGACTGTCCACAGGCACAGCCGCCTGCAGCTCCCAGTGGCCGCAGTTCGCCATTCCCAGCCAATGGGAGCTGCGGGAAGCAGCGGTCAGCACATCCTTGCAGCCCGCGCTGCTTCCCGCAGGTCCCATTGGCCGGAAACAGCGAACCGCGGCCACTGGGAGCTGCAGGCGGCCGTGCCTGTGGACAGTCAATGTAAACAAACTGGCTTGCGGCCCGCCAGCGGATTACCTTGATGGGCCACGGGTTGCCCACCACTTCTCTAGGTGCTTACAAACTGATTACTTAATCATTTGTTCGAGTATCTTGCCAGGTATCAAAGTTAGGCTGACTGGGCAATAATTTCCCAGGTCCTCTTTGTTCCTCTTTTTAAAGTTAGACGCCATTTTTGCCCTTCTCCAGTCCTCAATGACCTCACCCAGCCTCCATGAGTTCTCAAGGATAATTGCTTCAGCTAGTTCCTTAAGTATTCTAGGATGAATTTCATGAGACCCTGCCGACTTGAATACATATAACTTATTTAAATATTCTTTAACCTGTTCTTTCCCTATTTTGGCTTGCATTCTTTCCCCCTTGTTGTGAATATTAATTGTGTTGAGTTTCTGGTCACCATTAACTTTTTTAGTGAAGACTGAAGCCAAACCGACATTAAACACCTCTGCCTTCTGATGTCATCAGCTCTCTTTTCCCACTAAGTGGAGGACCTACACTTCCTTTTATCCTTCTCTTGCTCCTAATGTATTTAAAGAACCTCTTCTTATTGCCTTTTATGTCAAGAGCTAGCTGTAACTCATGTTGTGCCTTAGCCTTTCTGATTTTCTCCTACATGCTTGTGCTTTTCTTTTGTTCTCCTCCTTAGCAATTTATCCATGTTTCCACTTTCTGTAGGATTCCTTGTTGATTTTCAGGTCATTAAAGAGCTCCTGATGGAGCCATATTGGCCTTTTACTATTCATCCTATCTTTCCTTCGCACTGGGATAGTTTGCAGTTATGCCTTTAATATTGTCTCCTTGAGAAACTGTCAGCTCTCCTGAACTTCTTATCCCTTAAATTTTTTTCCCCAAGGGACCGTACTTACCTGTTCTTAAAATCAGACTTTAACAAACTCAGAGAAGTCTGTTGTCCTGATTCTGCTGCTCTCACTGCTTCCTTTCCTTAGAATCATGAAATCTATCATTTCATGATCACTTTCACCCAAATTGCCTTCCACCTTTAGATTTGCAACCAATTCCTATCTGTTGATCAGAATCAAGTCTAAAATGTCTGTCCCCTTGACTACTTCCTCCACTTTCTGAAACAAAAATTTGTCCCCCATACATTACCAGTACTTACTGGAGATTTTGTGATTTGCCATATTACTTTTGCAACAGATGTCTACGTAGTTATAGGTTCCCCTTACTACCAAATCTGGTGTTTGGACATTTCTATTATTTGTTGTAGAAGTGCCTCATTCACCTCCTCTTCTTGATTTGGTGGTCAGTAGTAGACTCCTACCATGACATCACCCCTATTTTTTCCTTCTTTTATCTTTACCCAGAGACTTTAAACTCGTCTCTCTCTCACCTCCTTCTGGATCTCAGAATAAGTATATATTTTCAAGTATAATACAATACCTCCTCCCTTTTTCCCCGCTTGTCCTTCCTGAACAAGCTATACCTCTCTATACCAATATTCCATTCATGAGATTTATCCCACCAAGTCTCTGTGATGCCAGTTAAGTCATAATTTAGCTTATGTACTAATACAGTTTTGAGTCTGTCAATGTCCATTTCAAATTGACTTTTCTAATAACTCATGTTCTAGAAGACGAAGGACATATGGAAACACCATATTTTGCTTATAAATAGCCATTTCTACCTTTTGTACAATTTGGCCAGCTGTCCTGGACTCATTCCCTTACATGTAAAACGATGCATGTGAAGAAAAAACTCAGAAATGTTTTCCAAGATTTGCATTAGGGTTACAACTTTTTATATGAATAGTAAAGTCTTCTTAAAATATGCCTCTAATTTAAAAGCTGTGATGCTCTTACACAGGATGGCCCCCAATCCGCCACTCGTTCCAAACCTTTGTGCCTAGACAGAACCGCACTGAAGTCAAAGGAGCGCTACAGGAAACCACCACCTGCTCACATGTGATTGCCAACGTGGACTTAAGTGCCCAACGTTGCATTCTTTGCTCAGCCAAAACTCCCAGTAAAGTTGAACAAGTCTAGAGATAAATTCCAGCATAAGAGTTATAGGGTGGATATTAGATAGGAGCTTAAATTATGTGTGGAATAAAACAACCTTCATCTCTTGGATTCTTCCACATTACAAATCATATTTCACAATACATTCAAACCTTTTCTGTTTTGGTGTTAATGGATTCCTTATACGTTTTGGCTAAACCTTGCTCTGGAACACTACTAAGTCAGTTTTCAGCCATAAAACTGACTTCAGTGAAGACCAGGTCTAGCGGGGAAGTCATCTTGGGCTTTAGGAGAAGTAACTGAGTCATGGCAGTCTCCTAAATTGTTCAACCAGTAGGGAGAAGACTGGGATTTGCACATACATCTGTGAATGTGAACGTGCCAATGCAAACATTAGTACTCAGGAATATTATATGGATTTAGGACATGCCAAAGGGATTAGTACCATAAAAAGGAACTAGTACCTTGAGAGAAATATAAATCTGTTCTGGTAAGTTTTATGTTTTTTTAAGGAAAACTCTTGTGACCATTTTTCTCAGACCATCTTTCTGAAATTTGCAGAGAAGTTGCAACTCTTGCATGAAACAAACTCAGGAACAATCATGAAAACTCATTAGGCCTCCTCTTTCGAAGTTGCACAGTTCTGTGATAAGTTAGATAGGTGAGCATTTTCTTCCAGATGTTTTTCAACACAATGGTCCCATTTCTGTTCTCACTTACACTAGTTTTAAAGTTGTGTAACACTATTGACCTAGTGATGTTACTCCTGACTTACACCAGTGCAACTGAGATCCGAATCAAACTCAGTGTCTGTGAGAATACAATCAGAAAGACTCAGCTGGGGTCAATGGTCTCAGCAGGGACTCAACCAGTGCCCACTGAAATCAACAGGACTCCATTTATTGACTTCAATGAGCTGTGGACCACACCCTGGGAACCTAATATTGTAGTAGGACAAAAAAATTGAACCAAATTTTTTGTAATAAAAAAACAGATTCTTTTCATTGAATCTGACTATAAGTGAAGGTTTGGTTTAATATGAGAGCTGGGCGAATAATGGATTTTTTGTTTCGCTTGCAATTCTGAAAACTACAAAAAAATTGTTTTCACATTGACATGAAACTAATTTTTTAACTGTAGTCTACATGAAAAGTCTACAGGTAGTCTACGTCAACATGAAAACAAATTTTTTCAAAATTTTCAGCAAATCAAAAGTAATTTTAAAAAGCCCCAAATATTTCAGGTCAAATTAAATGTTTTGTTCAACCCCAAATAAAAATGTTTTGTTCTGAGCATTTTTTAACAATTAAACATCATTAAAAAATAAAATGAAAGAGACATTTCAAAACAGTTATTTTGAATAAAATAATCAAAACAATTCACTTCAGATATGTCAAAATTAAATGTTTTTCAGAAATTTGTTCAGGTTTTCTTTCCATTGAAAAAATTTGGCAAAATCAACATGAATTTGTGAAATATACAAATATTGTGTATTTGTTGCCAATCCTGCATTTTTTGCCAGTCAAACAATTTCACCCAACTCTAACTGGTCCAATTTTTTCTGAAATGGATAATTTGATCATTCCTTTCTACATCGACCCACTGGAGCATGGATCTGTGTGTCCAATAGTACGTTAGAAATAATTAATTTAAAAGACTCTTGATTTTGACTTTTAGCTAGAAAAATCTTCTGAGATATTTTGGAAGCTTCCCGCCATGCAATCTTGTCCTCAGTTGTTAACTCAAGCCACCCCCACCTCCCTTTAGGATTTGTTCCAATGCCCATACAGGACTTTCAGTAACATTATTAGTTACGGAGATGCTTCAAGAGAATATACCCAAATATGGCCCCTATTTCACGTCACCCTTTAGATGGGAGACATCCAATGATGCACTGCAAGAGTTGGTTTGAATGACTCCTTTGGAGGCACCCTTCATTCAGAGCCAGCCATGAGGAGATGCTCCATCACAGAGAAAGAGGCACTGTCCTGTTGGAAGTGCTGTCTTTCAGGTCAGATACATAACCAAACTCTGGCCATTTATGGTCATAGCAGATCCCATGGCGCTTTAGTTCTCCCCAAAGTTCCACATAGGCAATTTCTACTTCAATTTAATTCTCTTCATTTGGATCCTGATCCAATACCCATCGGCTGCCGACGCCGTAGCCTCCTACTCCGTAGGATAGTAGCGTTTCAATGATGGATAAAGTCACTGCATTCCCTTTATACATATGTAAAGCTAATTGGTAATTCTGCTAACTACCTTGAGGCCTGTAAAAGTCACTATATAAATCAACTAGGAAAAAAAGAGCGAGAATATATACCCCACAAAGACAAGTACAAGTTGTTTTATTTGGAAAAGAGTATTTTCCATAGTTTTAGGGTAATGCAATGTTCTCTTGCACTTCAGAATATTATTATATTTAAGTCTATGCTGGAGTTTTGTATGTGTTCATGCCAATATTTTCTTTCAAATGTTCTTCCCTTTTGAGACAATTTATGCTATTTTATGGAGCACCAAAGTGAAGTGCTACTCAAAAAACTAATATTTACAGAACAGTAGCTTTTGTAAAATAAAGGGAGTGGCAAAAGCAATCCATCCATTACAAAATACTATGCCTTGCTCATAAATTATGCAAAAATACTGGGCTAAAAGTAAGGCAGCAGAGACCTGATTTCATTAGAATAAAAATGAATTGTGTCATAACACCAAAACCTCTAAATGATGTTGGTTTAAGCTATTTTATAGATACAAGTGTCCAGGGCAGAACTAGGAACAAGAAATGCGCCTTGTATAAACAGTGTTGCTTAGTAACCCTGTATTTTTAATAGCCTACCACTCTAAATTCTGCGTTGCCGGTCAGTACGGGATTTCAGCTCAAGACACCTCAAGGAACTTCAGAGCCAGCTTTCTGAGTTGCACCGTGCTGAATGCAGAGCTGTTTGTCACAGCAATACACTGACATGATCAAGCGGAAGAAAGAGATGGGATGCCAAATATAAACTAGTTTTAATTGTTCATTATTTGCATTACAATAATGCCCACAAGCCCCCATCATAGCCTTGGACCCCCATTGCAGTAGGTGCTGTGTAAACACTGCCTCAAACAGGTTACAATTTAAATATAAAACAAGAGAAACTATGAGGCAAGATGCACTTGTGAAATAAGATTCTTCAAAGCATTACTACCTACTATTGCCTGTTGAGAATACGAAAGGCAGTATTTGTTTTTGCTAGAATTAATGCATTTTGTTGCCTTGAAATACACTTTTTAGTCTTTAAAAAAATAGATTCTACTCCCTTGCTCATATTGAATAGTACCTTCCTATACAAGTAATCTTACTGAAGGGGGGCAGAATCCTGTCTTGAGCATTTTCATTCTGTTTGGGTATCCCACTCTTCTAGGGGGCCTCCTAGCCTGCTAAAAAAGCTTTTTCCTCATTCAAACTAACATCAAACAATCATTTTAGGCCAAACGTTTAGGATTTGTGGGAAAACAAAAGGTTTGATCAAACCAAATATGAAACATTTTTGGGCAGGATTTAAAAGTTCCCCTGCCGTGCTAGAAACCCAACACCACATCATCATGCTAGTGCCTGAGAAGCAGGAAGTGAAACTGGTCAGGAATTAGTTGAAACTGACCAGTCTGTTTCACTGTCCAGTCTCTGTGATCTGCAAAAAATGAGTAAACAGCATAAATGATGAAAAATAAATTAGGGGCTTAGACCTTCAATGGGAACTTTGCCCTAGTAAACATTGCAGGATCAGGCCCTAAATGTTAAACTCTTTCAGATTAATCATCTAAATGATTAGTAACCAATAAAAGAAAAATATATTTTATAATATATTGGGCTAAATCCTGGATCCTTATGCAACACTCTCTTTGAAGTCTCTGAGCATTTTATGTGAATAAAGACTCAATAAATACTGAGTAAGGACTTCAGGATTTGATTTTTATCTTGACAGTGTGTATTTAAACTGCCATTATTTTCCTTCTAGCACGTCCACCCATCATCGAATTCTGGACATCATCCAGCAACATGACTTCATCTCCGTGTAATCTCTCTCCTCAGCTGGCCAACAAGGCTATGCGCATGCATGAATACACCATTCCTAGTTCTAAAAGGACGAGGAGTACTTGTGGCACCTTGGAGATTAACAAATTTATTTGGGCATAAGCTTTTGTGAGCTTAAAAAGGTGCATTTTCCTTGCAAGGATACATTTAGCTGTACCTGTAAATGTCTTTTCTATTAGCTCTTCCACAGTACCCTAAATTAATAGACAAAAGTAATGTTCTTCATATAAGCCTAACAAGACGCAAGCCAATTATTGTCACCCTGACCTTTTTTCTTCTCTGTTATTTCTCTTTCTCCTGCCATTATGTTTATTATTTAATTCTATTACAGTAATACCTACAGGCCCCAACTGAAGATCAGAGCTCCATTGTGCTACAGGATGTATACTCAGCCAGGAGAGATAGTCCCTGTCTAAAAGAACTGATACACTTTGATATATAGCAGGGGTCGGCAACGTTCGGCACGCGGCTCGCCAGGGTAAGCACCCTAGCGGGCCGGGCCAGTTTATTTACCTGCTGACGCGGCAGGTTCGGCCGATCACGGCCCCCACTCGCCGCGGTTCGCTGTCCCGGGCCAATGGGGGCGGCGGGATGCAGCGCGGGCCGAAGGATGTGCTGGCCGCGGCTTCCCCTCGCCCCCATTGGCCCGGGACGGCGAACCGCGGCCAGTGGGGGCCGCAATCGGCCGAACCTGCCGCGTCAGCAGGTAAATAAACTGGCCCGGCCCGCTAGGGTGCTTACCCTGGCGAGCCGCGTGCCGAACGTTGCCGACCCCTGATATATATCTATATAGTTTATATATAGGCTATAGACTATATGCTTTTCCTGGGTTGGGCTCTATCCGCCTACAAATATGTACAGCACTGAGCATGTTTTTGGACACTTCACTAGTACAAATAATGGACCTGATTCTCCACTTCCTTGCACCAGTTTTGTGGCAGTGGGTGTCCTTGATTTCAACAGAACTACACTGAAATTTGTGTGACCGGGGGGTTCATATTAATAAAATACAAACCAAATCATCTCTTAAATTTAGTGCTCTCTCGACTATTTCTATCTCTGAAATTGTATTACTGAGCTCTCTAAATTGTGCTGGCATTCATTTAGTGAAAGAGATGCTATTGATAATAAAGGCAGCCCTTGCTCATCTGAAAAGTCCTGTTGACTTAAATGGAACTAATCACATGCATCTGGACTACTTCCCGGACAAAGGGCTTTTATTTTGTACAATTATTTTGTACAATTATTTTGTATTGGAACAAATGGAAAACAAAGAACTCCCAGATAAACAACAACAACAAACAATAATAAGAATAAATAAAATAAGTGCCTCCTGCCACAAACTACAGATTTTCCTTTGGATTGCCACCTTGCCAACTTTTTACTAGCTTGGATGGGGCTGGGGATGTTTATTGTTTTTGTGAATACCAGTTGAAATTCAGCAGAAACCAAGGTTGCTTCTTTTTTAAAATGTCTTCAGTAAATGTTTGAAAAGATACTTTATGTGAGTAAAAGTGACAGGCATTCCCTGAATGTTTTAAAAATATTAAAAAATGAACCCAACTCTTAGCCAAAGCTAACGTAGCCAGAATTTCCATGCAACCCCTCAGTACTCCAGCTTCACATCTTGTTGAGTCTTACCAGGTGAGCAACACTGGACGTAGTTAGGGTTTGGATGGGAGATTTCCAAGGAAAATCCAGGTGCTCCAGGATGGTATCAGTAGCACTCTGTTACTAGAGGCACTATCTCTTGGAAGAAATGAAAAACCAAGACACTGGCCATACAAGGTGTTTAAAGAGCTCATGCCACTTTCCATAAGAAAAAGTGTTAAATATGGTACCCTGGCAAAACTCCAGGGTAATTACAACCTACCTAAAATATTCCTGCAGTTTCAATTGAATTCAGTCAATTGAGTCTTTTTCACTTCCCATCCTAAGCTGTGGAGTGTTTTTGCCCTGTAAAGCAGCTCCACCCTAGGGGTGGCTGCCCCTCTGAACTAAATGTGTGTGAGAGACCGGGGCTATTTTCACTAGCTAGCATTCAAATAACTGCCACCCAACTGTAGTGTAGGAAGACTGCATCCCAACATAAGAACTTGCACTTGTTTCAATTTGCACAGGATCACAGTAGTTAGAGGTAGAAAAGCCCTCCAGCTATTTTGGTTGGTTAAGTGTTAAGGAATAGGCAAACCAAGAAGCTAGCATAGAGATTTTTCCAAACGGCAGATTCCTTTGCAGTCCAAACCAAACCCAAGCTCATCTAGGTTCAAACAAAAGCAGCAAAGATTGCAGATGGCCCTACAACTTGTGTGAGAGCATTCCTACCACTGCATACCTAGTGGATCCTCCGGGCCTTTGGCGTAGCAGGCTAACACATAATAAGGGACAAAATGTGTAAGTCCCCCCAGTTTAGCTTGAATAATCTTCCATATATTTCGCTGCTTTTCTGAGAATGATCCCACCTAGCTGAATCTTTAAGGCCCCTCTCACAGGCTCAGCAACACCTCACACCACCAACCTCTATCCAAGAAGCCTCTTACCATCATGCATTAGGTCACCGCAATTACAATGGGGACGGAAGCCTGCCGGAGGTTGCTCTGGTCTCTTCCAACAAAGTGGGGTTTTCACTTCAGAGGTGACTGTGTGACTTGCATCCATTTCAGGGTAAAGGACCAGCAGGGTAAAGGACCAGGGAAGGATAGTCTAGTGGTTAAAGCATTTATCTAGGACTTTAGAGACCAGGGCTCAATTCCTGTGTGACCTTGGGCAAGTAATTGTGTCTCACTGTGCGTCTTTTCCCCATCAGTGAAATAGAGATAATGGCACTTTATCTCACAGGGATGTTGTGAGGATAAATGCATAAAAGAGTGTGAGATGCTCAGATAGTACAGTAACAGGGGCTATATAATACCTTATACAGAGAGGCCATTTGCAGAGCTTGGCTGTTTTTTGACCCACTCTCCTTTCAATGCAGTAGATAGTTGCCGGCAGGTCCAGTTCAAGCCCCCACAAAAAGCATCTTAAACCACAGTTACAGAGTGTACTGCAAAGTCCTTGTAGGGGGGAAGCTGGAGAATTCATGCATGCTTCAGAGAAGTGTATATATAGGGGTGCGTATTAGAACTAAGCCTGAGCCTTGTGAGTTGCAGCCTGCCAGGAAAAATTGTTACAATGAATTTTAAATCTTAGGGGGAGATTTTGAGCAGCACCTAACGGAGCACGAGTGCCACTGAAAGCTAACTCCTTGCAGTACTCTGAGTCTCCCCCCCCCCACACACACACACCTTAACGAATGCCCTGATGCAGAGAGAGGGGCAAGGAAAGAGAGGAAGCACGGATGGAGCTTGGTTTTCAAACTTGGTACCATCAGACCCCACTTTTATCAAAACGATCGAGAGAGTAGGACACTGGTGCACATACAGTGGTAACAGCCTCCCCTTAGCATGTTTCAGTGATGGGGGAACTGGGCAGAGTATGAGGGAAGGAACAGGGCCTTAGTCTCTGTCACCTTGAACCTCTATCCCCTCATTCTGCCCCCATCCTCTTGGGCTTTTCCCCCTTGATTCTCTTCAGTCCCCCGTTACCTCCCCCTTCTTCCTGCTGGCAAGGCCTGGTGCCTGCTTCTGTCTCCGCCTCACCCGGGGTGCACCCTGGCTCTGCACGTGCAGGGTGGCACTGAGAGTGCCATGGGAGAAAGTCTCCTCCTGGCACTGGCCACCAGGAGAAGCCACTACAGGACAAACTCTGTGCAATGCCTGCTGGGACAGCTGGAGCCGGCATACGCACACAGGGATCCTCACAGCAAACCCCATAGCAGCCACTTACATTTTCAAGACAGACAAGAGTTTCAGGCCCAAGCCAAACACTGTCCTTGAGGAGGCCTGGTTTAGAAGTGTTCAGAGCTGGGGGACTTCTGCGTAGGTGGGAAAGTAGCTCTCTCAGGAGCTCTCTGTTGGGGCTACTGCTAGGGCTCACTGATCAAAAAACCTGGAGAAGACACTTGCTGTTACAGGAGGAGACCTTACCCTCCTCTCAGCCTAGAGGGCAGCTGTTGAGTCTATGAAGAAGTCGGGGCTCAGATTAACTGCCTCTCCTGTCCTCTCTGTGGGAGAAGAATCATAAGGGAATTACCTGATTTTACAAAAACACAATCTGGGGGAAGGCGCTAACTATGAAAGTTGGTTTCCTCCCACCTTGACTCCTTCTGGCTGAGTCCAGGAGGAGAGAGGAGAGGGGGGCTTTCCTGATGGCGATACAATTGTTCTGGAAGAAGATGGAGGATGTTTATCGGCGCTTCCCTTGAAGAAATGAGCTTGTTTCAAGTCTACATATTAACGGAAACCTGGCATCAAGGGAAGACTTCCCTTGTGTGGGGAGGGACAATATTAAATAATTGGCAGCCATATTGATCTGTGGGCAGCCATATTGATCTGTGGGCAGCCATATTGATCTGTGGGCAGCAGCAGCAGCTTTGAGCCTAAGAGGGAAAAAAAATGAGGCAACGCCACTAGGCATTGCATTCCAAAGCCATAAAGAGATGAAGAAAGTTACTGTCAGTATGTTTGGCTTGGCTGATGCGCACCATGAAATTTAAAAAAAAAAAAATTCTGGTACAAGCGAATTGTGATTCTCTGAGCTTTAGACCCCCCTGACCTCATGGACACCTCAGTTTCCAGTCAATAGGCTCTTTAAAATTAGCTGAACCATCATATCCATCCGATTAATAATAGAATCAATGACATTTATGCACCTCAGGAGAAATGGTTGTACTCTTGGAGGGGTTATTCTTGGAAACTATACATCTGTTAAAAATTCTCAGAAGGAAGGAAAGTCTGTCCAACTGCCCTCATGCCTCACTCTTAGAGCAAGTGGATGAACTGACAGGGACATTTCTTCTAGCCTTATTAGGATATAGGTCCCCAGTGATAACCTGAGAGCGCCAAATTCTGCTCTCTGTTATGCTCATGAAACCACAATGAAGTCAAATGATATTTGAGGGTGAGCAAAAGGCAGATCCTCAACTAATGTAAATCATCAGCACTCCCGTGACTTCAATTTGAATTTGAAATCAGTTGAGTACATTGATTTACACCAGCTGAGTTGCTGGCCCTAAATATTTAAATAAATGGGGGTTGGTCACAGAGCTGTAACTGGGCACAGATTGTGACCTCTTATGTTCTGTTCTTGAGAGGGACAAAGAAGTTCATTCCACTTCTTTGGAGAAAACACATATAGCTGGCCTAAACCATTCAGATTTGGGATAGCTGGATTCTTCATGTTTTTTTGCCTCTTGGAAAGGATTCCAATAATTCTTCAGTTTCCAAACACAGGAGGCTCAAGGAAACTCATTTCCTGATATACCTGGCTTTACAGAAGCAAGGAGAAGCCCACTGAGAGAAGATTCCCATTTGTTTCTTAGCTAAAGGATTACTGAAATCTAGGAAATCTAGGAAAGACAGAGTTTTGCGAAAGGTACAGACCAAGAACTTATCTGAAAATGTTAAATTTAAATTACATAAATGTAACTGCTTAACAGTTGTGAGTTCAAGAACATCTAGTTTCTTCAAATGAACTATACAGAAGTGGGGGCTGATCAGAAGTACCCCACTTACCTACATCCTTAAGCCAGGCTCTCTTGCACTATGGTGCCTGGGCAGTTGGGTGAAACCTGGACAGCGTCTGGAAGAGGATATGAATGGAGATGTCTAAATGTAAGCAGCGGAGGTTAGCTGGAGGGGTTTCAGTCAGGTATGATATGATTTTTGCCCACTGAAGCCCTTAAGTGGGAAATTATAAAATAACCTGCCCCTAGGGAAAGATTCTTCCTAGCTTGCTCAGTTAGAGATTGGTTAATGTCCTGATCCATGATGCTTTACATGCCTTCCAGGATCCATTCAACAAAATTCCAGTGTAATATTTACTTGTAATATTTACTGTCACTGTTTCTTTAGCTTCTGCAGATGTGCCCTTGAGGGTCTCCTCTTGCACACCAGCTGAGCGGCTCTGTCAGATAAGGGGACCAAACAGGAGGAGTAAGGAAGACATGTTCCAGGAGGTGCTGCAATCCTCTGATGCTTCCAATTGCGAGCAGAGAGCATGGAGAAAGGCTATCAATGAGAAACTGTGTATGGATAGCCAGGAGAGGAAACAGGGGCAGGAGTGGATGATACAGCTGCTACAGAACCAAACAGACAAGCTAAGGTCCCTGACTGAACTGCAGACAGAACACATCCATGCTTGTCCCCGCTACAGCCCATACAGAACTGCCTTCCATGCCCTCCACACAATCCCTCCTACATTTCTCACGTTCCCGAGCTGTCTCAGTACCCCAAGCACTCCACCCTGAGGAACATGTATCACAATGGCAGCTGGACAGATGCCCAACAGTGAGAGCCTCATTTGAAAATGTGCTCTTAATTTTCATGTCCCTTGCAGAATACGGTGTGGCTCCAGGCACCAGCGCAGCAAGCGCATGCCTGGGGCAGCGTGCCGGACGCCGTGAGGGCGGCAGTCAGGCAGCCTTCGGTGGCATGCCTGCGGGAGGTCCACCGGTCCCACACTTTGGCGGCAATTCGGCGGCGGGTACACCGAAGTGCAGGACTGGCATATCACCCACAGAAATGCCGCCGAATCCGCGTGACCAGCAGACCACCCGCAGGCATGCCGCCGAAGGCCACCTGACTGCCGTGCTTGGGGCGGCAAAAAACATAGAGCCGCCCCTGGCAGAACATAGTAATGTTTGTATCACTGTTGAATAAAAACATACTTATAGAAAGATAAGGAATTTTTATTTGTCTCCTACAAATGGTGATTGCTACTGAAATTCATACACAGTGGCAATCGGTGCATTTGCATTCTAAATTAATGTACACACATCAATCATTCATACTACGGTCCAAGAAAACAATGCCTGGCTAAATGCATGACAGACATTATTGGGGCTCATTGTCAAAATGCTCCTTCAAAGCCTCCCTGATTCGAATAGTCCCACACTGAGCCTCTCTAACAGCTTAAAATCAGCAGCCAGACGATCCATCTCAATGCTCCATCGCTGCAGAAACTTCTCCCCCTTAGCTTCACTCAATGCTCCACTGCTGAGCCTGTGGAAGCGCCCCTTGCTGAAGTCAAAGTTTCCAATGTAAGGCTTCATGAGCCATGGACCAAGAGGTAGGCTGGGTCTCCCAGGATCACTATTGGCATCTCCACAACCCCAACTGGAATGTTATGGTCTGGAACAAAAGTTTCTGCTTGCAGCTTTCTGTGTAGCCCAGTGTTCCTGAAGATGTGTGTGTCATGCACCTTCCCTGACCACCTCATATTGTTGAAGCAACCTCAGTGATCCACCAAAGCTTGCAAGACCATAGAAAAGTAGCCCTTTCTGTTGAGGTACTCCATTGCAAGGTGGTCAGGGGCCAAAATGGGGATATGTGTACCATCTATTGCCCATTGCTGCAAAGCCACCCACTATTTCCTGAACATTGCCCAGTCACAGTCCTTAGTAGCAGGAGGTGATTAATAGCCCTGAGTACTTGTCACTACATCCCCCACAAAGGAATTTCCAACTCCAAACTAATTCAAGACTGATTGGTGGCAGTCTGGAGTTATCAGCTTCCACACAGCCATCGCCACTTGCTTCTCCGCCTTTAGGCAGCTCTCATTCTGGTGTCCTTGCATTGGCGGAAAGGGGAGAGCTCCACATACAGTTCCAGGAAGGTGGCTTTCCAGGAAGTTCTGAAGCCACTGCTCACCATCCCATACCTGCATAACGATGTGATCCCACCACTCAGTGCTTGTTTCCCGCACCCAGAACCAATGGTCCACCATGTGCATCTACTCTGTGAATGCCAAAAGCAATCCTGAATTGTTTCTTTCCATGGCATACAGCAGGGAAGACCCCATGGATTCATTATAAGATTTGCAGCTCATGAAATGCTGCAGGATCAGCCACGTTGTGCTCATAATGCTCATCACAATACTGGAGAGCAGTGCAGAATCCTTGGTTTGAGACTGAGATGGTGGGCGCACAGTGTACAAGGGGTTTTGAAAAGCGGTGCGAAAGGTAGTTGGGAGCCTATGGAATGATGGGATGGAGAACACTGAATCATGGGATGCTGAGCCCACCCCACGAGGCACTGCGAACCCTTCCCAGAATGCCCAGTGGCAGATTATGGCGAGTTGCACAGTGGCATAGGTACCCATGGTGCACTGCTCTTTCTGTCGATGCACGAGCACCAACTATGGACATGCTCTGCCGTCACAAGGAGTGTTGTGTGGACATGCAAAAGCAGTTTAATTACAGCGGTGAAGGATCGTCGACATAACATAAGTTGACTTAACTTTGTCGTGTAGACATGGCCTCTAGAGCTGAAGAAGAGCTCTGTGCTACATGAAAGCTTGGCTCTGTCTCTTCCACGAACAGAAGTTGGTTCATTAAAAGATATTATCTCACCTACCTTGTCTCTCTCATATCCTGGAACCAACATGGCTACAACAGCATTGCAAACACCTGACACTGGGCATGTCTTTCTGACATGGATTTTTCATAAGAAGAAAAGCACATGGAAAAAGATTCTTTTGATATTTGTTTTCAAAGCCCTTGACAAAAAACAGATTTGAAGTTTGGGGCGGGGGGGGGGGAGGGAGAGAAGCTTTTGGTATTCCTAATTCCTCTCCCACTAATTGACTCCAGTTTCTTTTGGAAAAAAGTTCAGTTTTAGGACCAATTAGTGATTCAGCTCATGATTTCTATCTACTTGCATCATTGTCTCAAATGACCCTTGGCTACTCTCATTCTATGGTTTCAATGAGATTCGTAGCTGTTCTACAGGTACAGACTGAAGCAAAAAGGCATATGCTATCAATCCCCAGAAGTTAAGCCCATTACTCAGAGGTTTTATAGAGGAAAGGAGATGTCTGCTTACCCAAGCCTACAAAGAAACATAAGCTCTTCATGTTCCAAGACATCATTGTCCATTTTCATCAACATACCTTATAAGAACAACCAATGTTTAATGATATACAATCATAGAGGGTGGACCCTGGGGACAGAAGCAATTTTTGTTTACACGGAGAACCTGTCATAGGCATTTGGACATCACTCATAGCTGCTTGAATTGTGTCCAAAGGAAAAAAAAACAACAAAAACTTGGTAATTAAAAAACAAATCATGCTCTAGGCTAGGCAAGGAAAACCAAACAGAACCCAGGCAGCAGTAGTTTCTGTGTGGCCTGAAATCAGCCCAGCATCTGGGAGAGCCACAATAAGCATCAAATGGAGCTGCCTATAGGAAACAGAAAAGTAAAATCAAGGAAAGCAGCAAGATACTCAATGGGAAGCCCTGTCTAAAAACTCTACATAGTTATCCAAACAAAGGAATCTAGACAATTTGGGCAGCTCCCAAAATACTAATTAATTCTGGGGGCCAAATTCTTACATCAGGTACACTGGGGCAGGTCCATTCAAGTCACTGGAGCTGCACCAACATACCTGATAGGAGGATTTGGATCCAAATCTATAGCTTAAATGTAACAGCAAATCCACATAATTTACAGCTTTACCATTATCATTAGCAGAAGCAAACATTTATATGATGGTAGCACCCAGAAGCCCTAACTGGGAATGGGGACCATTGTGTTGGGTGTGGTACAAACATGCATAACAGACAACCCCTACTACCATTGAGGGTTCACAATCTAAAAGACACAACAGACCAAAGGGTAGGGGATGGAGACATAACACACAATGAATGAATACGTATTTGTGGGCAGCAACTACCATTTACTGTATTTTTGCACTGTCCCTGGCACAGTGGGACCCATATTTGGGCTCTGGATGCTCCCATAATATCATACTAATAGTAATAAGAAGGAAAATAGAAAAGCAGTTAAAGACATTCTTACATCAAAAAAATGGTCCGAAGAGACAGCTCTCTCTGGATCAAGCCAATCAAATTAGTGACTAAGGACAGAAAAATGTCTTTTCCTATTGATAATATAGAAAATACCCATTAAATATCCATTATATAATCTTGATATTTCACTCACCATATTACGAACTTCATTGCAGGAAAGAAAAATGTCTCTAAGTGAAGACGGCACCAACCAAAATACTTCCATGAGTGAAATACAACAGCTCAAGCTCTTGAAGTCAGTATAAAGTTGTTTCAGCAATATTTGCTAATGTGGAGGAAATGTTAGCTTTCTGCACTGTTTTATATGGAATTGTTAGACTGAAACAAACTATAAAGTCAATAAGTAAAATAAAATAATTTATGTTCCTGGTGTATCTATTAGCAATAATACTTACACAATTTTAATGAATTTGCTGGTAAATCAATAGCTCCATTTCTGTTCTGCATTACAAGTATTACTGCCTGTCAAATAAATCACTGTAATTAAGTTTGATGAGCAAAGATTTTGATGGTGGTGTACCATAATTATAAACATCAGCAGTATGGCTCTTTCGAATCATGAAAGGAAAAGTGCTTTGATGATGGCAAGTGAAATTCTTTGATTATAATTATTTTTGACATTTCAGGCAATGGAAGTCCTCAAATCTGGCCCTGACCTTTGCTTTTCAAAATGCATCTCTTCATTAGTAAATTGCAATATCTTTAATCATCAAATAATAGAGACACTGAACATCACAAGACATACAGTACAGGTTTGATTTATTTATGTAAATTTCAAGGACTTGGTTACTCAAGCCAGGCTGAAGGTATTCAAGTTCTAAGAAAAGAAACAACCGCATAGTCCTGATGGAAATCTTTGTTGCCTTCAGATGGAAGGAATCAAAGGGTTGAAGAAATAAAATATCAGTTGGAACAGAGACTATATTATTGAGACCATAAACCATGATTTATTTTCAAGTTTCTTCTTGACATAAGTATTGTACATTTAAAACTTAGCTAAAGTTGGATCAGGTGCATGACTCAAAATAAGCTGGAAATCACCATCCACCATTTGAACAATGTTTTACAGATTTTTGCCCCCTGCAATATCAAAAACAACACGACTGCACAAGGAAACCCACACATCCAATTAAATGGCATTGTTGTTGTTCTCGTGAACTGTAAACAATTCAAAGTATGATGGTAAATAAACCTATAGTGCAACATAAGAACAGATGTGCACATTGGCTGCTTGTAATCTGCAGTTTATGTCAGTTCCAAAAAATAAAACAGGCTGTTCTGGGCCAGAGAATTTTATTTTTATCACTTTGAAATATTCAAAAATATTTCTGTGTACACCTAATTATTAAGTCCCTCATTTTTAGGG
>NW_020664454.1:3113031-3117815 GCF_002925995.2 Terrapene triunguis | reverse complement strand
CACCCAGAAGAAGAGAATGCGCAAAGAACTCACAGTAATCTTACCAACATATCAATAAACATGCCGTGTGTTGGTCTCATATCATGATTTCTTTTTTCTTCAGTATCTTTTTGTACTTTGGCTCCCACACTGACAAGTATCCAGACCATCCACTTGTACCATCATCAACTAAAGTGGTACAGATTTGATCAGAATAACCAAGATGTCCTGCAACATGCATACACATTTCTACATCCAGTAAGCATGTGACATGGTAGGGATGGAGGAGGACAGAGTTTTAGGGAGAAGCTGGGATGGAGGAAAATTGGATTAGGGGAAGTTTACAGGGAGAAGAAATGAATCTTGGGATCGGATTTGAAGGCATAGGTGGCAGGCTGTTTGCACTGGATCAACCAGTACAGTGGGGGTGATGAACAGAAAGGAGTCTGGTACCTAGGCTGCCAGAAAACACTGGAAATATATTTTTAAATTCTTCTAAATTAAACTTGGCTTTTCTTTCCAGTCAACACCACCAGCACAAGGAGAGACAAACTGAAACAAGCTGCCTGCATTGCCAAGCCCAAGACATTCTACAGCCATCACGTCAGCGGGAGAGTGGGCCAAATTCTGAGGTGAGTCTAAGGGAGACCACAGGAAGTCTTTGTTGGTGTAACTTAAATCTTCTCCGGGACCCCTCAATGTGCATGTCACATTCACTTAGACTCCCTCTGGACTTAGACTCCTTCAGACTCGCATCCATTTATAACTGGTAACTTACACTCCCTGCCACTCCATACCAATCACCTATGAATTTGGCCCATAAGTCTAAGTGAGTGTAAGTTGATGTAACACATAAAAGCAATGAGACTTCTCATACTTAAAGTTAAGCATGTGCTTAAGTGCTTTGCTGAATTGGGGCCAGACTGCTCAGCACCATTGAGAAGAGGTGTGAAGAAAAAAAAAAGCAATTAACAGAAAGGAATAAGCAAGTGTAATTTAAAGTAGGTTAGGGGCTACTTTAATTTACACCATCTTATGGCTCCTTCAGGTGCAAATTACAACAACTGACTCCTGGGTGGAGGCAGGTCCAAGAGAGCCCAAGTTAGTGGGAGAGAGTCTCACACCATCTTATACGTCACCTTTGAGTTTGGCCCAGTATCTCCCAAGTAACAGGGAAGTCTTAAAGTTTTCCAGACATGGTTCCCAAGAACATTTTGAACTATATTACCTGACCCAGTGACAGCCAGATGGTGCCAGTAGTAAGATACCAGGAGCTGGCAGGTGACCAGCCTCCCCACACTGCCCCACCATTTGGATGCACCAGCCCCAAACTTTTCAGTTCACCTTTATTAATTACTGTAACAATCCATTTAATCACACCATAACTTTCCAACTCTGCTTTAAACACTAAAAGCCAGAGACATTTTAAGTAGAACCCACAATTTAGCCAAATGAGCTAACATTTTCCTTTGAACCCTATAGCATTTCAAAACGTTGGTAAATCTTTACACAGTATAAAAGTGTGGTGTGTTCACTACTTAACAATCCAGTTCTGTGCTGGATCTGTCAGCACGATAGTAAAACATCTAAGTGCATAGTGTGCTTATAATAAATACTTTGCACAAAATTATTCATTCCACATACGAGCAGAGGGGACTTTAATGCCTACTCTGTTTGCGGAATGCTATATAACCTTGCTAGTTGCAGGCAAGTATATGGAAGTCGTTTTGTTCTATTAAATAAAGGAAACAAGGTTCCCATTTTGAAATTAATTCACTGAAAACGATTAAGTAGCTGGCTGTGAATGCTTTGGGAATTTATATAAGCCCCCTCCCCCCAATACTAATGTTCTTTTTTTCCCCCTTGTCCCTTAAACAAATACTTTGTTAACCACATCATTGCCAAGCAGATCTTCTGCATGCATGTGAGTGATCGCCACATGGTAAAGTTCACCACCTGAATGGGTACCTGACTCCCGCACAGTATTTTCCTGCAGGCACCAGTGGAATATGAGCCAGAGCGGTCCCTCCTACTCCCTTTGAGAGAGTGCATGATAAGCTCCCCCAAAACCACACTGGATGAACTGTTGTGGTGGAGGTTGTGGCTCCTCTCTCTCTTCTTCCTACCTTTGGGGACACTAGCACCAACAGCAGCATTAGCCTGGAGCAGCCTTTGTGCTTAATGGGCGCGAGGACTGAGGGCTTGTCTACATGGGGCATTTGCCACAATTTCAGTCATTGGTGGCTGGAGACAAGCAGGGGTCAGGCTACAACCTGACCTATGCTGTTTTACCCCATCTACCCTAGTGGTTTGCACGAATGCAGCTACCCCAGGGGACTGGCCACTGCAGCTGAAATTGGAGCGAATCCCCGTTGTAGACGAGGCCTGAGATAGTGACTAGCCCCTGCACAAGCCAGGGAAAAGCTCCTTGCACCTTCAATGTCTCCTTTCACGCAGCTGCTCAAGATTTGATCCAATCTGGCTCAAGATTGAAAATGGCCCTATTCAGGAAAGCTTTATCACATACTAAATGTTAAGCACACGCTTAAATCCCATTGAAGTCCCAAATTTACATGCTTTCCTGAATCTGGGCCTTAGATCCTAACCACGAAAGATGAAATGGGCACCTTCCTTTTCCAGCCCAGAGACAGCACATGGTGCAAACCTGATTCTCTGCATCATAACTTGATTTTTGCCAGTCTCTGGTTTCTAAAAGCGCAACTGCTGGCTTATAAACTATTATATTGTTTTAAGAAGGCAGCCCTCCTCTTTCTATCCCCAAACCTTCTCCTTATTCCTAATACTGATACAAAGTGGGAGTTGCCATAACAATGTTCATAAATATCCCCAAAGTGACAGGGTAATGCCACAAATGATGGGTTATACATATGACCCACAAGAAGAATCAGGACTTGGGGAGAAGTCTTCTGTTTCAATAAAGCTAATTGTTTACCAAGAGCCACATAGTGAGGGAATAGCCACAAATAGGAGGACATATATATATATATATATATATAAAATTAATTATGAAATGTCGCTCTCATGTTTTTAATGCTCCTTCATGGAAGTTCATAAACTTCTCTATTCTATGCACTTCCAAAGACATATTTATAATTGTTCATAAAACAAGTTGCATCTCATAAAGGGAATGATAAGATCAAAGTCAGTGGTCCTGCACTGCTGATACACACACTAGTACAGGCCCTTTTCACTCTTGTGACTAGAGCTTCAGGCTTTCCTCCATATCTAGGAGTTATATGCTAGCTTCAGATACATACACTGGATTAAATTAGGGTTTTTGAATTGTGAAGAAACATGCATTTCTTTGCTCTCTATGATGGGGATACTGTACCAGATCTTCCGCTTCTGTACATTTTCTATTGACATAAATGGAGTGGTGCTGCTTTATACTAGCTAAGGATCCTGCCCAATGCATCAATGTTTATTTTCTGGGCAGTGTATGTTTTATGATAACCTCAACTAGTCACCTGCTTTGGCTCTGTGAATGATGTGAAGGGTAAGTGCATGCAGACCGGCTCATAACCTGTGCACCTTGGACCATAATCTCAGCTGGCATAGCTCAATGCAGCAATGCTGATTTACCCTGGCTGAGGAACCAGCCCCTAGTTTTTAATGGGAATCTTTGAATATGTCCAGAGGCAGTTTTAGCCTTTGTTCACAGTTACATGCTCCATATGTGGAGGGCATTAGCATAGCTAAGAAATCTCTGCCTTTGTGTGAGATACATTAATTTACTTAAACATGTAGATTGTTGTTTTACATTTAAAGATATTTACTATACTTTTTTTATAAAAGTATATTTTATTTACTAAAGAAATGTATAGGACAAACTTCAGAGAGGTTTAAACAAACGTGGCCATGAATCAGTGTATACACCTGCACCCATCTTGACTGTTCCCTTACATAGCTCCTGAATAATATATAGGAGCACATCAGTATCTGGAACGATAACGTTTCTAGTGGAAGATTGAGGCAAGCCACTTGGTCAGGGAATTCCACTGTGAACAGCTTGCCCATGGCCTCAAGAGCTTCTCCTTGGAGAAAAGCAACTGTAGCACATCTGCACATTCACATACTAAGATAATATACACTTATGCAGATAGATACATAGATATATTATGTGGGCACACAGATATAGATAGATAGATAGATAGATAGATAGATAGATAGATAGACAGACAGACAGACAGACAGATAGATGTATCTATTGTACATACATGGACACATACGCCCACTCCAAAACCAAAAATAAAGCACCCGTTAAGGTTGCTAAGCAATAATAATGTACTAATTCATCACATCATTTACAAACCTCAAGCAAATAAAAGCAGGAAATGTATTGTTATGGACTTTGTAAATCTTTCATTGCTCACAAAGTAAATAAATTATTCTTACCAAGTCTAATATCATGCATCATCACAACATAACCTTAGATCTGGAATATCAGCATTCATTGTGAGCCAGAGATAAGGTTGTTGTGTTGCAATGACCCTGTAACTCAAAAATAATTTGATGATTTTTCTTTAAACTTTGCAGAACCAGCTTCTAATGTAGTAATTTTGAGGCCAAAACAAAATTTCCAAGCCCTGGTTACAGGCATACTAAAATAGAGCTTTATCATCGAACCTGCCTGTAACCTTAGTTATGGAGCATCTACCACCTCTGTGTAATACATTTCTGTGCTGGAAAGCACTACAGCATGTCTCTGTCAATGAAGGAGAAAGTTGTCTCACAAAGTTGTTTATTTGCAGGTTTTTTCCAAACACGCAAACACACATTTCCCA
>NW_020664454.1:3074694-3112631 GCF_002925995.2 Terrapene triunguis | reverse complement strand
TGTCGTTCCCTATTAAATATAAAAGAAAGGAATAATCATCAATTTATAAAGCCAGCTCCCGGCCCCCAGCCAAGACACTCACAATGCAGCACAACATAATAAAAATAAATTAAAATTCTACTATGTCATTAAGAATAACTTTTAAAAAGTCAAACACCTAACACAAATGTGGTGGGAGGAGATCTAATATATAAAGAATGAGGGGGGAAGTCATAAGAGGAAAGATAATAAATGTAGGACCAAAAGTGGTCAGAATCAAAAACCTTTAAACAATAGTCTCAGGATGTTTTTGAAAACTGGGGAGAGATGATCTGAGACATGTGTTGGGGATTAGGGGTAAATTCCACCAGAAGTCCCACCACAGCAGATGCACGGGTGCCTGACAACCTGGGATATAACAATGGGATCCGGAAAAAGTCTAGGCTAGATCCTCAGCTGGTGTAAATTGGCTTCGGTGGGACTCCAATGATGTGCAGATACCAATCAGGAGTAGGATCAAGGAAGTGATTTCCAATAGAACCTGGATGTAACAGCATGGTCTGCCAAGGGACTTGGGCTAGCCCGTCCTATTTGATTATTGGACCCATCTGGGAAGGGGTCGGGTGACTCCTGTAAAGGGCAGAGAGCGCTCAGATGAGGGGAAGATTCGAGAAGGAGGTGAGCTCCAGTGGCAAGCCCTGAAGCAAATAGGGGAGGAAGGGTGGGAGATGCAAGGGGGAAAGCTTCTGGGCTCCTGCAGCCTGTGTTGGTCAGGGGAATAGCCTTGTTTGTGTTACTTTGACTTTTGTATTTGAGGAATGAAACTGCCCAGAACGAATGGCCTGAATGCACTTTGGGTGCACCGTTCACCCTTCCTGGGCTGAGGAGACAGGCCAGCAGCCCCACACACAGGCCTTACACTGTTTACAACTTTAAAAACTGACCATGCCAAATTAAATTCCATCTACCGTTCTATCAGCAGCCAGGCTCAGGAATGCAAGTGTCTCCAATACAAATGCAGTTGCTCAAACCAGTTTGAGAACGTGCGGGTGCATTCTGAACCAGCTGGAGAGATCCTACTGGAAGCCCGACTGAGAGGAAGTGACAGTAATCAAGCCATGTGGTCACAATGGTGTGTGTTGCTAATGCAAGGTCCTTCTCTCAGGACAAATGGAGGTAAAGCTTGCACAAATGGACCATTTCCAGACTACATCCAGCACATAGCTTTCCATAGAAAATGTGACAGTGAAAGTGACATCACAATTCTTAGTGTGGTTCTACTCCAAAGAGGGACTATGTAAAAATGGCCCCTTCTTATACAACAAACCTGCTCCCTGGATGAATTCAGAGTCAGCGCTTAGGTGGGGAGCTCTTTGGAGTACAGACTGCCTTCTTTTATGTCTGGAAAGTTCCTTGCATATTATGGGTGGAAACATTTACTAAATAGTAGGAGTATCTACTAGCTTTACTAACCATAACAACGTTTTGATGCAATTTTCAGTCCTCTCACCTCTGCAGAATTAAAGGAGAACAAGCAGAATTCTACGCCTCCTGCATCATCAACAGAACCCCTGGTTAAATTCCAATCAGCAAGTATCAGTGGAAATGTATGGAAGGCACTGGGGCTGCACAGCTGTCACCAAGGGCATAATTTGGCCTGCAAAACCATCACACCTGGTAATGATGTATGAGATGGAAAGAATTCTGTGTAATGCTCAGAGCTCAGGGTGAATTTGAGGAGCTGGCAATTAAAACACACCTTTCTACCTGTAAACTGAACAGACTGTTATGGAATCAGAAACAATAAATCTAGACCATTTTTATGGAGCTACTTTTCAGACTTTAACCTGATTTATGTCCAAACAGTATACAAATCTCAAGATTAAAATCTTCCCAAAAAGTGAATTCAAGCAAAAGGAATACCCAGAGTTGAGGCACAATTGCTTAGCACACAGGCAAACCCATACAAGCCCTGCAATGACTAGTAACAGATGAATTAAAGACACTAAGTAACAACCTCCACTCGGAACTGTTTTGCTTTTGTTGTTTTAAACCTGATCCTCAGCGTTGCATAGTTTTGTTTTTAATTTGATTATATACACTCTTCTCAGAGAGAAATACAGAGCCCTCCGGTATTCAGTTAGGATGATGAGATTAGAGCAAAACATTATGAAATTCTAGGTAACGCCTTCTACTGAGAATGAAATAAAACCCCAGTGTTTCTCAAGGAACATTTGATTCCACAAATCCACTAGTGCTAATGTTCACCGTTAGGATATTAACTTGCAATGCAAACCTACCAGGCAAAACACAAAATTACAGATGGTAGTAAATAGACTCCTGACCTGTTTGGTACATTACAATAACATCCCCTTAGGAATTAGTTGCAACACTTGGGCTGTTCTGTTTGTTGCCCAAATACTGCATCACACACATACAAGACCAACACCTGGCTAACGAATGAAATATAAAATAGCATGATAGCTCCAACTTAGGGGAGAGGGGAAAGGACAACTCTATCACTAACGGAAGTATTAGGTGTTCTTTCACTCACTAGAGAAATCATCAGCTATTGAAGGGAGGGGGAATTTACACCTTTTCCCATCTTCTGCCTCTTTCCTAACTGAGCACATTGCCAACACCATGTTAACGGTTTTTGAAAATGCCCCTGAAGAACAAAGATTCTCCTTTTGCCAGATCCCAGTATTTACAAGCAAGCCCAAATCTGTGAGAAAATTCAATTGAACGCAGATGGCAGGAAATTCCTCTAAAATGACAGTGGCCAAATTCAAACCACAAGACATGAAAATAACCCAACGTACTAGACATGAAGAACATATCTTATAGATTTTTCCTCATGCAATTCACAGTCTGTGATTGATTACCGGGAAGACAGACTGCAGATTTATGGAACTTCTGTAGAACAAGTATTCCATTTGCAACAATTAAACCTTATGTGGTTAAAAAATAGGTTAAAGGAATCCATAGATGGTTCTGACATTGGAGGAATGCACTTCTAGGTGGATGGTAAGTTCATGGTTAGTGCGATTTAGCAATGGAGTTGACCATGCATTAATCTGTTTGCTGTTATTAACAAGGCTGCTGTGATAATTATTTTTATGGTATCAGAAAGCCAGATGTGAAAGATACAATCAGTATTCCTGTAATTTTCTCATTTTTACATGGTCACGGTGCCAGTGCTTGAGCAGCTGTGGGAGTCAGGGTATGGTTTGAATTCCTCAATCAGAAAAGGAAGTAACTGCATGGTACATGCAGGTAGAGTTTTGGCATCTCGTGGAGACGCACTCCAAACTGCCACATGGATGTGCCGAAAGGAAGCAGCCCTTCACTCTGAAATGAGTGACTATGTATCACAGCTGGAGTAACTTGGATCCTAATTCACTAAAGTATGAGCAGTTGCCACTTTGCTGCACGTCCAACATAAAGTTCAAGTGACAGGATGCAGTCAGAGAGCCTTGGTATGTCATCAGGCAGATAGGCCAGCAGAGTGCCATAGTAGTAGATCAGATAGCTATCCCAGTGCCCCTCACTCTCCCTTAGAGCTGGGTAAAGAGGAAGCTCTGAATTGCTTTTCAAGTTCTCTCAGTGTGGATACACAGATTCCTGTGGGGGCAAAGGCCAACATGGTTATTTGCTAGTCAGCTTGGAGGTACTTTCCCTTCCTCCCTCCCCTCCCCTCCCGCCCCCATTTATGAAGTTTCTGCTAGTCAATCAAGAATCAGAAATAGTATCACGTGACTTACCATGACTAGCAAGTAGTGGAAGACACAGTTGAACCAATTAATTTGCAAACAAGCTCCACAGACTGAAATGTGATCTCATAAAACGCTTATAGAAGAAATTCAGATGAAGCAGTAACAATCAAAGCCTAGTCATGGACAATTCACCAAGAGAAAAGGGGCTAACCTGTCCAGTTGCAAGATTCACTATGAATGGTTTGTCCAGATGTATGCTGCCTCTCCCTACAGAGAGTCTAAAACAGCCTCTTCCAGTATTCTCTATCTGTATTAGGTACTTCACTCTCCCATGCCATAGGCTAGTGCCCTAAACTATGGACCATCCTCCTTCTCCTTTCTCTTGTGTGCCCATACGCTCTGGAAAATAAAATAGGCCAAATGTATCTCTGGTACAACTGATTTTGGCCTAATCTAGATTGGATTCTATGGGGAATGGGGAAGAAAGCTCCTTAAAATGTGTAATCAATAATAGGTTATGATTCTACAAGCAAATTATTCTGTCTCTTTCATATTGTATACACACACAGAGAGAGACACACACAGACCATTTCTCTCTGTTAAAGCAATATAAAAAGGTAGAGAATTCACATTAGCCTTTGTTGTACTGTCTGTCTCCCTCCGGCTATTGTGTGTGTTGTGCACACAGCAATGTGCTAACAGACAGAAATTTGGTAATCACTTTACATGCTGTACTGACCCTCTAGGGCCCCCCCATCCCTACCCCACTGCACACCTGTAAATCCCATTGCCGTTCACAAGAGTTACATGTGTGCATCACAGGAGAAACAAACACCCTGATGATTTCAAGATTGCAAAGAGTTTTCACCAAACAAATACATAAATCTCCTTCAAAATCCGGTATCTTCTCCCACGAGTCACTGGGAAGCAGGTGGCAGCACAGACGGTTCAGATCCTGACTACAGAGAGGCATTAGCAGACTTTCTTTAAGCAAAGAGAGAGATACAATGCAGCTAAGAGGTTATGTAAATGACTGGTATGGTGCTTCAATGAAGACTGCCCAAAGTCAGCTTTAGCAAAGTTAGGTACCAGATTTTTGCATTTTTATGAGTAACAGTAACTCATGTGCTCAGGCTAGGAATACCTCCTTTTATTTATCTCCAGATACTTTTTAATAGAGCTCAGAGAGCTTGTGAAAAAAAATCTGCCTGGCGGGTAAGCTTTCTCCCTCCCTCCTCCCCGCATTTCTTCAAGCTCAAAGTTCAGGCAGAACTCCATGAAAGTCAGCGAAGAAACTGACATCCAAAAATATGAGGAAGCAATTAAAATGTGTTTGTAATAGCTAGGATGGTAGAAAACAATAGGGGTCCAATTCTGACCTCCCCTTTAGATTTACATAGGTGGTACTCCGTGAGATTCACCATAGTTGCTCCTGAGGTACACCAGCATGAGATCAGAATCAAGTATTAATTCTAAAAGTTGGGTCTTCAAAAATAGAAAAATAAAGCAGAGAAAGGTGGGTACTTGATCTGAAATGATACTTGTAGGGTTTGCTTGTGTACGACAAAGTCGACGATTCACTTAAGGCAAATCAATTTTGGTCCCTAGAGGTGAATGTTGAAGAGCGTGATATCTAAAAAGCATTGTTCTGTGAGCAAAAACAATGCCATGTGGACCCAATCTCTTTTCTACTTTAAGTCAATGACAAAACTCACACTGACTTCAATGCAACTTGGATGAAGCCCATTAGAAGATGATATAGAAAGCTGCAGCTTTTACAAACCAGACGGTGGATGTTATGAAGATATCAGGAATGGAACTTAATATCTGTCTTTTATTCTTGCTAGATAATTCTGGTTCCGACTCGGAGATCACAATTTTATGTACTGCTCTGAGTACTGCATATACTTTAAGGACAGAAGGTCTGACCTCCTGTATATCGCAGACCATTACTTTTCACCCAGTTACCCTTGTCTTGAGTCCAATAAGTTGCATCTGACTAAAGCATTTCTTCCAGACAGGCATCTAGGCTTGATTTGAAAACATCAGAAGATGGAGAGTCTACCACTTAACTCGGTAGTTTCTTCCTATGGTTAATCAATCACCCTCACTGTTAAAAATATATGCCTTAGTCTTAAACTTGTATGTCTGACGTCAGCTTTATGCTATTGATTCTTATTATGCCTTTCTCTGCTAGATTAAAGAGCCTTTAGTGTCCAGAATTCACTCCCTGTGAAGGTAGTTATACACTGTAATCCAAGTCACTTCTCAATCTTCTTTTTGATAAGCTAAACGGACTGGGCTCTTTAAGGCTCTCACTGTCAGGCATTTTCTCCAGTCCTCAAATCATTTTTATGGCACTTTTCTGCACCCTCTCCAATTTTTCAACATCCTTTTAAAAACATGGCCACTAGAATTGAACACAGTATTCCAGTATCTGTGTACTAATGCAGCATGCAGAAGTCAAATCACTCCCCTACTCCTATTCACCACTCCTCTGTTTATGCATCTAAGGATCACATTAACCTTTTTGCCACAGCATCACACTGGGAGCTTATTTTGAGTTGCTTGTCCATTATGCCCCCTAAATCTTTTTCAGAGTGAGTCACTGCTTCTGCAATAGAGTCCCCCATTCTATAGGCCTGCATTTCTTGTTCCTAGATGTATGACCTTGCATTCAGCTGTATTGAAATGCATTTTGCTTGAATGGGCCCAAGCACCCAAGCAATCCAGATCACTCTCTGTCACTGCCCCATCCTCTTCCTGATTTACCACCAACCCATCTTTGCATCACAGTTGCACATTTGATAGCTAGAGACATAAAGGGTAACAAGAAAACATTCTACAAATACATTAGAAGCAAGAGGAAGACCAAGAACAGGGTAGGCCCGTTACTCAATGGGGGCCGGGGGAAATAACAACAGAAAATGTGGAAATGGCAGAGGTGCTTAATGACTTCTTTGTTTCGGTTTTCACTGAGAAGGTTGGTGGTGACTGGACGTCTAACGTAGTGAATGTGAGGTAGGATCAGAAGAGGCAGAAATAGAGAAAGAACAAGTTAAAAACTACTTGGACAAATTAGATGTCTTCAAGTCACCAGGGCCTGATGAAATGCATCCTAAAATACTCAAGGAGCTGACTGAGGAGATATCTGAGCCATTAGCTATTATCTTTGAGAAGTCATGGAAGACAGGAGAGATTCCAGAAGACTGGAAAAGGGCAAATATAGTGTCTATCTATAAAAAGGGAAATAAGGACAACCCCAGGGAATTACAGACCAGTCAGCTTAATTTCTGTACCTGGAAAGATAATGGAGCAAATCATTAAGCAATCAATTTGCAAACATCTAGAAGATAATAAGGTGATATGTAACAGTCAGCATGGATTTGTCAAAAACAAATCGTGTCAAACCAACCTGATAGTATCAAAAGCTTTACTAAAATCAAGATATACCATGTCTACCACTTCCGCCCTATCCACAAGGCTTGTTACCCTGTCAAAGAAAGCTGTCTCACATGGCCTTCTCATAAACAATGGAGCTACTATAAGGTGGGTGCAAAACTGGTTGGAAAACCATTCAGAGAGAGTAGTTATCAGTGGTTCAGAGTCATGCTGGAAGGGCATAACGAGTGGGGTTCTGCAGAGATCAGTTCTGGATCTGGTTCTGTTCAATATCTTCATCAATGATTTAGATAATGGCCTACAGAGAGTACACTTATAAAGTTTGTGGATGATACCAAGCTGGGAGGGGTTTCAAGTGCTTTGGAGGATAGGATTAAAATTCAAAATGATCTGGACAAACTGGAGAAATGGTCTGAAGTAAATAGGATGAAATTCAATAAGGACAAAGCAAAGTACACCTCTACCTCGATATAACGCTGTCCTCGGGAGCCAAAAAAATCTTACCATGTTATAGGTGAAACCGTCTTATATCGAACTTGCTTTGATCCACCGGAGTGCGCAGCCTGCCCCCGCCCCCTCCCCCCCCGGAGCACTGCTTTACTGCGTTATATCCGAATTCGTGTTATATCGGGTCACGTTATATCAGGGTAGAGGTGTAGTCCACTTAGGAAGGAACAATCAGTTGAACACATACGAAGTGACTGCCTAGGAAGGAGTACTGCGGAAAGGGATCTGGGGATCATAGTGGACCACAAGCTAAATATGAGTATTTATTGTTGCAATAATAAATAATATAATATTTATTGTTGCAATATTTACTGCGGCAAACATCATTCTGGGATGTATTAGCAGGAGTGTTGTAAGCAAGACACGAGAAGTAATTCTTCCGCTCTGATTAGGCCTCAACTGGAGTACTGTGTCCAGTTCTTGGTGCCACATTTTAGGCAGGATTGGGACAAATTGGAGAGAGTCCAGAGAAGAGCAACAAAAATGATTAAAGGTCTAGAAAACATGACTTATGAGGGAAGACTGAAAAAATTGGGTTTGTTTAGTCTGGGGAAGAGAAGACTGAGAGGGGACATGATAACAGTTTTCAAGTATGTAAAAGGTTGTTACAAGGAGGAGGAAGAAAAACTGTTTTTCTTAAACTCTGAGGATAGGACAACAAGCAGTGGGCTAAAATTGCAGCAAGGGCGGTTTAGGTTGGACATTAGGAAAAACTTCCTAACTGTCAGGGTGGTTAAGCACTAGATTAAATTGCCTAGGAAGGTTGTGGAATCTCCATCATTGGAGATTTTTAAGAGCAGGTTGGACAAACACCTGTCAGGAATGGTCTAGATAATTAGTCCTGCCACGAGTTCAGGGGACTGAACTAGATGATCTCTCGAGGTACCTTCCAGTCCTATGATTCTATGATCAGCAGTAATTTTATATTTTAAAAATGTTGACTAGCATCAGATCTAGGTACCAATTCTTGCAGAAGCCCACGAGAAACACTCCCATTAACAATTGCACTTTGAGATCTGTCAGTCAGACTTTAAGCCATTCAATGTGTGCTTTATTGATATTGCATAGTGCTAATTTTTAACGAGAATGTCATCTGGTACTAAATCAAACACCTTACAAATGTTGAAGCATATTAATCTACAATTACCTTTAACAAAACTTGTAATTTCAAACAATGAAATCTGGTTTGTTTGACAAGATCAATGTTCCATAAAACCATACTGTCTGGCATTAATTATATTTCCATCCTTTAATTCTTAATTAACTGAATCTCGTATCAGTTTTTCCATTATTTTGCCTGGGACTGATGTCAGGCTAACAACCTAGAATTACCCAGTCGTCCCCGCTTGCCCTTTTTGAATATTGGCACAATATCAGTACTCTTTCACCCTTTTATTGCCATGCTGTGAATAGTAGGTAGAAGTAGTGGGAAAGCAATTTATACCCCCAAACATGCTGCGTTATTTGGTTCTGCAATGGAATCATTCAACAATTGCATGATTTGGCTTACAGATTGCATTACAGTACAGCCTAATGGCCTAAACTGCAATCAGGGCCCTTTATGCTAGGTGCTGTACAGATACCTAAGGAGAGACAGCCCCTGCCCTGAAGAGCTTGCCATCTAACTAAACAAGACAGACAGATGGTGGGAGAGGAAACGGAAGCACAGAGAAGGAAAGTGACTTGCCCAAGGTCACAAAGCAGGTTAGTGGCAGAATCAGAAACAGGACCCAGATCTCCTGATTCCCAGTCTAGTGCTCTCTTCACTGGACCATGCTGCCTCTAATACACTGGTACCTATGATATAGAGAAGTGGAGCTATAACTGTTGAGGGGCTTTTCAGAAACTGATGGTCATTGCCCCTCTTGAACTCAAACGGAAAAATCAAACTTGAGATGTTTTGGGAGGATTGGAGAATCCTTAGGAGTTCCATTTCTCCCTATTCTCCTCCACGGCCCAGCAGAGCGATAACCCATCCTTCCAGCTTCAGCTCCCTCCAGTGACACTCTGTTTTGCTTTTGGGTTGATTGATGGGAGTAGCTCAAGAGCCACGGCAGGCACACTCTGCTCATCCCTCCCCGACCTGAGGTCGGAGCGCGCTGCTTCCACAGCTCACGCTGGCACAGGAGTGAGGGATGAAGCTCATCCCTCCACCCAGACACCCTGAGGCTGTGTGTCAAAATGATGGACTCCCAAAGAGCCCACTGGGCCAGCCTGAGCCTAATGCAGACTTTGTGATAGTCAGCACAGCCTGTGAGTCACACATCTGCTTACCACAAAGAGCTTCTGAGCATGAAGTAGGTTGCCACTACTATGACACACTGGTGTGCTGTACTTTTGACTCTGCATGACTCCCCCTCTCCTCTCCTCCTCTCTTTGTGTATCTGTCTCCCACACGCTTTGTCCCAGTTTTCTCTCAACTTTAACTCTCTCCCCTCTCCCTCACCCCCAGTGACCCTTCGGGGAAATATTCAGAACAGGTTTCTGTGGCTTGGTCACCCAGTCACTCACCTCCCATCACCGAAGCAGTTTGAGGCTCAGACAGCTCCGTCCTCAGAATGGAGACAGGAAGAAAAATTATTCCAGGAAGGCAGAGAAATAATAGAAAAGGGGCTTAGAGAGCTTAGAAAAACTGGCTGAAAACAACTAAATGAGATTCGGCGTGGGAACATGGAAGCGAATAGACCTGGGGAGCAATCATGGGAGACACAGATATTCAATGGGAAGCAGAACACTGGACAGCAGCAATTCTAAGAAAGGGGGGAAGTTATAACCGTGTAACAGGATGAAATTAAGAAAGGGAGAATTTAGGCTGAAAACAAGAAAGCACAGGATGATAATGAAATTTATCTGGCTGCAGAATAGTCTCCCTAAGGGAAGTGGTGGAAACTCCACCGCTTCCATATTAGATTCAACTGGGTCAATCACTAGTAAATCTGCACTAGGGAACAATCCTGCATTGGCATGGAGAGGACTAGAAGGTCTAATAGGTCTTTTCTATCTCTAGATTTGCAAATTAACTGCTCTCTCTGCTTCTGCTGTTATTTATTATCTAGCTCTGTAACATAACCCTATAAAGTATTTGGGGATAAGGCTTGTGGGGAAGATGCTCTGCAAAGTCAGGTGGCATTAATATCTCCTATCACTCGCTTTAGTCAGAGGAAAAAACACTTTTCCTGCACATGCTTTAAAAAAAAAAAAAAAAAAAAAAGATTCTGTAAATCACTTTCCAGCCGAAGGCTGAGTCAAGGGTTTGCATTTTCCCTGTTGCAACTCTAACACATACAGCAGGAGCACCAAGCTGCAGTCCCTGCCCATCTTGGGTGATAGTGACGTCAGCCGGAACCGGAAATGAAGAACTCTAAATGTATAGACAGGTTAGTGAAGTAGGAAGGGCCCAATCCTGATTGGTGCTGGGCACTCTGTTGAAGTCAGTGGAGCTACTCTGGCTTCCTAATCTTGATTGATTTTCAGTTATTCTATTGTAACAACTATTTATTTACAATTTTCACATTCACCCACAGATCCTAAAGAGACAAATCCAGCACCTTCCCACCCAGGGTTGTAGAGGACCCCTGTGCAGGGGAACCAGAGGAACTCCTCTGTGTGAGGGGTAGAAAGCAGGGCCACCCGGGGGGGGGGGCAAGTGGGGCAATTTGCCCCAGGCCCCGGAGGGGCCCCCACAAGAATATAGTATTCTATAATATTGCAACTTTTTTTTATGGAAGGGGCCCCCGAAATTGCTTTGCCCCCAGGCCCCCTGAATCCTCTGGGCGGCCCTGGTAGAAAGGTGTCTGGATGGTGGGGGTGGACCATGTGCAGAAATGCAGAGGATGTGGGAGGGAGAGGGGCAAGGCTAAGTCGAGAAATCTGCCACTGCCCAGATCCTGCCCCTACCCCATCCTCCATGTGGAGCTGCATCAGGGCCATGAGTGGAGTACTTCAGCCATTAGGGTTGAACAGAAGTCAGTTAATGGTTCTACAGTTACTCCGCTGCCTGGGGGTTGGGGAAGGAACCCCCCCCCCCACACACACACACACACTTCTCATCTCTTTGTGCATCTCCGCAGCCCTGGTGCAGTTCTGCAAGCCAGATCTGGATTACATAAGAATTTTAGACCCTGGAGCAATCATATGCCCCCAGTTACATGAGTGGAAAGGTAAAGTTATTGACTTAAGCGGATTTTCCCTGGCTTTACACTTGTGCAACCAGGAGCAGAATACAGCCTTTAAATTGCTGTCTACACCTATACTTTAAAAGAAAAGCTTTTCAGTCCACCCTTAAATACAGACACTCACTTGCTTCACTTACAATTGCAGAGCAGTGACCAGATCAATTACTATTTCCCCTTGCTTCAGTCCCACAGAGTAACAATTGCCAGGAGTTTTTGGTTACTTTTACTACAATAAGCAGTAAGGGTCAAATCCTCTGCTGGAGTAAATCTGTGTAGCTGGAGATCTGGCCCAGGTATTTTTCCAATATACATGGCTCTTAGGTGCCTGCAGACTTGAATGTTGAGCTGCTACTGCATTGTTAATAATACTTTGCATTGATGTAGCACCTTTTGTATATGGTTCTCAAAGCAACTTGCAAAACATTGAATAAAATTTAATATTAAACCATAAATCAAAATGATATTTTAAAAGTACCCCCCCACAAGACACTTATGATTAGGGTGACCAGATGTCCTGATAAAATCGGGACTGTCCCACTATTTAACCCTTTGTCCCGTGTCCCAATCAGTGTACGATTGGGACGCCATTTGTCCTGATATTCAGGTAAGGAGGTGAGCGGGAGGGAGGCGCCAACTCTGTGGGTGCTCCAGGGTTGGAGCACCCACGGGGAAAAATTGCAGCCAAGCTCCCTCCTCCTCACCTCCTTCTCCCCTCTACCCCCCAGCACGCCGCGTCCCTGCTCCTTTCCCCCTCCAGCGCGTCCCGCCGCCCAACAGCTGTTTGGCGGCACTTTGCACTTTCCAGGAGGGAGTGGGGAGGAGTGGGGACGCAGCATGTTCAGGGGAGGAGGTAGAGAAGAGGCAGGGCAGGGGCGGGGACTTGGGGGAAGAGGTGGAATGGGGGTGGAGTGAAGGCGGATGCTTGGGCGGGAAGAGGCAGAGGGTGGGCGAGCACCCACCCGGCAGAGGGGAAGTCGGCGCCATAGGGGTGAGTGGCAGGCGGGGGGGGTGTGAAGAGGCGAGTGGCGGGTGGGGAGGGTGAAGAGGCAAGCGAGCGAGCGGCGGGTGGGTGGGAGGGGGGGTGAGGAGGCGAGCGGTGGGTGGGGGACTGAGGAGGGATGCAGCAAGCCAGCAGGGGGCCGGGGGATGAGGAAGGGCATGGGGGGGGCGAGTGGGGAGGGGGCGGGACCTGGCGCAGAGTGGGAGCGGAGCAGGGGTGGACTGTGGACGGGGCTGACGCCACCCCAACGTGTCCCGATATTTTTATGTTGTGATCTGGTCACCCTACTTATGGTACTAGCTAAACAATTTAAAAGATAGTACAATCTATAAAAGATAATGGAAGGTTTTAAAAGCCAAATGATATGGCCTCAGCATAACTTGGTGTTATTAGATATTGCTATCCTCATTACTACAGATGGGGAAAACTGAGGCCCAGAGAGGTTAAGTGTCTTTCTCACGGTCACCCAAAAGTTCAGATTGTAAATCTCCTAGTTAACCACCTAACGTACTATCTACACTTGGGTCACAACACTGAGCCCAGGTTGTTTTTTTCCAAAGGTGCTTGTTCACCCAAGTTAAAATGTTCAGCCAGAGAGCACTGTACAACAGCTTTCAATATACCACATCCGGAGTCTTTGTGCTTAATGAATAGAAGTCAAAAGATCTGGATGCTATTTCTGGCTCTTCCACTTGCTCACTGGGTGGCCTTGGGCAAGTCACTTAGCTTCTCTGTGGCTTAGTTTCCCCGCCTACTTCACAGGGTGAAGCTAAATTCAGGAATTCTTAATAAGCGCTTTGAGAGCTTCCGATGGAAGATGCTGTAAATGTGAAGAATGTTGTTATTATTTATTTTTGAATGGGGAAATGTACTGAGTGCTATGCAGATGCAGAAAGAAGAAAGGTTTGAATTAAATTATAGTACCAACAAATCCAACGACAGCTACAGAGTCTGCACAATCCCTTGAGTAATCTCCTTAAGGAAACATACTTACAGTAAGTGGTGTCTAATATTCTTATGAATCATAGCTTCTTTTTTATTCTTGGTAAAAAAAAATACATCTTTTGTGTGCTAGACTCCTAATCAGAATAAACTTACTCAATTCTGACTGGACATTCACAACACAAACACATTCCATTACTATTGCTTGACATGGCACTTTCTCCTCTGGCATCTTGCTAAAAACCTTGTAGGGGCAATTATTTCACCATCAGCTAGGAAGATAAAGTTGTGAGTTCTGCTTAGAATCCTCCCTAGTCAGTTCTTCATTTTGTCTGTAATGTTTCTCTCTTATGTTCACAGCACACACAGGAAGTTAATAAAAACATACAGTACTCTTGCTGGAAGGCTGAAATGTAGCACTACTTTATTTCTTAGAATTTTGAACAACACCACACAAGAATCCCAATGCTTATGGATCAATGTCCTAATAGTCACAGCACAAGATGGGCTATTTGTTGGTGTCTGTATAGACCACCAAATTACACTAGAGAACAGGATGACCAGCTCCATACGCACCTGTCTGTAATGTGTAGAGGAAAAACTATATTATCAGCGTAGACTTCAGTTTGAGTGATATACGCTGGGGCACTCATGCTGCCAGGACTAAAACATCCTCGGAATTTCTAAAAATTATAGATGACAATTTCCTAACTCAAAAAGTGTTGCATCTAACATGCTGGAAATATCTATTAGACCACATCCTGCCTGGTAAAGAGGCATTGATCACAGAACAAAAAGTCAGTGATTGTTTAGGTGCAAGGATCATGACTTGATTACATCTGTTATATGCAAACAGAATGACATCAGAACTAGAAATGTTTTAAAAGGGCAAATTTCACAAAGCTGAAAACAGTTATGAGCCCAGACAATTAGGAGGAAGAATTTAAACAGAAAAATGATCATGATAATACAGGAACTGCTTAAGAACATTTTACTAGATGCCCCAAAAGCAACAATCAAGACAGAAGGCTACACTGGTAAAAAAAAACAAAACAAACAAACAAATAAAAAAACAGCCTCCTTAAAGGGGAACTGAAAGCAGCAATAAAAATATATATAACAAAGAGAAAAAAGATTAAGTTTATAGCAATGAATATGAAGTAGAATCTAGAAACTGAAGAAAATTGATAAAGGAAGCAAAAAGACAAGGAGAAATCTAAGGCCAACAGAATTAAGGTCAATTCGAAGGAGTTTTTTAAGTATTGGGAGCAAAAAGAACCCTAACAATAGTATTAGTCTATTATTAGATGGAAATAGTGGAGTTGTTGATAATAATCAAGAAAAGGCAGAAATATTCAGTAAATATTTCTGTACTACATTGGGAAAATGCCAGATGATGAATTCAAATCACATAATGATGATGAAATACTTTCCATTCCAACAGTAACTAAGGAGAATGTTAAACAGCAGCTATTAAAGTTAGACATTTTTAAAATCAGCAGGTCCAGATAACATATATTCAAGAGTTTTAAAAGAGCTGGCTGAGGAGTTTTCTGGTCCATTAATGTTGTTTTTAAATAAATCTTGGAATACTGGGGGAATTCCAGAGGACTGGAAGAAAGCTAATGCTAGTCTAATATTTTAATGGGTTAAATGGAATGACTTTGGTTATTACAGGCCTGTCAGCCTTACATCGATTCTGGGCAAAATAATAATGGCTGATGCAGGACTCAATTAATAAAGAATAAAAGAGGGTAATATTATTAATATCAATTAGCATGGGTGTGTGGAAAATAGATCTTACTGAACTAACTTGATATCATTTTTGATCAGATTATAATTTTAATTAATGAAGGTTAAAGTTTTGATGTAAAACACTTGGATTTGCTAAGACATTTGACTTGTTACTACATGACATTTTGACTAAGGAATTAGAAGGATACAAAATCAATATGGCACTTGGCACACATTAAATTGATTAACTGGCTAACTGATAGGTCTCAAAAGTAAAAAAAAAAATTGTAGAACAGGTAATTACCATTAGGCAGATATGTTTCTAGCAGGAATCAGTTCTTGGTCCTATACTTGTTAATATTTTTTTATTAATGGCCTAGAAGAAAACATAAAATCATAACTGATAAAGTTTTCAGATCACACAAAAATTGGTAAAGTAAACTGGTAAATGATGATGAGGGAGGTAGTCACACAGAATGATGTGGATTGATTGATATGCTATGCGCAAGCAATATGTATTTTAATATTGCAAGGTCATGCATATTGGGACAGATTCCTACAGAATCCTAGAAAGCACTGACTGAAAAAGATGTAGGGGGTCAAAGACAAACAACTCAGCCTGGCCTAGTGGATATGGGGAAGCAGTAGATGTGATATAGCTTGATTTTAGTAAGGCTTTTGACACAGTCCCACGTGACATTCTCATAAGAAAACTAGGGAAATGTGGTCCAGAAGAAATTATTATAAGGTGGGTGCACAACTGGTTGAAAGACTAAACTCAAAGAGTACATATCAATGGCTTGCTGTCAAACTGGGAGGGTGCATCTACTCGGGTCCCACAGGGGCAGTCCTGGCTCTGGTCCTATTCTCTATTTCATTAATGAGTTGGAAAATGGAGTGGAGAGTAGGTTTATAAAATTTGCAGATGACATCAAGCCAAGAGGGGTTGCAAGAATTTTGGAGGACTGGATTAGAATTCAAAATGACCTTGACAAATTGGAGAATTGGTGTGAAATAAACAAGCTGAAATTCAATAAAGATAAGTGCAAAGTACTTCAGTTAGGAAGGAAAGATTGAATTCAGAACAACAAAGTGGGGAATAATTCTGGTGTAAATGTTCGGGCTCAGGCTGGAGCAATTCAACAGCCTGTTAGCCCAAGCCCCATAAGCCTGAGTCAGCTGGCACAGGCCAGCCATGGGTTTTTAATTGCTCCGTAGACATACTCTACTGCACTTTTATGTCGTGCCGTTTGAAACAGAAAAGAATTTGGGAAGTACATGAAAAAAATCTTGTTACCGTGTCAAAGAGAAAGCTCCCGAAAACCCTGGGTTTTGGACATCTACACATATCTTTAAAATAAACCCTGAAAAATGAAATCAATAAACTCCCCAAAACAGAAGCCCTATATATAAATCAACAGAAGAATGGCTGATTTCCTCTTATTTCCCCTGCAACCAGAGGCTATATAGCCTGTAAGAACCAGCCCTAGCCTCTACATCAGTATAAATAAATGGGACCTCTTTTGCAATGTATTGTACAGCATCTGAGCCACCTGGACAGTGCTGCGCACACCAGTTCCCAGTGTTAGCAGAGACAGAGCTGACACAACCAGCGTTGGAAGGTCTAATTCGGATCTCATGTACGCTGGTCTAAATCTGAAGTAATGCCACCGAGATCAATTGAGTTACACTGGTGTAAAACCAGTCGAAGTGAGAGGAGAACAAAGCCCCAATTACCACTAAGCAGACCTAGGGGATGTAAATATAATGGTGACAACAAGTTTCTGACTCACACTCTAATGCTGAATAAAATATTTGGCCATTTCCTCTGTTCCTGGGGAGCCTTCTGGGATTATTAGCCAGCAGCAGGATAGCTCACTGGATGGAACAGGTACATCAGGACCCCCCAACCTTTTTAGCTTGAGGGCTAAACATACATGTCTGTACAGCACCTACCACGGTGGCATCCTGGTCCATGACTAGAGCTCCAAGATGCTACCGTCACACAAATAAATAATACTTCATAAAAGCCAAGGGGCCACAATCGCTGCTTTATTTCCCTAGGCTCAACTAAAGCAAAGCAAGCACCTGTCCTGCTCTCCCTGGGGCTCCCACAACCCTGCAAGGAATCAGGCAATGGGGCAGCCAGCCCTACACTCTCCTCCATCTGCTGCAGCCGGTGGAGGGAGCTGTGAAACATACATGCAGCAAGCAAGGAACAGCAGCTGTTCAGTCAGAGCATGGAGGCTCACCCCAGAGCTACTCCTGGGGCTGCAGGCAAAGCAGTGGGAGGTAGTTGCCCACCTCCTCTCCAAAGGAATGGGGCTAATTCAAACACTTCCATTCAAAAATCATAGGGAGCAGCTCAGGAAACACATTTTCACTTCATAATAAAATACACATTTTCTTCTCAACACAGTTACCTCAGGGGCCACAATTTAGAGCCGGACGGACCATAAGTGGCCCCCAGTGACACGCAGGATACCCCTGATCTACACAATGTCAGTCAAATGGTGACCTAACGTCTCTTTTGTAACTAGATATTATTCATCCCAAGTCCTGAATTGGGGCACTTCTTCCATGCAAACTTTTTACAGAGCTGAGTGACCCTAGCGATGGCTGCAAGGCATTTTTGACCTAAACATCACCTTTGGGAGAGATTTAACCCGAAACAATCCAGACTCACCCAACATTGTTACCAGAGGAATCTAGTCTGGGCCAATACAGAGGTGGGGCTGCCATTTTCCACGTCTTTCCTGCCTTTCCATAGTTTCCATCCAGTTATGAAACACTTGTAGAAGCCACCGAAACAAAAGATTGTTTGACTGCAACTGTCCCAAGGCATGAAGCACCAATTGCTACGTCTTCCTCTTGGTTATATATGAAGCCACGAGCAGTCTCATTCTCTGAGTCTAAAGAATGAGCTTGCGTTTAAGCGATCATGGCTATTCCTCTATATCTAGCAGGCATTCTGCCTGATGTGGCATCTCAGAGTCTCAAAAGAAGAATGAAATTTTTTTTTCTAATCTCTCCGTGGTGCCCTTCTCTTTCAGTTACTGCTCGGAAGCTGGAATCCGTTCGTAGCATTCCCAAGGCCATTCTCTTTAGAAGTAAACAGCAAAGAAGTCATTTCAGTTTCTGTAAACATGTTTTTCTTCACGAGCTAGGCTGCTTGGTGTGCATTACACTCCATGCTGGCATGCTCAGGGATGTCTTACAGCAAAGCTTTCCACTAATACCGTAATCTTGCTGCCTACAGGGGACGTTGGGTTACAGAAGGGATTCAAAAAGGCTGCAGGATGAAATTCTGGGATTTTTTGAGATTTCAGATAAGGAAAATAATTTTCTTTTCTAATCACAGTGACCATCTTAAAAAAGGGCTCATTTTGACTCTGAACAAGCGGATGATTTCCACCCCGGCCCCCTTCATTTTCCTCCAAAGGAGAAAAAGAAAAAAAAAAACACAATTTAATGTGGGTGAAATCAGTAGGGGTTTTTTTTATTAACTTGAACAGGGAGCACTGTTTTATAGTACATTTAGATGGCCAAATTCTGCTCTCACTCCACTGATTTGCATTGCCGGTCAATAGGACTTGTACTCCTAAATCTCTTAGGGAGAGATTTCCCAAGCACGTGTTAGGAAACTTATCTTTGAAAAAACGTCTGCGACCATGGCCTCATCGCAGATGTGGACAGTCCCTCTGGCATGTTTTCTCATTTCCTGCTCTCCCTGACCCAGCCTCTTCATCTTTACTTCTTTGTTTTGACTCCTATCCTCTCTGTATATTTTTGCTTTATAATATATATATATAAATGGAGTGATTGCAAAAGATTCTGGATTAACTCTACTCTGCCCCTTTGGAGGTAGATCAAGACCCATGACTTAATTCAGCACAATAAAACATAACTCTAGCACTCACCTAGAGTGAAGACCACAAGTGAGGTGCACTGGCATTTGCAGAAACGTACAATGTAGTTGCCTTTCTGCTTCTTTGGCTCCAACCAGTCCTTTGCCTTTAAGTCCCTTGTATTTGCGTGTGTAAGAATACAGGTCACAATTTTCAAACATGGGTGCCTGAAATCAGACATCTAAATTCACATTTAGGAGCCTACAAAACTAAATTCATTTTCCAAGATGCTGAGCCCTTTGAAAAAATCAGGCCATTTATTTTGGTGCCTAACTAGGGATTTAGGAGCCTAACTTTAGGCACCCATCTTTGAAAATGTTGGCCCTAATGTCTTTTCATATTACTATAGGTTAAATCATACAGTCATGCAAAAAAGAAGAGCAGGTTACATGAGCCACATGTCTAAACGAACCTCCTGTACATCAGCTACAGCTAACAGCAGCCTTTGGAGAAATGAAGACCAGCGCTGAATGAGTTTCATGAGTGAAAAATCCCTCTAGTGGCATTAAGATGCAATGGTAAAATAAAAGCCACTAATTAAAAGCAAGAGTGAACTTGCTCATGCTGTATCTTTACTGAGGATAAAGAACAGCCGCCTCCCCAGGAACATATAGTCTTTGGCATCTTAATCATAAAACATTTACTCAGCCCTTATGCAACAAAACTATAGCATCCATCTCATTGTCACAGCATCAATTCTTGCCTTTCCTTCTTGTTTCTTAGACGTCACACTGATCAGTGACTGAGGTCCTCTAGGACATTTGATCAGCGAGGCAGGGCAGTCGTGTTTCTGTTTTTTTCAATGATTGTGCGAATTGTCACTGCTCGGCGGTGCTGGATTCAGAACCCTGGAGACTAGTAACTAACTAACTTGTCTGAAGACAGTTCATCCACAGAGCAAATACAGCAGAAATAGCAGCAACGCAAGTTTCCCTACTAGCCCTGACCTAGAGATATAGGCTCTTTTCCTACTCCCACTTACTCCAATGCGAGCAAGAACAAATCCTTAGTGTCTTATTGTACCGGCATCTTATAATCAGATTCAAGAGCTTTATGACCCAAAGCACTTCATATTGTTCTGAGATGTCAGATGCATTGCAACACAGCTCAGCTCACAGTCTCATCTTCCCAAGAGCTATCTTATCTAGTATCTTTGCTCTTTAGTCTTACATGAAGTTAAATCCATCCGTACTACAAAGTCTCCTCTGCAGGCATCTCGGTTTCCTTCAGAGTACATTCTTTGGGCCATTTCAGTGCCTCTGGCTTGAATGTACTGTGCCATACACCATAACTGCTTCATAAATTATAAACCGCTACAAAGGATCCAAATATTCTCTCCTTTCCTTGAATCTCACTTTCCGCAAGCAGGGGAAGAATGAGCAAAGAGGGAAAATCCTCCAGCTAGGCTCATTTCCATACTGCCCTAAAATGTCTCCCGGAATTCTGCATGGCACCGCAGACAAAAACAAGCTCGAAAATGAAGGGGAAGCCACCCTTGTTTACAGTGTAATCAGAACGCGCTTTTATTTTATTTCAATGGATTGTGACGTGAAAATAAATAAATACAATGCATTTCAGACTCGCTGCTCCTCTGAGTAGACAGGTCTCCCAGGGTTTGGATCACTCAGCGATGCTCTTTGGCTTCAGCCTCCCTTCCCGGTTCTTGGGCTCAGCTTGCATCTGTATGCTCCAAAAGTACATTGCTCTTTCTCCCCCCACTACAGGCCCATGCAACCCACCTCTCACCCTCACTCGATCCTTCCCTGCTTTCAGATTTCATAGCTTCCAAAGCCTCATCCCTCGTCACCATCTTCTCTTGGGGCCCCATCCAACTCCTTCACAGGAACTAACTCTTCTCCACGGGACCTATTCTCCTGCCACAGGATACAAGTAACTTGCATCAAAGCCACTGGGAGTTACTCACATCCTGCTGCAGAGGAATTAGAGGCCTAGCATTTTATTCTTCCAGAAGGGAAGGAAAGTGAACGGAATATTCCACAACCACCATCATTCCTGAGCCAGCTGGGAGCACACACAGAGCAGATTGGCTCTTCCTCTACCAGAAAGGAAGCATGGGGCCTCCCTGGAATACTTATCCAACCATTGTGGGGTGCAGGAATCCTGAAGCAGCTCCCATCTACGACACGGCAAAGCTTTTGCTACAGCTTTTGTTTCCTATTCCAAACATACCCCATGTTTTTAAGACACCTAGATGCCAATGATAACACTTAGCTTTTATATCATGCTTTTTATCCATAGATCTCAAAATGTTTTTACAACGGAAGGGAAGTGTTATCATCCCCATTTTACAGATGGGGACAAATGGAAGTGACACGTTTTTTCCCCAAAGTCAATGACAGAGCCAAGAAGACAACCCAGCTCTCCCAACTCCAAGGCTGGTGCCTGTGCAACTGGAATACACCAACTCCTGGCATCTCCTGTGTACCTAGTAAACCAACAGGCCCTTTACCCTGAGCCAGGGAGACATCCACGGTCTCACTGCTATGGCACCTCTATCTGCAGGGGGATGCAGCTGTCCATGGTGCACAAGCTACTGAAGTATGTTATGAGGACTGAGTTGGAGTCCCAGATGGATTACAATTCTGTTTGTTTGTTTTCAAGTTAACCACAATATAAGAAACAAAGCCCTGGTCTACACTACAGAGTCAGGTCAACACAAGGCAGCTTGTTTCAACCTAACTCTGTAAGCTTCTACACTAAAATTTTGCTCCTGCCGACGTAACTCGCCCACTACATCAACTTAAACACCACCTCTGTGAGCAGTGTAGAGTCAATGGCGATGTAGTTAGGTTGTTGCAGTGTCGGTGTAGACACCATTTACATCAACTGTTGCTGGTTTTCAGACGCCATCCCACAATGCCCCCCACTGACGGTTCAATCAGTGCAAGCGCTCCTGGTAAGGATGCATACACCGCTGACACATGGAGGAAAAAGTAGACACGCACAAGCAATGTAATTACTGCGGTGGTTGTATGCCAATGTAAGTTAGGTCGACTTAATTTTGTAGTGTAGACATGTCCTAAGAGCTTTGGAGCAGAAAATAATCTTCTCAGAAGAAACTTGAGTGCTGATCACTGTGGTGCTGATTACTTATTGAAATGGATGGGCAGCTACCCATTTACTTCAACGGGCCTTATCGGAGGATCCTACCTTTGACCACTCACCTCTTCTCAATTCGTGCACTAAGAAGGTCTACCACATCTGATGAAAAGACACCAGCAGTAAGAAGCAGCCAAAGTGGGAATTGCTGGTGGAACATTTCCTGTCCATACCAGTAATTCCTCTATGGGGAGAGTATTTTCTATCACAAAGAGCCTGTGGACCGTGGAGAGCAGCAAGGTTGTATGTAGAGCTTGGGAAGTCAGAACTCTATTCTTAAAATTAATTATAAAATGGTCTGTTGTGACTTCTGTGTCTGAATAGCAGGGGTGCCAGAGAATTCCTTTAATGGGAAGTCAGCGGCTGATAGCTGCTCCTTGATCATTTGATTTTCTTCTCTAACTAAACTGGATGCTGCCTGAGTTCCAACAAAGACAAAAACTAGACCATTTTCAGAGTTGAATGCCTAAAGTTTGGCACCTAAATCCATATTTAGGCTCCTAAATATGATGCCTGATTTTCTATGGAGCTTAGAATCCATGGCTTCCATTGACTTCAACACATGCTCAACACCTTTGAAAAAATCCAGGCTCTTTTTCAAATTCTTCAGTATGGATTTAGGTGCCTAATTTAATCCGAATTTCTTTCTGTTTGACATTTGTGTTATGAATTACTGACCACGGATGTAATGATTTTCATATCTGAATAACGTAATATTTTCCCCTCTTCTTCCATAGTCTCCACCTTAGATGGTTTCATGCAGGGATCATAGATGATGCAATAAGGATGCATGCAATAAACATGTAAGAGTCTCCTTAGCTAAGCATGATCTTTGCATGTTACTTGCATTAAGCCTTGAACAATTCCTCCTTGTAACATCCATGCATGATCTTTGCACATGCTCAGTCAGTGCAGACACTATCTTGCCTGTCCTGACAGCTGTCACTGGCCCCCTTGGCACAGGTTTGTTGAGTCCCTAAAGTCAGCCCTGTTGACAGATAAAGGTAGTCCACTCAGATTATATGCATCCATGCCACTGGTTCAGTAGAGGGTCACTAGAGAAAACTGAACAGAGGCGGAAATAACAGAGCTCCTATCACATAAATTTATGGCTTGCCCTCACTTAGAACACTGTATTAATTCTGGGCACCCATATAAAAAAAAGATAGGGGGTCAGAGACAGGTGACAAGAATTATTAGAGGCCTGGAAAACACCTCATATGAAGAGAGGTTGAAAAGACTGAGATTGTTTACCTTAGAGAGGACAAATAAGGGGGACCTGGTCAAAGCCTATAAACTACTGAATGGTCTAGAGATGGTAGAATGGGAACTTCTACTCACCCTGACTCATAAAAAGAACAAAGGGATGTTCAATGAAACTGAGATGTGGCAAACTCAACGCTGATAAAACAAATTACTTTTTTCACATGACATACAAAAGGCCTGTGGAACTCACTGACGAGATATCATTGAGGCCAAGAGCTTAGCAAGATTTATAAAAGACTATCCAGAAGTATAGCAGCACATATTAAAAAACAAATTAGAGTGTTGAGAGGGATATAAAACCTCAAGAGTCAGGGAACAAACCAACCTCTAACTACTAGTGGTTAGAATGAAACTATCCCATTACTGACTACTGCAGGGTTTCTTCCTCTGAAGCATTTGATAACATAATATTGGAGACAGGATACTGGACATGATGGACCATTGGTCTGATCCAGTCTGGGAGAATTCCAATGTTACTATTATTGTAAGTTATCATTCATATAACAATGAGCCTCTGCTTTCCATTTCTTTCATTTTTATTACATTTTCTATGTGTTAATTTGTGTTAAATTTTATGATAAGAGCATATTCAAAGTTAACCAACAGTGAAGAGCACTGGGTTTGTAGAGACTAGGGAGCATGCAATGCATATACAAGATCCCCCCAGGAGCTAGTGCAGGTCCTGTACTCATTCTTATAGGCATCAGCTAATGGTTACTTTAAGGCAAAGCAATAAAATAGTCTAAATATCGGAAGAGTCCATTAGGGAGTGATTTTTCAGAGTAACAAGGAAGGCAATAATTTTCCATATCATACCTTCAAACTTTCAGACACACCATTGAAGTCCAGCATAGCTTGGCTGTAAATCAACTGCACATCATAAGACTATTTAACATTTTCAACCCATTCAAAAGTGCTTTCCGACCACTTGGCACAAATTGAATCAAGATGTATTTACAGCTGTATGAAATACCTGAAAAAAATTTCAATAATCTATTTTTACTTTCTAGATCGATCCCTATTGGTGTATCTAATTTGAGGGGTGTTGGAGATTTTTTCCTTTGTTTTGTGGTCAATTTCACAGAAGAAAATTGAAATCACGAAGGAAAACACTGTCACTGATGCCCCAAGCAGACATCCTCAGTTATGAATGGAAGCTTATTGTTCAATTAAAATAAAACTCCAAAAAGATCTTTAAAATAACTTATAAGGCTTTTAAAGAAGGTCATACTGATGAGTTTGCTATTTGTTTACTGAGAGAATCCCGTTTAGATTTAAGATAAACGTGATAGAGAAACCAGATGTTAGGACAAATATCTGGACCAAACAGAACAAAACCAATGCTATTTATTGCTTATGTTTTTAATGATTCCCCCCTTTCCCTTCAAACCTTGGCTTCTCCTTAAGAAACTAGAAATCCTTTCAAAATTATCTCATTCTATCATAAAGGTCATGTTTTAAGTTTATGTTTGCTAAAGAACCTGGAAAAAATGAATTGTGCCTCAGACTGAAGACATGCTCTACTTCCTAGCCTATCTTCAAACACTGTGCAACCCAGCCTGTAAATTTCTGCAGTGGCGTGTGTAGACTTTGGGCCATGCCACGAAACTAGCTTAGTTACCAGCCACAACATGGGCCACCATTGCCCAAGTCCCAAATCATTCTATGGTTTGCTTCTATGGTCTTCTAAATCTGGTTCCAGACCTGAACTCCCCCAAAGTCCAGGAGGTTTGGATATAGCATTTTGGTTCAGGCTCATCTTTGTTTTGGATGTAACAAGAAATCAAAACTTGTAACAACGTCATGGAGTCCTTTGCACAGCACATTACAAAGATTTACATTGTAGAAGAGAAAATGTGGCAGACTTGGCTTTAGTTACCATACATATGGCACCTCTTTTATACACTCTCTTTATGCCACAATAAAAAAAATAGGCCTAAAAAATGTATTTGATCTATCGAGATATATTGTTAGATAAACGTCATATGTAGATTTTAGGCCTTTTTTATTATGGAATAAAATGAGTACAGAAAGGAACTGCCACATGTCTAAATAAAGCTTGCTCAGTAGCTCATGATCTTCTCTAGAATTCACACTTTTAACTACCTCCATATCTATAAGAGAGAAAGAAAGATAAAGTCAGAGAGAGATTTCCAAGTTAAAAAAAAGTTAAAATATATTTAAGGTTCCAAATATTATACAACATTGTTAGAATGGTAAACACACAGCCAAACTATTAGAATGGGGGGTGGGGGGGGGAAAGCATTATTAAAACACTGCAGTTGTAACAAACCAAATATTGCAAAGGCAGGAAATTGTCTTCTTTAATATTACTACAGAGATTTATAGAGAGGGAGCAGGCATGGCTGGAGCTATTATGCCCGAGTAACAGCCCCTGCATGATCCAGAATTAGGGATGTGCCAAGGTGTCTTAGTCACTTTCCTTCCCTCCTCCATGCAGATGCTTTTCTTTTAAATGACCCTGTGTTATTACATAAAAATCAAACTTTGGAAATTGTTCCCAATGTCCTGGCTGATCTAATGCCTCTTTGCAGAGTAGTATTCAAGGGTAACATTTTTAAAAGTCTATGGGTAACATTTTCAAAAGCACCTAAGTGACTCAGGAGTTTAAGTTCCATTTTCAAAAGTGACAGGCACTTAGGAGCTTACATTTAATTGAAAGTCAGTGGAAAGTCCCATTCAATAGGAGTTAGACTCCTAAATCACTTTTGAAAATGGGGCTTATCCGCTTTTGAAAATTTTAACCCCATGCTCCATTCCATTGATTTGTTTCAGACAATGTCCATAATTAGAACAAGGTTTATTGGGGTTGAGGTTACTTTCAGCATGTAAAAGAGATAATGGCTTTTTGCCTAGCACCATTCAGCCAGGGATCTCAATACACTAGTTGCTAAATTAATTCTCATAACACTCCAGACAGTATTATTACTAGGCCTGGTCAAAAATTTCTCATCAAAACTGTTTTTCAAAAGAAAACCAGGTTTTCAACTAAATTAAATTTTTCACAAGAAGTGTCTGCTTTCCACAGAAACTTTCAATTTTTTATCAAAAACACAAACACCTGAGAAATGAAGTTTTCCATGGAAAACCTAAATATTTTGCTTCGACTATTTTGCCACAGTGTCTCATGGGAGTTGTAGTTCAGTTGCCTCATGTCCTCATTTTCCTTTCAGGGCCAGACTCCCCAGCAGGACTTCATCTCCCATGATTCACCATGGACATAAGCTTTCTATGGTGCACCCCCTTCTCTCACCAAGAGGGAAGACTGTGGTGCATCATGGGAGGTGTAGTCTGACCAAGGAACCCGGCCTATAGGAGAGAAGGGGAGCATGAGATACCAAACCACAACTTGCAGGAGGCATCATGGCAGCATTTCCAAACTGAAATATTGTGGGGTTTGATTTTTCTGCAGAAAAATTTTTCAGAGTTGCTCTAATTATTTCATCTATATTAGAGATGGAGTGGTTAAATTACTTACTTTCAATCAGTGGTAGAGATGGACATAGAAATTGAGGCCACTGTGAGACCGCTGGCAGTCTTTATTGAGATACATATGGCCCTTGATTCTTTGTGTGATGTTCAGAAAGTCACTTAACTTCTCCATACCTCAGTTTCCCCTTCTGCAATATGGACATAATAATTCAACTACAGTTAGCAAGGACATTTGCAATCCTGTTTTGATAACAAAGAGTTATTTGAGGCACCAGTGCCCTGGCTCCCAGTTGCCTACTCTAATCCAACCCATCATTGCTTTGCAATGGGACCCAGTCCTATTCATGTTGAAGACGATGGCACAGGTCCCAGTGGACTCATGCTTAGTCTATGTGGCCAAATTCTCTCTTGATACAAGTCCATTGACTTCAACCCCCATTTCCTTTAACAGCAGAGAAATTGGCCCTGGTATATAAACTTAGCAAGGGTGTGCTTTTCCTTTGGCTCTCTCAGTCTCTCAACTCTAGAATTTCCGCATTTCCATGGCAACTCTCTGTGCTCTATTGCCAGCTGGAGTTATAAGTAAAATGTGTTGCATCTGTCTCGTGGGATGCCTTCCATTTGTTCCCAGTTTCCCCCAGTTACACTGAACCAAATCCTAGCCCCATCAAAGTCAATGGCAAGTCTTGTCATTGAAGTCAATGGGAGCAGGACTTGGACCAATATGACTGGAATAACCGCCCTTTTCCTGATGATCATTTCCGACATCTCATGAATCAAGGATGGATCTGCATAGATACTGGGAGCTGCTATCGCTTGCCACCAAATATGACAGAGTACAGTTAAAATCATAGGTGGTGGAACTAGGGGTGCTGCCACACCCCCTGGCTTGAAGTGGTTTCCATTATATAAAGGGTTTAGAGTTTGGTTCAATGGCTCTCAGCACCCCCACTATACAAATTGTTCCAACACTCCTGGTTAACATAGTCTCCTCATTGTCTTTTCATTCCTTTATGGGGCGGGGGGTGGTAGGAGATAAGTATTTGCAAAATAAAAGAGATCCCTTTATTGTGTGCCATATGTCTGAGTTACTGTATGACTAGAGAGCTATGCAGCATTTCATGTCCTCCACTTCTTTCTCATGTGCTCCCTGAAATTACGTAGTGTCTGCTCTTATGCCTCAGAGACATTATATTTCATTTTTTTACATAGCTGTTAAGGCTGCGTACACTCTAAGATAACAGTTTTAAGCAATATGTTGTTATATTTAATCAAGCTTAACCTACTCTGGCTGCTTTTGTCTGTTCTGTATGGGAACAACATAATCTTATTACCCTTTTTTTTTAAACTCATGGCCATATATTAATATAACTTTTTTTTATTCTGATTTTGAAATTATTTCATTTTTCCTTTAAATGAATATGACTGAACCCACTAGTTTTTAACAGTTCTAGATACTGTGTTTGTTATTTGGTGCTAATGTTTCTTTGATTATTTTCTAACAGCAGGGATTAAAAGATAAACAAAACTAGATCTGCAACAAGGGTCCTTGATAGCAAAAGAGCTAACGCTTAACAGAAATGTAATGAAATGTAATAGTACAAAGTGCAAGGTCGTGGCATTTAGGGACTAACAACAGGAATTTTTGCTACAAGCTGGGGACTTATCAGTTGGAAGTGCAGAGAAGGAGAAAGACCTGGCTGTAGTGGTTGATCACAGGATGACTACGAGCTACCAATGTGATGTGGTCGTGAAAAAGGCTAATGCAGTCCTAGGATGAATCAGGCGAGATATTTCCAGTAGACACAGGGAAGTATTAGTATTATACAAGGCACTGGTGAGACTTCATCTGGAAAACTGTGTGCAGTTCTGGTCTCCCATGTTTAAAAAAGATTAATTCAAACTGGAACAGGTGCAGAGAAGGGCTACTAGGATGATCTGAAGAATGGAAAAACCTACCTTATGAAAAGAGACTCAGAGAGCTTGGCTTGTTTACCCTAACCAAGAGAAGGCTGAGGGGAGATAGAATTGCTCTCTATAAGTACACCAGAGGGATAAATACCAGGGAGGGAGAGGAGTTATTTAAATTAAGTGTCAATGTGGACACAAGAACAAATGGATATAAACTGGCCATCAACAAGTTTAGGCTCGAAATTAGGCGAAGATTTCTAACCAACAGAGGAGTGAAGTTCTGTAACAGCCTTCCAAGGGGAGCATTGGGGGCAAAAAACCTAACTGGTTTCAAGACTGAGCTTGATAAGTTTATGCAGGGGATGGTACGATGGCATGTGGCCCATTGGCAACTGCCAGTAGCAAAAATCCCCAACTGCTGGAGACAGGACACTAGATGGGGAGGGCTCTACGTTACTACAGAGAATTCTTTCCCAGGTGTCTGCCTGGCAGGTCTTGCCCACATGATCAGGGTCTTACTGATCGCCATATTTGAAATCAGGAGGAAATTTTCCCCCAGGTCAGATTGGTAGAGATCCTCAGGAGGATGGTGGGGGGAGGGGAGGTTCGCCTTCCTCTGCAGCATGGGGCACAGGTCAGTTGCAGGTTTAAATTAGTATAAATGCTGGATTTTCTGTAAGTATTCAAACCATGATTTGAGGACTTCAGTACCTCAGGCAGAGGTTATGGGTCTATTACAGGAGTGGGTGGATGAGGTTCTGTAGCCTGCCATGTGCAGGTCAAACTAGATGACCATAATGGTCCGTTCTGACCTTTAAGTCTATGAGTTTATGATTAGCATGCACCGTGGGGGAGCTTTAGGGTGTGAAATGGCTCAAAAAGCAGGGTCTCCTTGTGAAAGGAATTCTGTGGGCCTGGGTGAAGGTCACCTACATGCTTCTCCCATGCTTCTGCAGCCAGGCTGCCTGTTTCCCTCCTTCCCCCACAAAGGCTACTGATCCTCTTTCTTTCTGTGCAGAAGGACTTCTGATCCCCCTTTTTCCTCTGGAGATTTGGGATAGGTGCAGACAGCTGCCACTCCCCTGGGGCTGACTCCCAGAGCCTCCTGACTGGCTCTTCTCTTCTTCTCCCCTGCCTCCTGCACCAGTTCTATGTGCTCTTTTAACAAAGGGAGCAGAAACGCCAGACATCATTGGAGGCCATGACTCTTTGGCTGTCTTTACATCATCTGACCCCACTCCCATCATGCCTGAGAGTCCACAGGCTCCAGATGCCATATTAGTTGTAGTCTTTTCCTTGTCAAACTCTCTGGTTGAGAGAGGAACCTGGGGGTTCCATAAGCAAAATATAAAAGCAATTGTTTTCCAGTGTAATCAACTGATCAGATGTAGGCTGTTCCCTTTCTTCAGTTGTCCATATTCTAGACTTCTACAAAGAATGCAGTGACTATATACAAACAAGAGGCCAGTTGCACATGTCACTTTGCCAGGGAGTATTGTGTGTGGTTTTTAATTCAGCAACCCTATGCCATTTTCACAAAGTCAGCAGTGACCGAGTGAAGTACAAACACAGAATATATATTTTCAAGGTGCTAAAATGAAATCACTTAAAACATGGCTGATTAAAGGGAGGCAACCACACTTCCAACAAAAGCAGATCAACTTCTGCTGATTGTAATACTGAGCCATCTCAGTCATCACCTGCAACAGGAACTACGTGCTAGTTATCTGATACTGTTTGCATTTCAGAGACACTTCATCAACCACAACATAAGTCTTTTCCAGTGCATAACAAGGCCATTCTTTCTGCTCATACAGTTTTGACTATTGTCAGTGGCTCCATTATTCTGAAGCTAGTAACAGTGTTCATTGGTTATGTCTACCCTGCAGGTGGGAGCGGGCCTCCCAGCTCACACCAACATGCACTAGTGCCGTTCAAGCTAGTGTGCTAAAGATAGCAGCATGGACATTGTGGCACAGGCAGCAATGCAGGCTTACCACCCAAGCTTGAACCCACCCAACACCCTGGGTCCAAGCTCGGGTGGCTAGCCTAAGCCGCTGCCCATGCTGCAGGGTCCACACTGCCATTTTTAGTGCACTAGCTCAAGTGGAGATAACACATGTCTATTTACCCAGGCTGGAAGGCATGTTTCCAGCTGTAGCATAGGGAGACCCTTTGTTTCTACTGTTGTACAGTGCAAACTACTTTTGACTAGGTACAAAGATGAAGTACACATTAACCCCCCTACCCAAATTCAGGAAAGGAATTTAATAAGTACATCTACTTTGAAGTAACTGATTTTACAGCATCCAGAATTCAGTCAAGATTTGAACAGAATGGCTACAAAATAATTCAAAAAGCCTTGAAACGCTCATAACAACTCCATATGTACCAGAAATGCAAGTTCAAGATGTGCTTCAGGTGAATGGTTCTGATATCAACCATGATCGACTGATTACTCAGCTTCATCTGCTGCAAGCCAACTGTCAGCATATAGAAATATTTTTGAACAGACTTCAAGGATCTCTCAGTTCGTTTAGCCAAACCGAACATCAGCTGGCGAAGCTGATAAAAGTGATTTTATCAATACCAGCTACCAATGCTGTAAGCAAGCATAGTTTCAGTGCCCTATGCCATATTGAAACATGGTTTCAATCCACTATAGAACAATCACAGATCAACTGGTATATGGTATTACATGTACACATGGACAACACTGATGACTTACAGCTTACAGAGGTTGCAGAAGAATTAATTTAAAGAAACCCAAAGCAAAGATTATTTAGAACTTTTTCAGTTTTGTAAGTCATTCTTTATACTCATCTTTAAAAAAGTAATGCTTTCATGAGTAGTTTTGTACCAAGACTAAAGCTGCCTATTTTTAATAAAGTGAGATAAATGAGCTTCTGTTCCAACTCCACATTTATTAATGCAGTCCCTAAATTTGTGGTGGAGGGCACTAAAAGCCCCCCAAAGTCCATAACTATCTATACCCATATTTCCTCCTAAGCAAAAACATTTAAAGTGCACACAGATATTCTGTTGATGTGTACATCTTATCAATGCCTATAATAATTACAAGTATCAGAGGGGTAGCCGTGTAGTCTGAATCTGTAAAAAGAAACAGAGGGTCCTGTGGCACCTTTAAGACTAACAGAAGTATTGGGAGCATAAGCTTTCGTGGGTAAGAACCTCACTTCTTCAGATGCCTTGCAGGTGCCACAGGACCCTCTGTTGCTTTTTATAATAATTACATTATTACTAGACTGACTAAATCCTGCATATGGATGCTCAGGAGGCAGAAACATACATTTCTGATTTGAGAGTCAGTTTGAGTATCCAAAGTTAGGATTTTGATATTCTCCTACGGCATCCATATTTGAAAACTGGTTCAAGTCAATGTTCCCTGCCCTGTTTAGCAAATGTTTCCTAATACCAAAGGAGGTGTTGAAAGAAGACCAGATTCTTAGAAATAAGAATGTGTGTGACCTACACAGTATATTTCTCTCCCTAGGACTAGAGTTCATAACATCCTGATAGACTGATTTCTTTGCAGTTTGACAAACAGTAAATATTTGAGATCTATAGCATCTGATCCCTTCATGTCCCTAGGAGCAACTTTAGCGTTAACAACTTAAGGATCTGATTTTGGTTCTGTCCACCATTTCAGAATGCAAAAACAAAAACAAAAACAAAAAAACCCCAAAAAACAAAAACAAAAACCTTGTAAATTAGCTTGTCAGAAACCTTTGGCTTTATCACCAGCACATATATTCCTGAGATTTGCAAGTCCTCCTCCTTATGAGGAGTCTGACTTCATAGCTCAGCACAGTTTGATCCAAAGATAGTTGGCATCTTTACAGTGCACAGATAAGTAATGTTTTCATGCAATATGACAGCAGTTACTGTGCACAGAGCAGAATAAAGTAATTGACTCCTCTGATTTATTACAAATGGTATCAACATAGAATTCACAGTAAGACTTTCATTATATTAGGTTTTCTATATAAACATCACCATGGGTTTTGCCGATCCATTTTACATCCAAAAATGTAGCAGTGGGGATGCATAAAATATAAATATGTCTGAGTCTGTATTTTGACTATTTCTAAGAAATATGTTTTAAGCAATTAAAGTGATAAATAGAACAGTAAAAGAAGCTACTTCATTGTTTAAACTCAACATTTCATGCTCAAATGATTTCACAGGATCTCTGTCTTCTTTAAATCATCCTCCCTTCTACCTGATTTTTCTTATTTTCCAAAGGAAATGAACTCAAGATAATTCAGGGTGAGACAACCTTTGTGTGTCTTAAATAATATGGGTCATTATATACTGTAGACAAAAGTTAGACAACTGCCTCAAATGACACAGTCTATACATACCTGACTATAGTTGGAGAATATACAATAACCTACAATAAAGAATGTGGCTAGATCAGGTGCGATCCAGGGTACAAAGTCAGGTGCTTTCACCCTCCCAAGAGGCTGCATATCCGGAGTAATCACACTTGTGTTACAGCTTTACAAAATGTTTCTACTGCATTTTATTTCTGTACCATTTGACTTCTGAGATCTGACCCATGTGATTATTACACCAGACACCTTCAGAGCCAGAGCCTGCACAGAGGAACCACTCATCAGCCAATCAGAATCCTCCTTATATAATGCTTGCTTTATGAGTCTCTCTTTTTTTTTCTCTGGCAAGATCACGTTCAAGACTTGGTTTTCAAAATACATGAAAGCCAGGGCCATGCGCAAAAATGCAAGTGCACCTGGACACCTACCGATTTGAGTGGGCGACTACAAACACAAATTGGGTATTTGTGGGCAAAAAAGGCCAGTCAGGATTGCATTTGCAAGCAGGATACTTTCATGATTAAATGAGATACAACGTTACACTCAGACCTAGGCTTCTCATGGTTTGAAAATTAGAAAATTAGCTCTCAAGTTACTTGCTCTGGTTACAATCTTGCCATAACATACCAATGACTTTGTCACTCAGTGTGGTCCAGTAAAGAGGATACAATAGCATGTCACACGCTATGAAAAATCATCAATAATTCATTAAAACACATAATGAACCAGATCCTCAGCTGGTGTAAATCAGTATTTGCTTCATATGTATCCAACTCAGGTTCTTGTATGCTCTATTTGCTTGGCACCAGTATTGACCTGGGTTTCTATCAGTAAACTAGTTTATTTTATATGCACTGGTAAATGCTCTCATCAATGAACGAAACTCAGTGAGATCAGTTTTCTGCTGTATTCATGACAAACATTACACAACACCTCAGTTTGACTTTCACACATTTATCTGGCGCAGGGCCATGCATGGGATTCCCACTGGTGTCAGTGCTGAACAAAGGCCTGAAAGTTACACCACTCTTTTAAGTGCTTTTGCAATTTCACAAACTCTTTCCTCACTAGCAAGCAACTGTGAGAACTCTTGTTTAGAGTCTATGGGTCAGGTAGATCCTAGCTGATCATAGCTCAATTTAAGTGTTAAAAAACATATCTGTTCTGGAATCTCAAAGTCATTTCCTAGAAGAAAATACACACTTTTAAGTTAGATTTGGAGTCTGCATTTCTAGGTCCCTTAAAAAGACAGTACCAAGGATGTATTTTCAAAATGCCAGCTTTAATTTTTTTCCCCTTAATAAGAACAATAACCTAAAAATGTTCATCTGCAATTTTTGAGTGGGAGGGGGGGCAGCAGGTAATGCATATTACAGTGGATCAGTCATATGGGGGAGAGATAGGATGAAAAAGGCAAAGAAGAGTTCTTTCCATCTACATAAGCTCCATCTGTGGAAAGAAATCCTAATAAACAAATTACTTGCTTGTTTCTCCCGAGTTTGATGTGTACGTCTATCATTCCTAGATATTTAAACTGATTATATATAGTCACGTATCACCATGGTATCTAAGCACTGAATAAAATTATCAAGCAACAGTCCAGAAAAATGTTTTTTTATCTCCAACCTCCTGCGTTACAGGAGAGTGTGAATGTATGGGCCGGCTCCTCACATACTGTACTATAAAGCAGGAGGAAGAGGAGGAGAAGATACCCAATGGGGTTGAACATGAGATCACTTTGCATTCCAGAGACAAGGGCTGAGCTGATAATTGAGGAGTGACAAAGCTCCATCAGTAGATTAGAAAGGTCTTTCTTGTGTTAGGTAAATAAAACTCGCTCCAGCACTGTATAATTTCTGTTTACACAGCAGGCCTGGTTTAAGATTGTTGGGTTTTTTTGTTAAACACTTTCATATGATTTTCATGAATGGACACTGTTGTGTGCTCATTCAGATTGCCAGAGACTGAAGTCGTAACCAGAGATCTTATTATCCATTGTTTAAAAAGGGGGGGGCTCTTCTTTAATGAATATAACTGAGAGGAGTTTAATCTCCTTCTTCATAGGTGTCTCCGTTGGCATGATGTCGAATGGCTGTCTTCCAAGCATACAGAATTTAGCCTACTAGCCAAACTCTTGAGCAAAAATGAAAGCTGTCCTATGGTCACATGAATTACCCAACTCTTCCGCAATTGTGGAGGGCAGATTGTGCATATATTCTGCCCTACCCATCCTACTTATAGGCTAGCAACTACCCCTATATCTGAATCGGTTAGGCCTCGCGCTAGGGACAAAACCTTCTGCTAATGAAGACAAAAGGACAACCTTCTATCCTGCCCCTCCATTGGCTGGCAGAGCGAAGCAGTGCTCCAACACTTCAACCTTGTTTTTGTAACCAAAGGAGCAGTTATTACCACCACCTGAATGCTGATTAAATGATCCCTTGATTCCACAAGCATTGGTGCAGCCTCAATGACGTTAAAGAACCTGTTTGTCATAAGTCGTCTATGCCCAGAGTGGAAGCATCTCAGACTGCAAGGTTTGATATACTTCTTGCAGGAAGAGAACAGTTTTCAGAGGCATCCCAGCAACCCAATAGCTATGGGTGTAAATACAGACCTCTCACTTTGGTAACTTACCCGGGGTTCATTCAGGGAAGGTCACCTGGGAATGGAATTGCTTATCGTTAAGTGCACTCAGGACAGCGGGAGGAACTGTGCCTCTCATTGTCCCTTTTTTCTTTTCCTCTTTACAGTTTTTGGATGAATTTTAGTGCTTGTGGATGTGAAGGAATAACTGCACTAGCTAGACAGAGCGAGAGTGTAAGCAGGCCATCTGTGAGCTCACTCTGCAAACAGCTCTGCTGACACCTTTCTGTCTTGACCTGCTATCCCACTCTTAGAGTTACTCAGACCCTGTTGCCAATGCACTTCAATCCTGACCCCATCTCCAGTGCCCTCTGCTATTCCAGCACTAGGCCTCCACGGAGCAGAACTGTTCATTTGTGTTGAGTTAGTTGGTGATTCTGTGATGTTGACAAATGCCCACCCAGGTCTAAGCTGATATTGCAAACTCATTTTCATTTGCAAGAATAAAGAGTTCTCTTTTCTACAGAGTTCACTGTAGGAGCATGACCTATATTGTCATTGTCTGCTACGTTTGAATCAAACACTTATTTTGCTGTGTGTTTATTTTAACATACCCAAAGCTCTTTGCAGAAAAAATTGTATATAACAAGGAGATATTTCAGGTGGCTATGAATAATAGTTGGCACATCCCTAGCCATCTTCAATTTGCTCTATACACATTACTCAATCTTCACAAACCCCCTGTGAGACAGTAGGTTAAATATTAACCTCATTTTTCAGATGGGAAAAATGGTGGCACAGAGGTTAAATGACTTGACCAAGGGCACAGGGGGAGTCAGACGCAGGAGTAGAGTTCCCAGTCCTGTGCCTAGAGCAAGCCAGTCCCTAAGTTTTAGATGTCCTTGATTTTTAAGATGTGGGAAAGAGCACTGGGGATCCAGGGGGACTGCTTGGCTTCTCACACTCCATCGTGTCCCAATATGCCTTACAAACCATGCATAGGTAAACAAAAGTCACACCCACAGCCACTAAAAGGCATTTAGCAGGGGTACCTGTAAAGGAAGGCACTACTCAATCTGAATAAGGATTGGAGAATCTGGTCCTTAAGAAAAGTATTTTCTCATTCATTTTGCCTGACAGCAAACTTGCATCAAAGTGCCACATCGCTTCCAAATTACTGATTGCTGCTGCTGCTCTTTTCCCTACTGCAAATATTCACAGTGGCCAAAACAAACTACACCATTTTATATGGGTGCCATTTCTACTGGCCTAATTTTGCCCATACAACAGATTATGCCCACAAAGGTGGATGTACAATCAGCCACTTGCATGCACAGATCAACACGCTGAAAGCCAGCCCGCCCAATATGCATGTGTAAATGGCACTTTGCATGTGCAAAAATTATGATGGTTATTTCTATGACAGTATCACCTAATGGCCCCTACTTAGATCAGTCCCCCACTGTGCTAGGCAGTGTACATGCGCACAGTGAGACAGTTCCTACCCTAAAAGAGCTTACAGTCTAAATAAACAAGACAGAGAAAGGAAGAATTACCATCCCCATTTTACAGGTGTGGAACTAAGGCACATGGAGTTTAAGTAACATGCCCAGGGTAACAGAGGAAGTCTGGGGCAGAGCTGGAAATTGAACCAGGTGTCCCAATTCCCAGTCCAGTGCATTACCCACAAGCCCATCCTTCCTGAAAAGCAAACCCCCATGTTTGCAGACTCAATCAGTTGCATGCAAAATTGGAGCAAGGACCAGAAATTTGGTTCTGACGAGTCAGTATCGATGGATCTATTCATTATTCAATACCTCAGATCGTTATGACGGTTCCCAATCCTGCTGGGAAGGCATAACAAGTGGGGTTCCGCCGGG
>NW_020664454.1:2981161-3074294 GCF_002925995.2 Terrapene triunguis | reverse complement strand
ATAAATGTCTATCAGGGATGGTCTAGACAGTATTTGGTCCTGCCATGAGGGCAGGGGACTGGACTCGATGACCTCTCGAGGTCCCTTCCAGCCCTAGAATCTATGAATCTATGACACCATGGTCTCCCACCCTACAACATATACAGTATAGACTTGTATTTTCACAGCACCACAAGTAATTGTTGCTTCATCCATTAAGAGTAGCTTTGGCAGGATCATTTTTTGGGAAAGCCTGCCAAAAACCCCTCTTTGGTGGATAGTAAGTAACACATTTAAAGACTTGTTACATTACAAGTTAAAAGGGAAACTCGATTAAAAATTACATTCAACAGAGTGGAGCCGGCTTTAAAAAAAAAGAAAGAAAAAAAAAAGGCGCATCAAATGGTGGGAAACTTTCCCAGTAAGGCCAAACTTACTGCCCAGAGTCCATGGGAAACAATGGAAGCATTCATAGGAAACACTTCACCTTCAATGCAGAACGTTTGCAAGAGCACAGAAAAGCAGAGCTGACCCTGGCATTGACATGTTAGGTATATCTTAGAAAAAATACACACTTGTAGTCCTAATCATTTACAAGGCTGATCAGATATTCTTACTTTATTTGTATCCCACAAGATCAATCCCATTTGAATTGCATTTCCAAAACAACTTCATAATCAGTTCTCATCTAGGCAAGCTGCCTAGGTGGAGCGAAGCCCTGAGTGCTGTATATACCCATGTATAAGCTGTGAAGATCTCAAGTCACCGGGCTTATGAAAAGGTCCAAATGCAGCAACACACAGGCTGCAACAACAGATGAGAGGCCAAGGAGCCCACAGAGAGGGTGGGCTGCTAGAATGAGCCAGATGCTGAAACAACTCTAACCCCAACTCTAAGTGTGAGTTGAGGAATGTATTTCACTGCTGTTGCTAACTGTCAATGAATCAGCCAGTTTATTTACAGGTCAGTTAATTAACTGGAGTCAGCTTATACAAGGGAGAATCATTTTTTGTCTTTCAGATGGTAAAATTAAAGGGCCAATTTATATCCAAGTATACATATGATGATGAGCCTAATTCATCTTCCACTGAAGTCACTGTGAATCTTTCCATTCACTGTATATATTGTATGTATTCCTGTATGTGCTGGAATATAAATTGGCCCTTAATTTGTGTTGTCTTTCAGAGAGTAAAATTAGATTGTCCCTTGTCTAAACAGACTCCAGTTAATTACAAGTTAGCAAAAGCAGCTACAAGACTACCTTGTTTCACCTTTGAGCTACAGCATAATTGTCACCCCTGTGGTACACACACCTTCTTCCATTTTATGTCTCAATTACCGCTGTGTGAAAGAATTCTCAATGTTGGCAAAACCAGCGGTGGGGAGGGTGGAGGGAAATCACATTTACTGGATGCCTAAGAAAGCAAACACTTCCGTGCCCCCCGCCCCCCCTCGGGGAACTAGGTTGCCTGGGGGGGTTGTGTGGACCATAGAGCCTTCTTCCCCTAGATCAGTAGTTTGACTAACACAGGGATCGGCAACTTTTGGCACACGACCCACCAGGGTAAGCCCCCTGGCGGGCCAGGCCGGTTTGTTTACCTGCCGCGTCCGCAGGTTCGGCCATATTGCGGCTCCCACTGGCCGTGGTTCGCTGCTCCAGGCCAATGGGGGCGGCGGGAAGCAGCGGCCAGCACATCCCTCGTCCTGCGCTGCTTCCCGCAGCCCCCATTGGCCTGGAGCGGCAAACTGCGGCCAGTGGGAGCCGCGATCGGCCGAACCTGTGGACGCGGCAGGTAAACCGGCCCGGCCCACCAGGAAGCTTACCCTGGCGAGCCGCATACCAAAGGTTGCTGATCCCTGGACTAACAGCTGGTTCAGATACCAACATGGGCTTGGAGCAGAAATCACTTGGTGAAGTTTGATAGTCTGACCTCCTGCATAACACAGGCTAGATGATCATAATGGTCCACAAATCCATGAACAGCTGTTCCCATCTGATAGCTATTTGATGACCTTTGTGAAATGAGTTCAATGGACTTGGTCCAATTCTCATTGGCCATATCACACAAAGTCATTAATCTAGTTGTCAGCCTCAGCAGAAAAGCTAAGAATGGAATAGGCCGTGGCATCTGAACCATCTTCTCACACCTAGCAGTGAGAGCACCAGCTCAATGTTGATGTGCATTGGCAAACAAGGGCGGGAAATGGTTGCACATCCCACAACAGACGTGTTCAACATACACGGATGACTTGTCTGCAGTGCTGTCAGTGCCGTGCTTCCCGTGCCGTGCTTCCCTGTGCACTAAATTCATTGACACACACATCACATCTTATGATTTTGCCTCAATTTTAAGTTTTCAGAAATGAAAGACAGTTTTGCCAGTTGAAGCATCTCGCTGCCTCCTGAAAAGTTGTTCCTGCATCAAACATAGCAATCCTTCTCGGTGAAAATAGGGATATTTCTGTCTAGGTACAGTCATGATTTTACCCAGATATTGGAAACTTGCCCTTGTAATGACATAAAAGGGAGCATTCCCTGGTGGCTTGGGAGAAACTTAAACCTGCATCAAATCAGTGAAAATATTGATTTTAGCACATGAATTCTTCTGCAGGGAAAGATCAGGGGTAGTTTTGCACCGCTCTAGTCTAAAGGGAAGCAAATGCTCTGCTCTTAAACTTTTAACACCTGGACAGCCACCGGGATAGGCCCAGCACTCTGCTTTTTAACATTATGCCAAGTTTATATAGATTGAACACTTTTCTGAGCCGAGATTGCATGTTGCAAACAACGGTGTTACAGCAGGGACATATGTGAGTTTAATAAAACTAGAAGCAGCTAATGGTTAACAATAAAAAATAATATTTTTCCTTCAAGCAATTAAATTGTAATATAGGGCTCTCTAATTCCTTCCTGTCCAGTCCCATGGGCCTAAGAATAAAGCTACATGAGAAATAAATAATGTGTTGCTGTTACACTGCTTAAACCAAAATCTTAAAGTCTCTACTGGAGAAATATTGTCTCCCTCATTAATTCTGAAATCTCTTTTATAGTTTCATATATCAAGTTACCTTTCTGCTAACCTTTTATTTGTATGCTGCATTTACTGCACTGTTGTTCCAATTCAACATTGTTTTAATAAGTAGTTTGGCTTTGAAAAGTCTATGGCACATCTCATCGTTTGAGTAGCACCGTACCTATCACCCAGTAAATACTCCAAAGTAAGCAGTTCTGGAGATTCCTGTAATATTTTGCAATAGTCCTTTAATGTTGGTTTATTTTTATTTATTCCTCCCCTCCAACAATCTCTGTAGTCTTCTGCAAAGATGTTCATATTCCTCACCTTAAAGATTCTTAAAGAATCTGCAACTGTTTAAAAATTTATATATATAATTAAATTACATATACATATAAAAATAAATAAAAATCAGATTTCTAAATCAGATCACGAACTATGTATGTGGAAAGGGTGAAATAGCCACGAAACAGCCCTTTTAACAGTGATCTGGGGCCATATTGTGCCATCATTTTTTAAAAGCAGAACTCCCCATTATTTTAATTACTTATGTTATGCTGGCAGACAGGGAACCCAATCAGGATCAGTTCCCCATGTGCTAGGGGCTATACAAACACAGAGGTAGATCTGGCTCCTGCCCCAGAGAGCTTCCAATCTAAGGCCTAGATCCTACTAGCATTACCGTGTGAGTATGCTTTATGCATAAGAGTCATCTCATCGAATGTAATAGTGATGATTCACATATGTAAAGTTACTCACAGGCACGAGCACGTGCAAGATTGGGATTTAAGACGGATTTACAAATGAAGGGGGAAAGGGAAACACCAAAATATGTACAATTTGTAGGTGAAAATGTACATTTTTTTAACCCCAAACTAGCCACCAGTGGTTGGTGGATTTTGTGCAGATGACACGGCAGCTGTGGGTCTTGAGCAGGGATTAGAAGAATGACAGGGTAGCTACCTTCAGCTCAGTTCAAGAAGGGTATAAGTAGTAGTATGGAAGAAATCTGGAAGACATTTGCCTGTGAAATAGACATGCGGGCACTTGTGAATGTCTTTAGGTTCTGCTTAGCAGTCTGATGGCAAGGGCAAAACTAAATCCAAGCTAATCCAAACAGGAACCCAATCCTGTCATCTTTACTCAGGCAAAACTCACACTGAATTCAAAGACTGGCAGGATCTGCCCAAGACATTTGTTTCTTTAACAAATAAATAAATAAAAAGACTGTTGAATTAATTTTAGCACTGCTGGTACTCTGACGCGGTAAAGGCCTTTTTATGTCAATGGGGGAAGCATCAACATCTTTGTTCTGTTTCTTTTATTTAAACTTGACATCGTAACCCTTTCTAGAGCATGTTAAACTACTCAGTTATGAAAGACTATAAACCGAGTCCCATCTCCCAGTTGCAGAAGAATTGCGTTAGTATACAGACCCTAGGGCTGCAAGTTAATGAAAAGATGAAGATTTTTAGTGTTGGCAGACTTTAAAAGTATTTGCCTGAATCGTGTGTGTGTGGAGGGGAGGGGGGTTTACCAGCTTAGCTTTGCTTTAGAAAGGTCCTTGGACTGGTATGATTTCCTATTACTAACAATCACCTACCCAACCACCCCACAATTATCATCCTCTGTAAAAATGCATGTCCTGGCATCGCTAATTATTGTGGCTCTTAACTCTGCCTGCTATGAGCTTGCGGTGGACATAGAGAGTGGTTCTGTCCATTCAGAAACCTCATTCCAAGGAGAACAACAACAAAGGGTGGGGGAGGATTTGGTAGTGTTAGGAATGAACAAACCTGAGCACCAGCATTTTTTTCTTTTCTGCACATACTTTTGGTCTCACTACCAAGCTGTTGCATTCAAAGCTTCACCATTTCCACACTAAGTAGAATCATGCTTTCTGCAACTCTTCTAGAAAACTGAGCTCCAAGGATTTGTGGGTTACAATATTTATGGACCGTGTGTTCCTCCATTAATCTCAAAGCACTTTACAAAAGTGAAAAAGGATTACTATCCTCATTTCACAGATGGGGAGACCAAGGCACAGAGATATTGAGTGACTTGCTCAAGATTGCACAGTGAGTCAACGGCCGAGTCAGACCTAGAACCCATATCCAACACCCAGCCAGGCACTAAACGACATCTGCCTCCTTTTACAGTTCTACCCATGTTATAGACAGGATATTTGGAATAGATTTGACTGGAGTTCGGAGGAAGAACACATCATTCTGGCTAGCAACATATGAATGCTAAACTGGGATCTGATTCTTCAAACTCACGTGACCTGTTTAAATTAACTGGTGTAAATTAATGAAGCTACACTGATTTCTATCAGCCAAAGATCTGACACAGTCTACTTGCATGAGTGAGCACTACTCATGTGAGCAAAGATTCACAAATTTGGCCCTTAATAGGCCCAAAAATCCTAATCTGTGTTTCCTAATATACTTCTGGGCCTGGTTCTTTAAGCCCTTATTAACAAACAGTGCATACTCAGATGAGTAGTCCCTTTGAAGTCAGTGTTCAGGTATGTAAAGACGACTCACTTGAGTAAGAGTTTGCACGCTCAAGCCCTTCAATTCCAGAGCTGAAATCACTTCTTTCCTGAATATTTTCTAAAAATAAAGCCAGCACTGGAAAATATTATTTTCAAATACTTAAGCCATGAGAACATTTTACATCCACCTAATTACGCAGCCACTTATGAAGTGTCCAGGTTCATTAACTTCTTTCCAATTAAAGAAAAGCGAACATTGTTCTTTTTATTCCCCTCACAGAGTCCACTCGTGAACACAAAGCAGAGACTCGGAACGAAACAGAGCTGCTTCCTGAAAGGGAATTGTTTGTTTCTTCGTTTCAAAACTTTTACTGGTTACTGTAACAGATGCTAAGGTATGCAGGACGTCTTTTTCTTTCTTCCCCCATACAAAAAATTATTGTACAGAACACAGTGACCTGCTTAGGGGAAACATTTGTCAGACTGGAGAATGTCTTGAAAAATATATAGACACTTTTGTCTGGTTTTATTTTATGGGGCTTGGTCACTTTTCCACCCCGTGAAACTGTATTTCTGACGACCTCCTGTCATTCTCCCTACTTGGAGCTTGTATCAGTGTCAAACCAATTGCCAGAACTAAATCTGTGAGATGTTCTATAAAACCCTGAGCTATAACCTCATGGCTTAATCTCCCGTAACCCGACTAGTTTAATGAGGAACAATTGTACGAGTAGGAAAATGATTTGTCTTGGGACTATGAGGCAGATAATTTTGGCTAAATTTTTCCAGCTGGCTTCTAAATCTGAAAAAATAGCCAAAATTCTCACCAGCTTGCTGAAAGAGCTTGGATGGCTTCCCTCTTTGATTCATAAAAAGGCTGTGTTTTATATACTGTATATGGCATGATGTTCTTTTCGTGCTTGGCCACCAGCACAAGCATAAAATTAATCAGCGTTAGCTGATATGTGTTTGTTTTGCTGTTTATGCTGGAAGTGCAGATTAAACGCAAGCTTCCTACAAAACTTTAGATTTCATGGGTCTCACGGCTTTTCTTTGATCAAATAACACTGAAAGGTGGGGATGGAGGGTGTTTCTGGTTTACAACATCACAGACAGCAGATTTTTCTGTGACGCCTCAGCTCTGCCCAAGAACAAAGGCTTGAAAATTGCCATTATGTATCGCACCATAAATGCATTACAGACCAGGAAAAAGCAGGGCTCCTGCCCCAAGGAGTTTACAATCCAGAAGCCTGATCCTATGCTGAGTGAAGCCATGAGAGCAGGCTCTGAATTACCTTTAAAATCAAACAAACAAACTTCCCTGTGTAAGTGGGCTTACAGCAATGAAACCTGTCCATAATACCTGAGTATCCTCAGTTCACAAATCTACTCACTGAGCTCTTCCCTCCGTCACCTTCTGGGACTCCCGGGACTTTGGCCTTTGTCTTTGAAGTGGTTGTGAATAGTTCAAAACACTTACACTGGTTTCCTAAATGATCTCTTCAGGGAGTAGTACCCCTTCCATCCCAGGGCCACTACATGCAATTAACAGAGACCTTCCCAGCCCATCTTGCTTCCCTCAGCAGTGGATGATATGCAGCCTGCTAACTGTGATGGCAGCAGCCACTTCTAGTGCTAGGAGTGAGCGACTAGTCAGGAGGGATTGGATGGGAATCATAAGCAAAAAAGAAAAGAAGGAACCGCTATTCAGAACCCTGATTATTCTGTGTCAAGGGCAAGCCTAGGTCAGAGTAAGGCAGGGGGACCCACACTTGGGTCAGGCCCTCAAATGGGACGGTGACAGACAGGACTGAGGGGAGGCTCAGGCAGAGGTGTAGTGGAGATGGGGAAAGCAGCCTGCTCCAGACTGGTCCAGTCCAACCCACCCGCTATATACTTTCCTGTCGCTGTGGGTAAAGGAGCAGGCACCTCCTTTAAAGCCAGCTGCCTTCCCTCCCCACTCCTGAGGCTGTTCTCAGTGCACTTATTGAATCACCAGGGATGGGCGGGCACAAGTCTACCCACATATAAAGCTCCCCCCCCCCCCCCCCCCCGCCTAAGGGGAGAAGTCACTGGACCCGGATGTTAAAAGAGTTCAGAGGGCAACAAATGATAAACAGGAATCGGAGTGAAGTCACAGGGTCAAAACCAGAAAACCAGAAGGGGACACTGAGCAGAGAACCCCAGACAGCATCCACTGCTACTCGAAGGCATCCAGGGAGCCAGCGGACACAGCCCAGAGGAACTCTGTACAGATACATAATCTGAGGGAGCAGCGGAAATGCACCTCACAATCATAGAGCACTTCCCCATCCAGCATCCTCCTCCTGGTGTGGTGGATGGCCACCTTAGTCAATGCCAGGAGGAGACTGATGAGGTCTTGTGACTTTGTGGGGCCATGGGTAGAGTGTGCAGACATCAGGAGGTGTGGGGAAAAGTGCAGCCAGAATCTAAGGAGAAGGTTCTGGAGGAGGCGGAAAAGGGGCTGCAACCTGGCGCACCCGAGGCACCAGGTCTCCCTCATGCTGCAAAAGGGGCAAGTGTTGGGAAGGGGGGTGAACCATGCCAGGTACATGCCTGTGCTCACAGCTCCATGAAGGAGCCATCAACCAATAACCCCGGTGAGCCGGGGGACCAGGGTGGAATACAGACTGGCCCACCGGGGCTCCTCACCCTCCACACATGGTAGGAGGTCCTGTCACTTGGTGCTGGGGCAGGACACGAGGGTGAGGAAATGAAGGGTACGGAACACGAGCATGTACAGTTGTTTCCTAGGAGCAGTTTGGAGGCAAGCTGGCTGCAGGTCATGCAGCCGGCTCAAGGGCTACAGAGGGGGCAGGCTCACGGAGCAGGAGGCCGATGACAAGGTCCAGAGGGCCAGGGTGGGGGCTGGTAGGGACCAAGGGTGGTGCTTCCTCAACAACCAAATGTGCTGCAGGCCTCGTTGAGTCTATGCAAAAAAACTGCTGAAAAAATCCCGCCAAGACGATCCAAAGTGGTAACCACTGGAGCATCAATACTAAAGCATGTGCAACAACAAAACACAGGCATCATTTCACCTGGTTGTAGTCTTAGAATTCAGAGTTGAGGCCATTGTTTGGAAACAATCCCAGTCTGTGTTTTACATTGGGTTGCGTTGTCCGTACCTCTGCTCCTTACCTTCTCTCTGCCATTTGTTATTTTGTATACCTCTGTCATGACCCCTTACATTTGTTTAATCTGCAAACTAAATAGTCCCATTCTTTTCTGTCTCTGCTATGTCTTTCTATGCCTCTGATCAGTTTTGGCACCAGGCTCTGAAGCCCTTCTCATTTCTGCTAAATCCTTTTGAGATGGGGAGACCAGGACTGAACACAATTATCCCAGGTGCGGGCATACCACTGATTTATGCAATGGCATTAGAATATTTCCAGTACTATTTTCTATTCTATTTTTATACTCCCTGATATCTTGTTTGCTGTTCTGGCCACTACAGCACATTGAGCAGAGATTTTCACAGAACTCTATAATGGCTTGTTTCCTGAGTTGTTACAGGGATGATTGTATTATGAAGAGCTGCACAATCTAACATGAGCAATGTCTCATTTTGGTATTTCAAGTGGGTGGGGCTTGGTCTGTGGGTGGAACTTGGAAGAATATCCATGCTTCAGATTCCCTACCCCCAATTTAATTCCTGCTGTAGAACGATGTCCTGAAAGTCATAATGCAGAGTAGCAGGACAGAGGATATATATTAAAAAACAAAAAAACCCACAACCCTGTTCCCTAAACTAATGTCCGCATGTCTTCTACAAGGGGCCTGATCCAAAGCCCACTGAATCCACTAGGCATCTTTCCATTGACTTCACTGGACTTGGGATCAGGCCCATTCCCTGGTTTGGACTCATGGAACTGCAGTGTTCCAACTTTCACAGACCAGAATCTGTTGGCCAATGGGGAGATGGCTATTTGAGAGAGTAGCCATTTACAGTATTCAAAGTTTGGTCATCAATGTCTGATGTCAAGCTTCAACTGGAGCCTGATTCAGAGATTTTTGCTATTGATTTCAATGGGCGCAGGAGAAGGCCCTTGGGCTACATGTGGCCCATGACATCTTTGAATTTTGAGGACTCTATCTTTAGCTGATGTATCCTCCAGCTGAGGTTCTGGCTCTTCACCTGGGTGTTCTGGCATAACCCAAAGGTGCAATGGCATGTTCTTAGACTATTTTATCACTTCACATCCATTTTTTGATCCACTAACATCAGTCATCTAAGTGACACCACCTCGTGAGTCAGCATGGAATTTGTATATCTTCTATAGGTAGAGGATATTTAAGCATGCCATTCACTCAGATATCTTAAACCTACAATCGCATTACATGTGTATTCACTTTAAAACACACTTTTACTATTCGGGCTTTAACACGCAGAATGGATGCTGCATCCATGGCAGAAAAAAACATAGCCTTTACTGTGACACAAGCCAAGTATTTAAGATGAAAAGGTAACTGGAAGGGAAGTCTATGCATCAGTACAGGACTGCATTTAGTCACTGAAAATAGTGTATTTAACCTTTTTCTTATACCTACAGTACGTGCTGATATAAAAGCAGCTAAATTGATCAGAGGTTAAAAAAATAAAAACCATGCGGTGAACTGAAAGTCATCTCCCTGTGCTTATGCAGTCACGTCTCCTGATCACTTAAGATGCAGAGTTCTGAAGGATCCAGGCTTCTGCAGATTCAGCCACAAGGGCCCAAAGGTCAGCAGTGTAAATGCTGCAATGCAGCCCCAGGCCAAATTCTGTTCTCAGTTACACCAGTCTGACTGAAATCAATCAAATTATTCCAGATTTACACCAGCGTAACTGAAAGCAGAATGTGGGTATCTGCTTTCCCTTTAGGCTTAATATTCAATAATAGTAAAAACTAACTCAACGCTCTTTCTACTTCTTATATTTCCAAAATCCTTTAATTGACCTGTGCAGGAAATGCTATGGGGCACATTACAATCCTGATGCACGACATTACACCGGGTGATTCCCATTAATGCTAATGGGGGAATCCTGCGCAAAGCCCTGCCCAGTGCGGTGGGAATACATCAAGCTGCACCATTGTACAAAGAATTTAGAATGTTTCCTTTACTGTCCTTTGCTGCTTAAAATACTGCTTGCATGGACTAGGTAGCTGGGTATCTTGAATGATACAGAACACATTCAAAGCAATAGACACTTGTCAAACTATCAGACCATACCAGGCCACCAGTTTTTAGCAGAATTTCCCATTGAGGAGCTCTGCTTGAAAACCAACGGCATGCCATGGCCTATTGCAAGGAAAGTGAGGAAAAACAAAATCAAACTTTTCACACAGCAAAAGCTTATTAGCCCTTTTCTATTCAGCTTCTAGAGTTTTATAACCACATATTTTGCCTATAAATATTTAGTCTAAGACCATTGTGTCTTTTTCTGTGCAAACTTCCCAATCAATGCTGCCTCCTTTTCTATTAATCTGCCCTCTAAAATTTGCTCTTTTATCAGGTTGTAATGTCCAACATGATTTAATCAGAAACACATGCCTCATAAATATCATCTGTCATGTTCCATTAGTTTCATGTGGAAAAGTACAAGTCAATAAACAAAGGTTGTGCCATAAATCTGCCTTGAACACATTATACCTCAAATAAGAAAATAAAAACATGTGTGTCCTTTGACCTGGATAGTCTTAAAATGGGAACTTAGGTATTGTCTTATGCCTTCAAAAATGTTTAAAATGTTCACAATTAATTGCGTACCTAAGCAATTCCAATTTACATAATATAGATATGTAGATGGTGATTAAATAAGCACTATGCCTTTAAGGCACCTGTTAAATAACATCACAGTTCCTGGGTTGAAACTGATATCAGGAACTGCACAATGAAAACCAGTTTCCTCCACCATGGAGCTCTGCTATAAAACCCCTCATAACCCAAAGAAGCCGTTATGTTCGGTTATTAAAAGGGGGGGGGGGGAATTAACCACCTTGACTTGTGAACTGGCTGGAATTGCTGCTGCTGACTGCTAACAAGTCCCAATACCAGGCAAGAGGTCTCTGCATTTTAGTATCCAGCACTGCCACTAAATAGGTTAGTGAATCTGAGCATCAGGTTGGCATAGGGTGACCAGATATCCTGATTTTATAGGGACAGTCCCGATTTTTGGGTCTTTTTCTTATATAGTCTTCTATTATCTCCCCACCCCCATCCTGATTTTTCACATTTGCTGTCTGGTCATCCTAGGTTGGCATATGGAGACTCTGCCAGCACAGCTCTGAATTTCAGCAAGCCAGCCCAGCCCCTCCTCCTTCCCACGTATATAAGCTGTGTGCTTTGCTGTTTATTGTGCAGGATTTTGGGGGCAAGACCTCAAAAGCTACAGCAAATCAAACTACGAAGTTCATTCCAGAGTCAAACTTCTCCAGAGTTCAGGAGTGTTTGGATCTGGGGTCTTGGTTCAGGGCCCACGAAAACTAAAGGCTTGATCCCAAGCCCACTGAAGTAAATGGAAAGACAGACAGTGATTTTAGAGGCTTAGCATCAGGCTCTCAAAATCCTGTCTACTTTTCAAAGATAAGATCAGGAGTTTGTACTGACTGAGGATACCCTCTCCCACCTCGCTGGGCCGCATGCTGCCGATGCCCTCTGGCACCATCTGCCTTTCAGAGTTTGGCACCCGGGGCTCAATCCTGCAAGGTCCCCAGCTCCCACTGACGTCACCAGCAGTTGAGAACTGCTCAGCATCTCTGGACAGGTGTTGAAGCATCAAACCTATAGTATATAAAGTGCTTTAGGATTCTTCACATTGACAGAGATGCTGTAGAAATACAAGGTGTTATTCTGATTAATAAATATTGAAGCGGATGGCGGGGGGGAAACCACTTCGAATGGGTTAAGTTTTGCAAAGAAAATAAAATGCTTTTACTTTTCCCCCTTAAACAAATATTTCTCTGATATTTCCTCTATATCCTATTTCACCTCCTTGTATAGATAGTGAGGTCTTGCATATTCCTGGCAGAAGTGCATGGTGTCTAGGGGGTGCCAATTTCTCCAATTCCTACTCCCCTTTCCCCACCCGAAGGTTCCCAACACTCCCTCTCCCCACCCCAATCACACCAATTCCACCCTACGGCTCCAGCCACCAACTTGGGCAAGGGTGTGCCACATGCACCCATGATGTCCCCATGTGCCTATGGGTGTAGCGCTCTCTTTTCACTCATCCCCTTGTGAGCGTGTTCCTACAAGGGCTGCATATTCCTACTTAACCCATTGTGGCTTGAAGGTGCTGCGAGGAAGGCAAAAAAAAAAAAAAACGCCCTGGTCTTCCGCCAATTGGCCCATGGAAGAAAAAATTCCTTCCTGGCCCCCAAACAGGCTATCGGCTAGACCCGCAGCATCTGTCAGGCTGGGTTCCCATCCCTAGTTTGGGTGGGTAGAGTAGGGATGCTGGAACGGACCTGAAGGTCTCCACATGGCCCCCACTGCAGGTTAAATCCAGGGAGCTAGGGACTGATGATCAATCAGTACCCCACCCCCCCTTCCCCCCACAGCTGGCCAATGAGTGCCGGACACTCCCGGGGTGGGGGGAAGAAGAGCTACCCAGTGTCCCTCAGCGAGTGTCCCCTCCCTCACTACTGCCACATGCTTTACAAAACTCCTCCCTAGGGTATCATGCATCTTCAGTGCTGGGCCCGCCTCTGGGGCCAACAATGCCAAAAGGAAGCAACAGTGCCATAGGCTCTCCTGACCTGGAGATCCCCCCACTGTCACTATGCTAGCATCGGGGTCGCTCAGTGAGGCAGATTAACTCAATTTCCACAGCCTAATGTCTTCCACAATAATGCTTAGATGCTATACTTCACTTCATCCCCCCACAAGGCAGGTATTATTACCCACATTTTATATAGTGAGAAAACTGTAGTCAAGAGGTCACTAGCTGACCAATGCCATGCAGAGGGTCCATTTCAGGGAGAATTCCAGAGTTCCTAGCTCCATGCTCAGACGCCACAGACCAAACCTCGCTAAAGACCAGCACCATAGTCCTGCTGTATGGAGGGGGAAATCACTTCTAACAACTGTGATTGGTAATCACAGCTGCAGCTAGACCCTGTAAATATCACACTTCACTTTCTAGCTTCAAGAGTTTAAGATGCTTTTCTGGCCCACTCATCACTACTGCATGACTATAGAGCTATAGTATTTCTAAGACCCCTAGACCCTCTATCTACTGCATCCTATGCTGACTCTGCTGCTATCAGCTGGAATGGAGCCAATGGAGCTCTGCTACTAAAGCTGTGGGAAAGCTAGGGAAACTGACAAAACCTCCCAGTTTTGCTGGATTTTCAGAGAGAGTAGGTCATTTTTGTTCCCCCTCTAGGGAAGTCCCTGTGTGAGAGTTTTAGGCCTTGAAACTGTAGAATTAATAAACGTGGTGCATTTTCTTTGGGCAGCTCCCCCACCCCAGTCCTAACTTTACTCCGAGAGGTCCTGACTCCTTGGTGGGGCAGGATTATGACCTGGCGTAGTGTTCAAGGCAACAGTCTGCCTGGAAAGGAGTTTCATTGTATGCTGCAGCTCAGGGTGGAAGGAATTAAATAACATTGCAACACGCACACACACAATGCCATAAGAACGGCCATACTGGGTCAGACCAAAGGTCCATCTAGCCCAGTATTCTGTTTTCCGACAGTGGCCAGTGCCAAGTGCCCCAGAGGGAATGAACAGAACAGGTAATCATCAAGTGATCCATCCCCTGTCACTCATTTCCAGCTTCTGGCAAACAGAAGCTAGGGACACCATCCCTGTCCATCCTGGCTAATAGCCACTGATGGACCTAGCTTCCATGAATTTATCTAGTTCTTTTTTGAACCCTGTTATAGTCTTGACCTTCACATCCTCTGGCAAAGAGTTCCACAGGTTGACTGTGCATTGTGTGAAGAAGTTCCACAGGTTGACGTGCATTGTGTGCCATAAAAGGAGGATCAGAAAAAGCCTGAACTACGTACCATTAAATGCCAAAGGATTCAGTTGAGAGAATTTAAAGGCCTGACTTTCCGAGGCGCTGTAGTTCCCGCTGACTTCAACTGCTTAGCACTGCTGAGAATCAAGTCTTTAAATTCACTCAGTTACTTTGTCTAAAAGAAATGCAGTTCAACGAAGGTTCTGGCCAAATGGGCAAAATATTCAGAACCAACCTTCTTTATGATGCTGCTGTTTTAATTATTTTTTGAACCTAGTAGCTCTCTAACCCAGAATTACCTACATCAGAAGGCCTGTTGAGTGGTGCTGATGATGGGGCCGTGGGCATCTGATGGGCTGCCCCTTCTGATGCGACCTACCTGAACATCATTACAACTCACTGAAAATGATGGATTGTTTTCAATGAATGTGGGTATTATCAGATTTCACTGGCGACCTTATAAAAATACAAGCACAGATTCTGACATGAAAGGCAGACCCCAGTTTGCAAACCGAGTTGCACATCTCAAAGACTCATTTGGCAGGCATCAAAGGCCAGCCATTTGCCCAGCACAAAAATATAAATCACTGATACCACCCAAAAAACCCTGTGATGACAGTTCAGATTGATATTAACTTGTCCACTTGTAGATATTCTGAAAGTATTTACTCTCAGTCTATAGCACTCCCAATGGCAGGCCCTTTATTCCAAGCGTACACTTGGCCTGTTGGAGCAAGAAAGCAGACTCAGTAAATATAAACGTTCGGTAGCATAACAGCAAGGGGGGGGGGCGCCACAACGGCCACACCGCAGAGCACTCAGAGCAGCTAAGTACATGGACAGAAACAGATCTGTGCCTGGCCTAGGCACCGGCAGGAAGAAAAGGTGTCACTGATATAAATCTAAGACCAGGGAGCTAAAGAGCTCACCCAAATTTGAGTTGAATTTGTGTCAGTCAGTTCCCTTGGCTGCCTTCATCGACTGCGGCTTGATGTTGTAAAGTCTGCCCACGGCTGTTCCGCACACCCTCAATCCACTGTTTCACACTGTGACTTTATACAGGCTTATTTGGGCCTAACAAGGTCCTTATTTTTCTACAATGCAGGAAATAAGGAAACCAGCCATCAATTATTAGAAGCGCAGCAGATCTGAGCCGCATGGCTGTAAAACAGATTTTTCTTTAATGAAACTGAATTTGCATGTGCCAGGAATAACAAGTGCCTAGGACCAAAATGTAAATCAAACCTAAAGGAGAGTTTTCAAACTTTGAATCATTGGTAGCAACAGACAAGCTCAGAAGGAGTGTGGTATGATTTTGGAATGTCTTAAAAATGTGTGACTAATAAGACTTCTAAAGATATTATTTGTGAGTTAGTATTTCAGTCTCCCCACAGAAAGAAAACATCATACCAGAGAAAGGGCCACGTTTGCTGTAATAACTGTGTTAGTATGTCACCATCTCTGGGCTGGGAAGAAGGGCTTGTGTGTTAGTTTCTGAAAGCAAAGAAAGGGAAGAGACAGATGAAAAGTATCGATATTCTGGTAAGGGGGGCAATGAGAGGATAAAACTGTGTCTTTCTCCAATATGTCCATGCTTCAACACCAGCATGAGGTTTTAATTGGTCTCAGCTCAGTCTCTGGTGGACAGTGGGCCACATCACAAAACTATTGCACAAAATCTGATGCTGGTAGGGATTCCTGGTGGCGTCTGCATAAGAGAGAGGCCCAGCAAGAAACCAGCACGGAGGCTTAGTCACCCATAAAAGAAGGCGCCTTGGAGGGCAGGTTACAAGTAATTGTTAGAAACATTCATGTAGCAAAATAGTAATTAATTTGTAATTATTCTAACAGAATCGTCAAGATGCACACATTCCTATACTGAGCAACGGTGTGATGTTAGTGCTGAAACCCCACCTTCCCGAGCCCATCCTTACACTTTGTCACCATCACTCATCAACTCATGTCTAAAATTAGACCCTGAATCTGCAACCGGATTCACAAGGGCAAAGTCCTGAATATGTGCAGAGCCCCTTTGACTTCAGAAGTGAGTTTGGCCAGAGAAAGCAGAGGGGAAGGACCCATGAGATGATCCCTCTTACAAGACTGCTTGCTCTGCAAAATGAAAGTAACTATGAGTTTCTTTAGAACAGTTCATCCAGTTCTGGGAGAACACTTTATCTAGTTCTCTGAAACCCGAGAAGTCAGTTCAACTCCAGAGTCATAGACTCATAGACTTTAAGGTAAGAAGGGACCATCGTGATCATCTAGTCTGACCTCCTGCACACTGCAGGCCACAAACCTCGCCCACCCACTCCTGTAATAGACCCCCTAACCGCTAGCTGCGTTACTGAAGCTGGGGCATCTTAATTGGTCAAATCCTGCAACACTTACATCCTAGATCGGGGTCGGCAACTTTCGGCACGCAGCTCGCCAGGGTAAGCACCCTAGCAAGCCGAGCCAGTTTATTTACCTGCTGACGCGGCAGGTTCGGCCGATCGCGGCCCCCACTTGCCGCGGTTCGCCATCCCGGGCCAATGGGGGCGGAGGGAAGCGGCGCAGGCCGAGGGATGTGCTGGCTGCGGCTTCCCACCGCCCCCATTGGCCCAGGACGGCGAACCGCGGCCAGTGGGGGCAGCGATCGGCCAAACCTGCCACGTCAGCAGGTAAATAAACTGGCCCGGCCCGCTAGGGTGCTTACCCTGGCGAGCTGCGTGCCGAATGTTGCCGACCCCTGTCCTAGATAATCCAGAAGGGAACATTATGACCACCTAGTCTGGCCTCCTGCCTAACACAGCATTTCACCTAGCGATTCCTGCACTGAACACAATAATTTATGGTTGAACTAGATCACATCTTTCAGAAAGACATCCAATCTTTATTTAAAGTCTGTAAATGATGGAGAATTTACCACATCCTTTGGTAATCTGTGCCAGTGGTTAGTTCCTTTACAGTAAAAATGTGTCTCGTTTCCAGTTTGGACTTTGCGGGCTTCATTTTCCAGCTATTGGATCTAGTTATGCCTTTGATAAATGAAAGCCCTCAGGTATCAGATATCTTCTTCCTGGATACACACTTCCAGACAGTGATTAAACTGCCTCTTAACCTTCTCTACAAATTAGCTCCTTGAATCTCTCATTGTAAGGCAGGTTTCTTTGACCACAAATTGTTCTTGTAGCTCTCCTCAGAACCTTCTCCAACACCAGACCCGGACACAGTATTCCAGCAGAAGTCTCAGCAGTGCTGCAAACAGAACTATCATCATCTCCTTATTCCCATTAATACATCCAAGTATCACGGTACTCCTTTCCTCCACAGCATCATACTGGGAACTCATGGTCAGCTGGTTATCTACAATGATCCTTGAGTCCTTTTCGGAGTCGCTGCTTTCCAGAACACAGTCTCCCATCCAACAAGTATGGCCCGCATTCTCCCTCCTAATTAAAGACCATGCACATTGTTTGACTGCTCCCAGCTAACCAAGTGATCCAGATCACATTGTATCAGTGGTCTTTTCTCATTATTATTTACCATCCCACTAACTGTGGGGTCACATGCAAACTTTATCAGCTATGATTTTCTACTTTCTTCCATGTCATTGATAAAAATACTGAATGGCGTTGGGCCAAGAACTGATCACTGCAGAATCCCACAAGAAACACCACAGCTGCTTGATAATTCCCCATTAACATCTAGGTCTTGATATTTATTCATTAGCCAGCTTTTAATCCACTCAATATGTGCCATATTGATTTTGTATAATGCCAGAAAGTCATGTGGCACTAAGCCAAATACCTTACAGATGTCCAAATATAACATATCAGCACAGTTATCCTTATCTACCACTCCTGTGATCTTGTTAAAAAACTATATTAGTTCTGTATGATTAGACCTATTCTGCATGGCACAATGTTGATTGGCACGGATTCCATTTCCATCCATTAACTCTTTGCTGACAGAATTTCACTGAAGTTTTGCCTGAATACGGAATACAGGGTATGGCTCACTGTAATGGAGACAGCTGTGAGACATGGAAGAGCTGTAACTCACCTCAGAAAAGAGCCTCTGGCACAGTGGCTGTGGGAAAAGGCCCCGAACAACAAGACGGCAAGAAAAGAGCTGTGAGATGTGGTGGGAAGTTATAAGAGCTTGTAGAAAGTAAACAAAGAGCTGTTGCAGAGTGCTGGTGTTTGGGCAGTCCCAGGGAAGTTGATATAGGAATGGCCATGGCACAGTCTCCTATACCAGGTGTGGCAAACCCAGGACAAACAGCTACAAAAAGGGGTAGTAATCAGTCCCAGGGGGTTAAAAAGGCCTCTCCCAAGCCACTGAGGAGAGAGAACCATGGGGAAATAAGGTTCAGCTGGGCAAGGGGTTACTAGGGAACTAATTAGGTTCAGCTGTCTCCAACTGCTTGGGACCTTTTTAAACCCTCCCCGGCGTGGGGGTGGGGGAGAGAGTGAGAGAACCAGGGAAGCTGCCAGTAAGTTAGGAGCAGCAAGGCTCTGAACCCTTCCAGCAAGGAAGGCCGCACTCTGTCCCCAGAGGGGAAGACAAACAAACACAGGGAGCTGACTGAGGGAAGGAATAGCCAGCCCCTGTGCTACCTACAGGGTTTTGCTTTGCCCAGGCCTGGGTCTCCAAGGCTAAAAAGGAGTGAGCCTGCCGAGGAGAAGGAGGTACTTTGCCACACAGGGGAAGCCTCATGAAAAGTTGCAAGAAATGGCCTTAGATAGCAGTGCTGCTTCTCCTTGAGAGAGACAGGATGGGGAATTCTGAGGTGCTGTGTTTGCCGAAGCTCTACTGCAGCAGCGGTGTATGCACCTTCTGGTGGGACTAGCTGATGGTGGTCTCCGGACAACATCAGGTCCCAAAAGAGAGTGTTGGTGACATTGCTGAATGCATATAGCTTCTACCATCCACCTTTTCTGAATCACCCTAATTCTCTCGATGTAGCATATTACTAAAGCAATTCACACTTGGTTTCATCACTCATGAACTGCTTTCTATACTGCCTGCACCCATGCACACATTCATTTCCTTTTCTAAATCATACATTGCTTGATCTGTTTTTAGATTCCTTCCTTCTTATTGCGGTTTAAGTGCTGCTCACATCATCCTTTCGATTCTTCTACACATTGGCAAATAGCTGCCTTGTTAAATCTTGACTATTCTGCTGAAAAACCTTCTTCAGTGGTTTCGTTGATGCAAAGCTTCTGTGTGATTTACCATCACCAGGGGCTGTCTGTGTTTCATCTAGGAGCTCAGAGACATGAATAAGTCACACAGGGCAGTGGTGCTAGAGGGCTTCTGTGCTGCCAGTTTTTCTTAATATTTGGAAGACGGAATGCTCTGAGAAAGAATAATAATTCCAATCCTAGCCTAATTAAATATCAGTGAGGCTGTTGCCTTCTTCAGAACAATGGCTGGCATTTTCTATCCTCAAGAGGCAATCCTGGGTTAACAAAGGCTTGTCTTCAGAACGCCATAAAACAGCTCCCAACTGTTTTGTACATAAGATCAATAATCCCCATGCCCAGCTGTTCATCGCTGGCTCTCCCACTCCTACTTTCCTGTCACTTTTGTCTGTCTATTTTCTATTGTGGACCTTCTCAGAGTTTTCTTGACAAACAGATATGGTCATGTCCTCCAATGTCCTTGTGCACACACTGCATTTAAGAGGGAGAAAGAGGTGCCGCTGACATTTGTTAAGCGAGTCAGATAGTAGGAGACTGGGATACTGAAGGGTTTTGAGGGCCCCCTCATAATACGATGAGGTAGCAGACCAGAGAAAGGGAATGGCAGGAAGAAGGCAAAGGGGAAAGAGTTTCTTTAGGGGGAGCCAGCAGGGAGAAGATAGAAGGCACTGGAAATCTGGCTCATTTACTAAAATACCCAACACCAGCATAGAAAATCCATTGTCATGCTCCACGGTGATGGGTGCATAGGAAGCCTAGATTGATAGCAGCAGAGGGATAGTGCATCAGAAGAATTTGTGGCTACTCAATGTACATAGTATTTCTTTGAGCTGCAGAGCCTGAAACACTTTGGTGGATCACATGACAGTCCTTCTAGTATCTAAATTTAAAGTACAACTAGTTTACCCAACAAGCTAAGACTGCATTTGGAGGTCTCATCTAACCTCTCTTGTTGTTTTCTTTGATGGTAGTTGGCAGTGCTTAATTTGTTAGGAAAGAGGTGCTGGGGCTCAAGCAATTTTTTACATTCATGATGGACGTGGCAAGCCCGAGGTGCTGGGGCTATGCAGTGCCAAGCCTAGAGCCGGCTCAGCCCAGGCACAAAGTAAGCACTGGTAGTTGGTACCATGATTCAGTTTTCCCTGAATCGAAGCTGATTATAAACTGGGAGTTATTTTTCATGGCAAGTTTTCTCTTGAGTCTCGTATTATTTAGACTGTGAAGCTGTCTCCCTGACATCTCGGCACAATCTGCCTACTGTGAAGCCTCTACACCATATATAAAATCACCTTTATCGCTTCCAGTGATGGCTGAACTACTCGTGTTCTTGGTTTGTGGGTCCCCCAGCAGTTGGTACAGAACTCCGCTATAAAAATTAAAACTCCCCACCTCCAGGAAGTAAAGATCCCTAAAGCACCTTACTCCCATCCTGAGAAAGTCATGCTGGGTTACAGTGAAGCAGCAGGTCACATTTCCTTATATGCAAATGTCTGCAAAATCCTGTTCTAATACATTCCCAAGACTTTCTTAGCTTGACTTTCCCAAAGTAAGGCTCTTAATCTGCAGAGAGGCATCGCTGAGCCTTCGGAGTGCTGGGATTACAATGCTTGTGGCTACATCTTTAGTCTTATTTTAGAGCTGAGTTAATATTTCAAAACACTGTTCATGAATAGCGTTGCATCGGCTTTCCAGGTTTGTGCCCCTTTATGTTTGCTTTCTCTGACTCATCTAGCGAAAATAGACACTAGTAAAAATATTTGTGGAAACAGCACGTTTTAAGTAAATATCCAGAAAGAATGATTTCTGAACTAGCAATCTCACACAAGTAACCTCAGTCTAAGAGCTCCGTGATAGCATGCACTAAAGAGAGGAAGAATCATGTGATTAATGTGTTCAATCAAAACCAACCAACATAACCTGAATTTCAGAATTTGCTCTACAACAGCTCCATAGGCCAGGAAATCATTCAGCAATTATTTTCAAGTAACTCACTTTTAAGACAAAACCACGAGCTGCTTGTTGACAGTTTGCAGAAGGAAAATAAAAGGTAATATTCTCAGATAAATTATATGCTGCAAATCATTTGCTCAGTTCAATCATTTGCTAATTTCATTCTATACTTACAAAAAGAACTTTTGCAGATTAGATCCTCTGGGCTTGATCATTTACACGACTGTAATTTCACTGACTTCTGATGTAAATCTGGAGTAACTGCACTGAAAATCAATGGAATTACTCCAGATTTACACCAAAATCAGGAAAAATGGAATCAGTCCCTCTGAGTTGTTGACTAAATGTAGATCAAGTCTGAAGACTGACACTACAGCAATCAAGATTGTATAAGAATCTAGATAAAGAGATGATTAGTGCTGTGTTTTCTTTAGGAAACAAGTAGAACAGATTCTCAGCTGCATTCAAACCTTGCTCAGATTAAGTGATGGGGTCATCAGGGAGCTGATAGCAGCTCTCTCATCCCAAACTGTCCAGCTTCAGTGCACGTTAGAGCTGCAGAGGCATGCTCTGAATTACACCACATGCATATGGTCCTTCGGGGACCTTACACCAGCGGAGCTGAGGTGTGGTGGATCTCCCCTGACCCTTTAGGAGAAGGGGGAGAGGACACAGGGGATGGTGGAGTGGAGTCAACGCTGCCAACTTTCTCTGAGGGCAGAATTCCCCTGCACAAGAAGAATACTCCACTGGCCAGTTCCAGCCATTTTAAATCCACTTTGAAATAATTCTTTATAACTCCATTTCTAACAACTTGAACTACTGGGCATTGAACTAGACGTGAGGAATGTCCTTTACCCCTCAGTTTCCTTCCTGCAGTGAGCTGGATGGATGGTACCAGGAAGCACAAGCGGGGTGTCTGACCAGGAGCTCTCACCTTCCTGGAAACATTTTGGATAATGATAGTAGGTAACCCTTTGCACTCACTTAGCATTTTTCATCTAGATCTCACACCACTCTACAAAGGAGAGCAAGTGCCATTATCCCCATCTTATGGATGGAGAAACTGGGATGGGTGTACATAGACTTGCCCAAGGTCCCCCAGCAACTCAGTGACAGAGGCTGGGATAGAACCCAGGCCCCCTTAATCCTCCTCTACTATGGTATCTATTTACTCTGGCCTCGTTGACTTCATCTGACATGACCCTTGTCCCATCTCCCCCTTCACTGACTCTTCCCCAGCTCTGAGTCTCACTAGGTCCACGTATTGACTGCAGATTGAATTTATTGTGCATAGACTCTTCTAGCAGCATGCAATCCACAGAGGTAAAGGCCTGAGAGGACCATGTGAGGCCCAGCCAAGAAATAAAATGCTTAACATGGAGTTGCTGATTGCCTTACCCCAGAGTCCCAATACAGGCCTGCTTCTGCTGCCACTAAAGTGGACGTAGGAGCAGGACCGGGCCGTATATTATGTTCTCTGTTTCTCAAGAGAATATGGGAGGAATTTTCAAAAGCACTCAGAGCTGGCCCAACTCTGCTCCTATTGAAGTCAATGGTAAAATTGCCTTTGATTTCAGTGGGAACAGTTAGGCCAACACGGAGGGCAAGTCTACGCTACAAAATTAAGTCGACCTAAGTTCACAGAATCATAGAATATCAGGGTTGGAAGGGACCTCAGGAGGTCATCTAGTCCAACCCTCTGCTCAAAGCAGGACCTAATCCCAACTAAATCATCCCAGCCAGGGCTTTGTCAAGCCTGACCTTAAAAACCTCTAAGGAAGGAGATTCCACCACCTCCCAAGGTAACCCATTCCAGTGCTTCACCACCCTCCTAGTGAAAAAGTTTTTCCTAATATCCAATCTAAACCTCCCCCACTGCATCTTGAGACTATTACTCCTTGTTCTGTCATCTGGTACCACTGAGAACTGTCTAGATCCATCCTCTTTGGAACCCCCTTTCAGGTAGTTGAAAGCAGCTATCAAATCCCCCTTCATTCTTCTCTTCTGCAGACTAAATAATCCCAGTTCCCTCAGCCTCTCCTCATAACTCATGTACTCCAGCCCCCTAATCATTTTTGTTGCCCTCCGCTGGACTCTTTCCAATTTTTCCACATCCTTCTTGTAGTGTGGGGCCCAAAACTGGACACAGTACTCCAGGTGAGACCTCACCAATGTCGAATAGAGGGGAACGATCACGTCCCTCAATCTGCTGGCAATGCCCCTACTTATACAGTCCAAAATGCCGTTAGCCTTCTTGGCAACAAGGGCACACTGTTGACTCATATCCAGATTCTCGTCCACCGTAACCCCTAGGTCCTTTTCTGCAGAACTGCTGCCTAGCCACTCAGTCCCTAGTCTGTAACAGTGAATGGGATTCTTCCGTCCTAAGTGCAGGACTCTGCACTTGTCCTTGTTGAACCTCATCAGGTTTCTTTTGGCCCAATCCTCTAATTTGTCTAGGTCCCTCTGTATCCTATCCCTATCCTCCAGCATATCTACCACTCCTCCCAGTTTAGTGTCATCTGCAAACTTGCTGCAAGTGCAGTCCACGCCATCCTCCAGATCATTAATGAAGATATTGAACAAAACCGACCCCAGGACTGACCCTTGGGGCACTCCGCTTGAAACCGGCTGCCAACTAGACATGGAGCCATTGATCACTACCCGTTGAGCCCGGCGATCTAGCCAGCTTTCTATCCACCTTATAGTCCATTCATCCAGCCCATACTTCTTTAACTTGGCAGCAAGAATACTGTGGGAGACCGTATCAAAAGCTTTGCTAAAGTCAAGGAATAACACATCCACTGCTTTCCCCTCATCCACAGACCCAGTTATCTCCTCATAGAAGGCAATTAGGTTAGTCAGGCATGACTTGCCCTTGGTGAATCCATGCTGACTGTTCCTGATCATTTTCCTCTCCTCTAAGTGCTTCAGAATTGATTCCTTGAGGACCTGCTTCATGATTTTTCCAGGGACTGAGGTGAGGGTGACTGGCCTGTAGTTCCCTGGATCCTCCTTCTTCCCTTTTTTAAAGATGGGCACTACATTAGCCTTTTTCCAGTCATCCGGGACCTCCCCCGATCGCCATGAGTTTTCAAAGATAATGGCCAAAGGCTCTGCAATCACATCCGCCAACTCCTTTAGCACCCTCGGATGCAGCACATCCGGCCCCATGGACTTGTGCTCGTTCAGTTTTTCTAAATAGTCCCAAACCACTTCTTTCTCCACAGAGGGCTGGTCACCTTCTCCCCATACTGTGCTGCCTCTCCCCATACTGTGCTGCATTACGTTGATGTACAGCCGCCGCTGTAACTAAATCGCTTTTGCATGCCCACACTACGCTCCTTGTGTTGGCAGTGTGCATCCTCACCAGGAGTGCTTGCACCAATTTAACTGTCAGTGTGAGGCATTGAGGGACGGCTTCTGAAAGCCAGTAACAGTCGATGTAAGCAATGAAGTGTCTGCACTGATACTGTGTCAACCTAACTACATGGACCTAAGCGCTAAGCCTCTTGCGGAGGTAGAGTTATTAAATCAGTTTAGTGAGTGAGTTACACCGGTGAGAGCTACATTTTAGTGTAGACGCTTACAGAGTTAGGTCAATGTAAGTTTACATTGACCTAACTCTGTAGTGTAGACCAGGCCTGAGTGTTTATGAAAATCCCATGCTGGAAATCCTTTCAGGAAAACACTAGGAAATAAAATGGCAATTTCTTTTTTATCCACAGAAAACATTCCCCGTGCCCCACCCCACCTTGCCAGATACAGATGGGGAAAGAGTAGGATTTGCACAAAGAAGGGTAAGTGGAGAGATCTGTTTTGTGGTGAACTGAGGCCTTTTGAACCAGAGCGCTGCCTTCCTCAAACATTATTCCAGTCCCATTTGATGCTCTTTTTCATGTAGTACTCCACTTCGGAGATGTTCCAGCGAAGAGCTCTACATACAGTAATTGTAAGTGAGTGACTGATCATTTGCCCTCAGTGTGGGATTCAGGTTAAATCAAAGCCAGCTGCTCTGGAGAGGGGCAGGAGAAGAAATCAAAACAAGCAGATCTAGAAATTAAATGCATAAGAAATCACTGCTATTCTTCCACATTAATAATTAAATCTAAGCTCTTCAAGCCCTGTGCACCTAGAACAATTTTCTTCATTTTATGACTTTTAAAAAAAAAAAAAAAAAACATCCTGCGCTGTTGTCTGTGTCCCGATAACTCTGAAATGTGCTAGTCATCTCTCCCAGTTAAATATCCTGTTTCATAAACCCACTCCTAGATATTTGAAACTGCAGATCACTAATGTCTAGCTTTAGGCATCTGACATTCCACAGAATTAATATTTAAACTTATTATAAAGGAATTGGGGTTGTGTTAAGCATGAAGTATTTAACAGCATTTTGTTTCTTTTGTTTCAAACTATTTTGTTTCTTATCTAAAGTGCATGTTATGTTATACACGCAAATAAGAAAAAGTACATAATTAAATTAATACATTTACTGCTATTTTCCTTTTACTGCACTGAGAGTTGGATAGGCTTAAAAAGTGGAAGCTATCAAATTTCATTTTTAAGATAATACACTTAGAATTCTATCTTTCTTTGCCTCAGGGGTTGTTGACTTCAGTATTTAAGCTACTTAACCACATCAAATTATCAAAAAGCAATGAATCACTGGCACATATTTAAAATAACCTTAGGCCTTCCATGTCGTGCTGGGAAGTTACTTGGCTTGAGTATTGTCGTATATAATCTAACTTTTATCTTTTAAAAAAAAAATCTCAGTTACGAAATATTACTTAATTTTAAAAAAATTAGCCTTTGATTTACACATTGGATGCTCTCTGTCTAAAGCAGCATGTGTAATTTATTTACAGCATTGGAAGGCAGGCTAAATACATCATCTACTGTTATGCAAACTTCTACTAGGTATTAAAATACCTGGTCCCCCAGAGACACATTTCATACAGTTCAGCAATGTTCCAAAATAAACTAAATCTCCAGCCCCTTAAAAGCTTAAAATAACAATTGAGATCTGTATTAAAAAGTGTTTTACAGTATTTGATTATGTCTACTTAGAACCATTTTTTCCTCTGGTTAAATGTGCACAAAAAACGCAAACCACCACACAAAAAAATATATTTACTTTCTCCTTATTCCAGAAAGACTGATGTATTCTCATACCCACAAATCGTTCCTCCTCCTTCACCAGAAAAATCTTGAATACAAGAGTCCAATGCTATTTGAAATGCTTTGCATTAGCTCACCCTTAAGACAAAGCCGATGAGTTTTATTCTATTACAATGCTTTTTATTAGTTAACTGTGTAAAGCACCAAAAAAATATTCAAGCACTGTGAAACAAAAGGCCAAACATACTTCACATTATTATATTTACACAAATGCAAAGATCTAAAGGAGAGACAGACAACTAGATCATCACTTTTGACGATCTGAATATGTAAGTTCTTGCAATTCCCAACTTCTAAAAGGCAGAATTTGAAAAGCTAAAAGTCAGAATGTGGGTCTATTTCCTATAGCAGCTCTGGCAACTCACTTTTCCCAATAATCATCAGTGATGAATAATCATTTCATAAACCTAAATTAACCATAGTAAAGAAAAAAAATCCTTGTGCCAGGTTACCAGTGAAGCATGGATTCTGCAAACAGAAAGCAGGAGATACCCTCTGGGGTTTCACATACTGAATGTCTTAAAGTACAGTGGAGAAAAAAAAAATTCTTGGCAACTATTCTTCAAAGTTGAAACTGAAAGGTAGAATTGGAATTGAATTTAGATGAAATGGTCTTTGATTTTAACATGCCACATTGAAAATTATTCCTGCCATTTTAGTGCTTCAACCAGTCATTTTGTCCACTTCATTCCAATGTTCAGGATTTTCGGGATACGAGGTAACAGCTGTGTCATATTCAGAAACACATCTTTGCTCTTGTTTTCAGATTTCTAGGGTAAGATTACACTGTATGAGAATTAGCAAACACCACCCCTGCTTTTGATCCAAGCTTTTTTTTTTTTTTTTTTTTTTGTATTTATAAGTTGCATCAGTGTGCTGGGAAATAAAGTTTTGAGGCTGACAAATAAAGTAAACAAACCAGCCCTATATTAAAAGGAGTTACCGTACACTGTGAAACGATTGCTGGATTGCGTGACTTCTCTGGTCTGTTGACATGTACTGATAGAAACCTGGAGTATGAAATGCAGCAGTTTGCATCCATAATCCCTCTCTAATTGCCCAGTCAGCATCTTTAAGCGTGTTTCAAAAAAGCTCTAAAACAGAGGTATATTCACATTTCTACAATATTTATTTTGTAATCGTAATATTGATCAAACATGGAAGTTAACCTACAATATCCTAAATCTGCCACAGACACATTCCCCTGATTATTTCACTTCCAAGTTTACCGACATATTTAATGTAAGGGCTGATACTTGTTCAGCACGCTTGACAGCATAGGGTATATCTACAATACTATTATGGCTGAAATACTGACCCCCATCAAAATCAATAGCTAACCTTCCATTGACTTCAATGGAGCCAGGATTTCACCCTATACAATTAAATAGCAACCTACTGCACATCTTTGCTCATTGTTAAGGAAGTAAATCTTTCTGTAGAAGAAAAGTACTATTCATAGTTTCCAAGGCCAGAAGGCACCTTTGTGATCATCTAGCCTGACCTCCTGTATAACACAGGCCATAGCATTCCCAAACTAATTCCTACTGCATAACTTCTACAAAAACATCCAATCTTGATTTAAAAATTTTAAGTGATAGAGAATTCACCATAACCCTGGGTAAATTGTTCCAATGGTTATTTACCTGCATTCTTAACATTTACACTTTATTTCCCATTTGAATTTGTCAAAGAGGGGTACATTTAATAGTTTTAAGTATTCTCACAGCCTATGGAATAACTGTCAGAGTTTATTCAGAGCCCCCTTATGACTGAATACGCATAAAATCAGCTTGTGCGTTCTTGCAAAAAAGACATCTACATGCATATTTCTTTCCAAGTTCAGCAGTTTTACAAACATCATTTTTCAACAGTTCTATAACATGGTTTTAAATCTACTAAAAACCATTCAGCACACACCTCGTGTGCAGATGTTTGCAGGATTGGACCCTAAAATGGGAACAGCCATTTAGATCTATTTAAGAATTGAGTAATTTAGAACAGTTTGAGTATTAGGTCAATAGGATGACTCACAAGAGTAAAGTAACTCGTACTTGCAGAATTGAAGTCCTAAATTAACTGTCTTTTAGTTTACAATAAAATACAATAATTTCCCTCTCACCCTATTTAACAGAATACATTGTAAATCTAGTTTTCATTCCATGTGTCAATATAAAATTTTAAAGCCATAATAAAGTAAAGTAATCATTTAAATCCATCCTTCAAGTAGAACACAAGAGGTTATAAAATGTATCATTTTAATTATCAGGTTCATTTTTTTCTGATTGAAATAATTACATCTCATTATCATATATAATTGCAAAATGATATCTACTACTATCATCTTTCTAACAGCTCATTTAATTTCTAAACCAGAAAGCTCTATGCTTTTACATTATAGATGCTGTATGCCTTTTTGTAACATATTGGTAGTTAGTTCTTTTGTTTTTTATTTGCCAATTATTCTGTGTTTCATTAAGCATCCCTAGATAAAAAATGCAATCCTAAATACTGGATGCAATTAGATCCACCTTTTTTTTTTTAAAACGGTGCAATAGCATTTAGAAATCTATGAAAGGGGCACATTCGATTCAGTGACTTCCAATCTCAAGACACAAACCACAAAGGAATTTCCTTCTGCAGAAAATAACTGAAAACTTATTTTCTCTTTTGGGAACATATAACAGTTTTAGCTAATTTGAGAAAAAAAATAAGATTTACTAAAATGACCTAAAGCAAATGTGATTTCAGCTGCAGTTTCTCCCCTTTTTTCCAGGAAGGAGGGGAAAAAATAAAATAAAATAAAATAAAAAATAGGAGAGTTATGTTATATTATGCATTATTCACATAAAAAACACCAAAACAAAACAAAAAAGAGAACATCTATAAGATTTAATTGTAAGAGATTATTCAAAACTACGATGCTCCCAAAATGTGAAGTGGGCTGGGTTTGTATGGGAACCAGAATGAGGTGATAAAGGACACCCCTGTGTACTATATATGAAATTGAGTAAATATGGAGATTGTCATTCAAAATGGGACCAAAACTGCAACCCACCAAACTCAGATGAGTAATTCTTAATCGTGCAAGTAATCTCATTCTCTTCAATGGGACTATTTGGGTAAATGATGATCATTCATCTGAGGGAGGGTTACAGGATCAGGCCCAATAAGAACAATCAGTATATCTAATATATTGTATAATAACTGGGTTAGTTATATTGCACCACCTTATGCCTTTTGTCCCAGTCCTGCAAATCTTTAATTATCCAGGAAAGATAGCCCCACGGTAGTCATCAGATTACTTACACGAGTAAGGTATCACAAGTACTGGTCCCTTGTTTTCTTTTTTACGTGCAAGTTTGCTTGTATAGAGCATTATGTTAATTGTGGCTCTGCGTAAATAATCATATAATTATGACCCTCATCAAGGAAGTGACCAAATACTGAAGACTAAACTACTTTATTGTCTCTTAATGTAAGTAACTGTCTGAAGTGGCTCCTGAAAAGGTTTGTGCAGTTGGGAGTATTTTCCCTAACGGCACAAAGGACAGGACATGAGTTAACACAGATGACTCATGAATCCAATGTATCACATGAATCTGCAAAAAAGAGCATTTCATTGTAATGATCAAAACTGCTTTAACTGTTTTTTTTAAAGACATATTGGACAGGATTTTGATGTACTTTGTCGCAATTTTCCTTCCCTACCCGAACCTCAAGTATTTTTTGTGTAACTGGTTATTATTTTGCCCCGTGCTACCCTGCAAATCACATATTATAGCATTAAAGTAAATGAAATACAGCAAAACCACATAACCCCGGGAAAATATTGTAAAGTAAGTCATACCTTTTATTACAGTTATTCTATGCCCAGTGGACCACAAGTGCCTCTAAGGGAACAATGTTTGGGTGCAAATACTACAGCTTGCAATCCACTGAGATCAGAGGTAAAACAAGGAGGGCTCAGCATGTAGTACAGCCAATCACACCGAATGAGAGGTTGGGCAAAATGTCACATTTAAAATAAAAATCATTGCCAGAAAGGGACAAATTTTAAGCTCTTTTTTTTTTTTTTAAAGTCCGCATTTTTGCTGAAATATAGACAGCCCCAGGCTGCAAACACTTACACACCTGAGTAACTTTACTCACATGACCAGTTGCTCTGAGTTCAATTAGACTACTTGTTCAGGTTTGGGAAGTGTTTGCAGCATCAACACTTAATACCACGCAACAGCAGAGGAATGACATAGAGCACATTGCAACAGCAGGCTGCTCCTTCTCATTGCAATTGCCTCAAAGCTGTGCTTTTTGTTAATGGGGCAGTATCTTTTTTTTTAAACAAAAAAAATTAAAGCCACATTTGGCAAAATGTTTACAGACAACTATAAAAATGGTTTACGCTCACGTTAAGAGGGTCCTTCCCCCCTGCTCCCACCCTTCAAAAAGGGATAAACCTAAACCAGGAGGCGTACTCTGTAATCTAACCCAGACTGAAGAGGGAGTTATTCCACATGCAGTACTGAAGTGCAGAAGACCCACTGTGTGATGGTCTGAAATCAAGCTGTCACCAGTTCCTCCCTTGAAAACCTTTGCAGGGTACATTTGAAGTCCCCCCCGCCCCCCTTCTGATTTCTTGGTTATTTCTTACATTATGTCCACATACACCTGTCTTTTCCTATAACCTTTAGCCTATTTGCAGGGCTATTGGCAAAGTCTGGATGCTTACAGATTGCCATCATTTGGCTTTTTTTTTAATTGCAATTTAGTATATTATTTGATTATTCTACTATCTAATTTTATAAGGTGGCTCTTGTTATTAGCAGGCAATTGTTGGTGTAGCAGCACCGCAATCTCCCTGCTTATGGAGTGTCCGGTGGGTGCTTTAGAAATGTCAATATTATTACTGGAAGAGAGTGAGGCTCACAGCAAGAGAACTTGAAAAATTCACAACTGTGTGTGCAGTTGCTGTCACTTCACAAGCTGCGCACCTTGAATCAGAAGGACAATGCTGCAGCTTTAGATAACATGAAGACTATTTATAATCTGTTGCTTCAGTTTCCATTTGACTGAGATGAATGAATGCACACTGTAGTTTGTCAGAAGAAACAGATACTCTACTAAGGCTCACTGGAGTCAGGGACACTTCAGAACAATGAGAATCTATCGCAACAACATTTCATTTCCCCTATCCCCAGCTTCTGGTCTATGCTAAAAAGTCTTAACCAACAGCATAGCTGAACCACTCAGCCTGGAAAAATCCAATATGCCAGCATTATGCACCAGGTGAACATGGCAAAGACCCCAATCCCAAATGTGGATAATTTTGCTCACGTGGGTAGTACAGGTTACTTACATGCTTAAGCATCTGTAGGCTTGGGCCCTAAATGGAGAAACTGGAAGCTTTACAAACAGGAATAAACTCCAGTGATGACTGGAGAGGAAAGGGAAGATAGTGTGATCAGTTAAGATGAGTGTGTGTCCCTCTCCCCAGACCCACTTCTTTCTGCTGCAGGGACGCCAACTCACAGTGGAACTTCTGTTATTCCAAAGCGGGGATAGGGGGTTGTAGGGAAACCATATGGGGACTGAGAGCCCCTCAGAAGTGAGTTCCACACCAGCTTGCTGTGGGACAACAAATGGGTGGGCTTTTAGGCAATCTGAGAAAGCAGCAAAGGTGTGCCTGGTGGCGGGGGGGATTCGAGGGGGGGGGGGGAACTGGCAGGATGCAGTCCCTTCCACAGCCTGTAGTGGGAACTTCAGCATAGCTGTGCTAGAGCTCTGTGCACTCCCCCGTGTGTGCACTCCCCCCATCCCCAAACGAAGTTGCAAATCCCATGTATTTGGGCTGTGTGCAGTAGACACAAATTTCACCCTTGCTGAACTTGGGAAAATCTTTAATCAGAAGGGGAATGCTGAAGCTCTAGAGAACATAAAGGTTATTTATAATCAGAACAATAATATAGTGGCTAGCCCCATTACCCTACGTAAAAGCTCACAAAAGACAACATTTCTAGTCCATGTGTGAACAGTCTACTTTACTTTTCAATAGAAAGGAAAGAAATGGATGCAATTCCTAGTGGGAAGTATCTTACATCAGCTAGATAGAGGACATTTCCATAGGTTTTTATACAAAGAGAAATCACCTTGTGAACATTAGAGCAAAGGCAGTCTTTTCTATAATAATCTATGCACATCTGTCCGGGTATGTGGTATTATAACATGGATGAGATGCTTGTATTCTCTCAGAAACCAGATATGTATCTCTAGGGATTATCTAGAGAGTGGAATATTTTAAAATTGAACCTTGATAAGATAACACAATCAAATAGCAGAAGGTGGACAGGTTTAAATAACCAACTTCCAACCAAATATAATGCCATTAGTTATTAACTTCTTTAAGAATGATGGATGAAAAGATGCATTTCTAAACTAAAAAAATAATTTGATTTTATACAATCCCTCTCAGACATCAGGAATCCTGGATCTGAGAACTCACTGCTTACATACATGTTAATCACACCTTCTCAATGTCTAACATACAAATTCAAACAATTACAGTGAAACCATTTAATACAACTAAGCATTTACCTTAAGCCACAAGAACAGTGTGAAATAAGACGACCTAGCCCAGTTCATCCAAGTGAGCAGACCCAGCTTAAATGACCATCCCCTGTGTGTTTTCCAAAACTGAGGAGAGGCTGCTCAAGGAAATTAAAGAGGATGCTGGTCTCAAGATTTTCTTGAAACGTATCAAGAACTCTATGCAGTCCATCTGCAGACAAAGTCTGGTTTACATTATCTTGCATTTAAAAGGTGGAAAGAAAAAAAAATTTGCAGTGTTATAGAAACATTTCAGAAAATATCCTGAAGACCAGAAAGAAAAAGGTTGATATTGATCAATTTGTGTTGGGTTTTGTTTGTTTGTTTGTTCGGTTCATGCATTTTATAACTCACCCTTCACGCTTTGATGTTTCTGCTGCTGGAAATACTCTTTGGAGCTTTTAGGACATCGGAACTCCTGTGTCCGCTGAAGGATTGGAAGCCTCTCAAATATGCTTGGTCTTTTGGGGATGAGATCTAACAGCGGCACTGACATTTCATGTGGACTTTGCTGCGGTTCTGTATTGTCGCTGCTGTTGTTGACAGTTATTTTAAAGGACATCTGAGAATTCAAAAAAGCTTTACCAGTGTTGGAACAAGTCACTTGTGGCAGTTCCTTCATAGGCACTACTTGGCATTTATCAATCGCTTCAAAGAAGGCTGCACTGGTACTGGGTTTCTGAAACTCTGCAACCTCATAGTGCATATTTGTGTCCCTCTGCTGGAAGGGTCCTTGCTTATCTCCTACATAAAACAGCACAAGGAATGTCAAATGGCATGGAAGCTGACCTTCTAACTCTTAAAGCAGTGGAAACAACAGGTAAAAACACCCTATAAACTTGTGGTCTAACATCAGGTACCTTCATATATTCTAGCCAGTGGGTCATTTAAAAGAAGAGGCTACTGCAAACCTGGAAACCCTAAAGGGTTAATGAATACAATCTCAGTGAGATGTTTCCTGGTGTTTAGTCAAACAAATCCTGTATTATTGTCAAAGGAAGGTAAGCCAGCACTTTCTCCCCATACAGAATCATAAATACAGGGATGGAAAGGCACTTTTCACGGCTCTGGGGCTGTTTGGGAGAGAGCGGGGAGTTTAGCTTTTAAAACTGCTCATAGGTTTGTTTGGCTGGTTGTTTTTTCCCCAGTGACACTGCTGGTCCTTTCAGTCATTTCAGGGGAAAGAAAAGAAAAACTCTGAATGATTTATTCAGGCTGATTCCGTTCAGTTCAACCATTCAAACAGCAACCGCCCAGACACCAAGAGCTGTGGTTTTCATGCAAATAACCCCGAGGAGGTTGTTTATGTAGCGTGACTCTGAACTCTCGACTTTCACGACGTGCTAATCCGCTGCCTGTGGGTCGCTGCGGCTCGCGAGGGCTCAGCTCCGCGGCCAGGCAGCGGCCGCCAGGGGAAAGGCGAACCCGAGCCGCGGCGGGGGTGGCACCCGCCCGGCTCCCCCAGCCCAGCCCGGGCGGCACGAGCTGCAGAGGCAGAGGGCGCTGGACAGCGGCTGCCCGGGCAGCGTGCGCCAGACACCGCCCAGCCCCGCGCTCTCCTACCTGGCCTGGGGATGCGGGCGGGCTCCCTCCTCCCGGCTGCCGCCGCCACCGCGCCGCTAGCACCGTCCCGCCGCTCCGCTCCGCTCCCCGCCGAGCCCGAGCCCCCGCCCCTCCGGGGCCGGCTGTCTGACGGGCGGCAGCCCGGGCCATTGCCCTGCCGCAGCGCCGGAGCAAGCCCGGCCCCCGAGCCAGTCAGGGCGGGGAGAGGGAGGGCTGGGCCGCCCCCCCGCGTCGGGGCTTGACAGGCTGGAGAGCCGGCGTGAGCCCTTCGCCGGCCCCGCGTGTCGGGGCGGCAGGCGCAGGTACTGGCACGTGTCGCGCGCCCCTCTGGACAGGTACACACGTGCCCCCGCATCGCAGGTGTGCAGGGGCAGCCCTGCACACCACACACCCCTGCACACCATACACACCACACACCCCCATACTGGCACACACTACCCACCCCAGCACACCACACCCACCATACATCCCTGCACACCATACACACCACACACCCATGCACACCACACACACCCATACTGGCACACACTACCCACCCCGGCACACCCCACACCCGTAGGGGCGCACACTGCACACCCCACACCCATACTGGCACACACTGATGTACAAGTGCATATGTGCACCTTTACATACATGCACACCAATGGCCACACAGTCTCACGTGCACCCATCTATTCCAGGGATAGACACGTTGGTATTCTGTACCTACAGCTATATAGCAGGTTCAGCTACTCAGCCACCAAGTCAAAGGTCCTTAGTGGCAGGACAGGCTATACCGGTGCTGAGTGTCAGAGAAGCAGGCCTCCTCGCTGTCTTTCAGAGCTAGGTACAATCTGGCCATGTCTTCACATGGCCTTTGCAGTTTTATCTATACTTGCACCTCCCTTTATACACGGTATCAGCCTGTTCCATCTATAGAGAGGTGTAGAGATGCATGTATGCACACAGCGCTAGGATGCACTGTCATGAGGCAATGCTAGCATACCTGCAACAGGTCAAAACACCTCACAGCCCAAACTGAGTGCAGGGTTGAAACTTGGCCCTGCTTTACACACTGTGTTGTGTCAGGGGCTGCTGACAGCCAGGGTGCCTAGGGTGAGGCAGAATGAAATCTGGTCGGAAAGAGGGAGTTTTCATTTGCCTGCAGGTCAAACCTGGAGGATACACCCACACGATTTAGGACCGCTCCACCAATTTAAGGATCAGGGACAATGATGCACCTACTATTAGAGTCCCTCTTTCCCCGTTATGAGGAGCACAAAGGCCGGGGTGTCCTTTGATGGCACTTACCCTATCTATTGTAGCTCACTTGGCAGAATGTGATTTACATCATATACATCCCTTAGAATCATAGATTAGGATTAGAAGAGACCGCAGGAGGTCATCTAGTCTAACCCCACTTCAGCCACTTTTAAATATGAAAAACAAAATCAGGTGAGGGTTCCTTTTGTACTGGTGTCATTCAATACAGGTCTGTCGCATCTTACACGCATTTAACATGCGCGATTTCAGCTTTACGCAGTTGGCAAAAACAAAAAAGAGAAAAATAACTATTTTAATACTGTACCTGTAGTGCAGGCGATGTCGCCCGCCATTCAGCTCAATGTAATTTTGACTATACGCGGTTTTTGCTTTACGCGCTAACCACGAAACGGAACCCCTACGTAAGATGAGACTCGCCTGAAGCTTCTGTTAACAGATACAGAATTTGGCAGATGTGTAGCCCATGACACAAATAGCAGGGAGGGCGGCGGGGGGAGAGGAGGGTTAAATAAAAAACTCAAGTAAGACAAGAGATTGAAAAATCAGCTACGGGGCACAAACCTCGAATTGTGACCCAGTCCAGGAGTGATGTTATGAGGGTTAAAAACAACCAACCAAACCTGTGTTAACTTTATGCTCCCATGATGTGGCCAATTACCATCTTGCCCACTACTAATTGGTTGTATTCCTTCCCCTGCTCGGTCTCTCTGGCTGTAGCTTAATGGGGACAGCAGCAGTTCCTTCTTTTCCATTTGGAAAATGTCTAGCAAATTATAGGTGCTATTGGAAATGAATAATAATGTACTAAATTTGCATCTTAAATTATTAACACACTAAACCATAATGATTTGTGAAGTGGCATTAAAATTCATAGGGGGAAATAATATGTCATACTACAATGTAACTAGGGGAATCATATTGGATCTTAGAAAAGGAAAGGCCTAATGTTTACATTAAGCTTAAATACACAGGGTCAGGTCCTCAGGTGGTATAAACTGGTATAGCTACACCACTTCACACAGCTGAGGTCCAGACCAACCATGTATTTTTCCTGGGAGTTTTCTCACCAACCAAAATTGGTCCAATAAAAGATATTACCTCACCCACCTTGTTTCTCTGTTGTTCCTGGAACACAGGTAATATCAGACATGTTTTATAACTTTTCATGTTGATTTTTCTTTTTAGATGTTAAGAATCTTTTTAAACTAAGAAAAGAAGGAAATTTAACACTTAGGCTGCTACTGATCTCATCGTGAATTTCCTGCTTTAGGCCACTTACATCCAGCGGTTGTGTGATTTAAGCACATTTGTTCTTGTAGTCAGACTGTTTTCTCTCGACAGTTCAGTGATGAAATTTCAAGTCACTGGGCCAAATTCAGCCCTGGTGTAAGCAGATGCAACATCACTAAAGTCAACGGAGTGAACTGGCTTATGCAAAGTGTGAAATAAATACCAGCAGAGGCCGCCACATACTTAATATAATTCTCAATTACAGCACCCCTCACCTCGACCCACAGCTCTCCTGGAGCTGTGCCCTAGAGTAAAACAGTGAATGTGACTGAGGGAACGTAGTGCAAAAAGAGGGGGGAAGAGAGAAGTCAGAGGCCAACATGTCAGTCTAAAACAGGGGTCGGCAACCTTTCAGAAGTGGTGTGCCGAGTCTTCATTTATTCACTCTAATTTAAGGTTTCGCGTGCCAGTAATACATTTTAACGTTTTTAGAAGGTCTCATTCTATAAGTCTATAATATATAACTAAACTATTGTATGTAAAGTAAATAAGGTTTTAAAAATGTTTAAGAAGCTTCATTTAAAATTAAATTAAAATGCAGAGCCCTACGGACCGGTGGCCAGGACCCACGCAGCGAGAGTGCCACTGAAAATCAGCTCACGTGCCGCCTTCGGCACACATGCCATAGGTTGCCTACCCCTGGTCTAAAAGGACACTTCTTTCTACCAGAGGCGGGATATGGACTTGGCTGGATTCAAGGGAGAAGCAAGTCCCACACCTAGAGGCCACTGCAGGAAATGCCTGACACCTTAAAAATAAGGATGGGATCTCTAACCTGGGGACACTGGGCCTGATTCTGATCTCTCACTGGTGTCAGTCAAGAGTAATTTCACTGAGGCCAGCATGAGTGAGAGGAGAGTCAGACCCAAAGTGCAAACACAGATGGCTGCCATGAGAAAGGCCAGTTCACACCTGCTCTCTCACACTGCATAAAGTAATCAGGGTCTGTGCAGAGAACTCCAGTTCACCTGCATGCAATAGACAGTGTGTAAGTATCCTCCACTGGCTGTTTCCAAAAAGCATATTACAATATATTTTAGGACTAGAGTGCAAAGGCAGGCAAGTGCATTTACTAGGGGTAAGACTCTTTTCTGCACTAGTTCGCCATGACTTTGCTGGATGCAGGGCTTGTGTTGCGAATGCTTTCTCACCCCAACACTGTCACTCTGTCCCGGATCTGGATCATCAAATCCCATCTCCATACACCTCAGGAAAGTTAATCATTAGGTCCTCTCACCAATCACTCTGTTACGTTATTTCAGTGATGATTTTTCCACCAGCCATTTGGGTTCACATGTCTGGATGCTAAGTCACACTGAACTCTGCCCTGGCTACTCATGTATGAAGGTTGCAGGCTCAGGCCTGTCCTCACTGCCTCCTCTCCACCTCTGATGGAGTCACCATTACTGTCCCTGGAATGGCAGAGACAGGAAGGATGTCCTTTCCCTGAGAGTACAGGCAATGCTGGCTTGTAGTCAGAAACTGCCCAGAAGTGGGGGAAAGAGGTAGTTTGCTCCGAGCCCCTTGTTTGAGAGGGCTCCCAAACTGACTGGTGCTGCAACCTGGCACAAACCTGTGGCACTGCACGGCAGGTCGCAATGCCACATGCTCAAATTTGCTCATGATGGAGGGGTGGCCAGGCCAACCCTGAGTGGCACTGTGACCCCAGAGTAGACAGTCAGGCCCATCATCCTGGATAGGAGCCACCACTGTGGTGTGAGCGCAGGGCAGGCTTGCTCTATTCCCCTTCCCCTGCTGGGACCTCACCTCAGTGGTAATTTTTCTGGATGGAGGGGGGTCCTCAGTTTCAGAGTTTGCCCCAACCCCCACTAAAGTTCTGTGTATGGACAGCCCTGTCTGGGGTAGAATTTTAGTTTTACTTTCCAAAACTCTTCAATTAAGCTGGTGGGAGCAAGATTGTGATTTGGACCTCCCTTACCTCCCTGTGTGGGTGACCTGGTTCTTAGGTCCAGGCACATAGCCCTACTCCTATGTGCCTGTTTACTCCCTTCCTAGACCAAGGGGGAGGGTGTGGATGGGGAATAAACAGAACCTTGTCCCCCCCCCCCCTCCCCCGGCAGAGTAGCTGACCCAGGTTGGACTCTCTCTAATAGGATGGCAGGATTGTCATTCTGTGACTCTGAAGCCTAAAACATCACTGACACATGCTGGAAGCTGCTACAAGCATGGATGAGAGCTCTTTTTGTTAGAATATCACCAGGTTGAATGAGCACTGGGTTTTGTGGTCTGTTACTGTCCAATTTCTAAGTTCTTAGCCATTTTGACTTTACAAGTCACATCTGTATGGAATACTGCTACAGTAAGGCATGTATCTATGTCATGCCAAGAATCCTCGACCTTTGTGATCAGAGGTAATTAAACCAATCACTACCCTTACTCTGCAGCTAATTTGCATGCAACAGTTTAATTGAGTGTATTAGGGAGATGGCTTAAGTAACCCACCACCTGAGCATTGGTGCCACAGCACAGGCTTTCAGCTACTGGGGGGTAGTAACTGACCGTTATAATAGTAAACTAGCACCTGCCAGCAACAAAAAGAAACAGAAGGAACAGTGATGCAGGGGGATATTTGTCAGAAAGCTTGCTGAAGCTATTTCTGGGTTGGTGCAATATAGGCACGACCCCTTGCTCAGGGCTGTGTGTATACTCACAATCCAGCCCTAAGGGAGTAACCTTGCTCCTATTCAGATTAGATCAAGACTAAACAATTAAATCCTCTCAATATTATGCATTTCAGAAGTCTGCATGCTCTTAATACGGCGGTGATGTAACTTGGTTCTGAGACCAAAAACAAAGCCCTGGCCCCATTGATCAGGGAAGCTATGCTAGCAACAACAGTGATATACCGGCAGCTAGCTGATCGTGGTTTCACTGTAGACCAGGGTCATAGAAAAGCATAGATAACAAACAAACACACACACAAACACACAAACTTTCCTGTTGGTGGGAAGAAAGATTGATGGTTGAACAAGTTTGGTTACCGGAGCTGTTATGTTACTGATGGTCTGTGGCTAACTGGTCCCTCCTCTGTTTCCAGGTGCTTCTACAGGCACCCGGGTTCTTCTTTGCAATGAAGAGCTGCAACACCTGTACTGGCCACTGTAAAAATGGAGGGTGGGATACAACAGTCTCTGATTCAAGCTGCTCCTCTAGGAGCAGGGAACTGGAGCTGCTCCCTGAGATCGGAGTATGGGAGAAGGGAACAAGAAAGCATCTGCAGGGGGAAAGAACCAGACAGTAACGAGGGGCAGAGGAACAGGGAACAACAACAAAAATGGATGAGGAAGGTCATTAAATGAAGATGAAAAGGGGACAATGCAATTAATTCCCCCCTCCTCCCCCCAAATGTACAGCCCTCTTAGGGTCTGAGCCCTGAAATCCACAGGAGTCCACGGGAGTCAATGGATAAAATACTGTCTCCAAAATACTCTCCCTATGTTACCACCTTCACTAGTAATCGACTGCTGTGGTAGCCACAGGGATGTTGTCTGAGGCAAACAGAACAGGGGATCTCCACAAGATACTCTATTTAGATGTGAGCCACGCTCTGAGGTCTCTGTTTCACTATGTAGGTTTTCTCTGGAGGAAAAAGAACTAAAACAAAGTCACCTTTAAAATGGACTCTGAAGAGCGAACACACAGATCTGATTTATTCACTGGCTTCCATATGGAAAGTCCTGCTTTTGCTTATGTAAGGGAAAACGGGGGAATGGGGGGGGGGTTTGAAATTTTTTAAAGGGATATGCTTGAGATTGCAATGCCTTAGAACTCCCCTGCTTTAACAGTTGTTACAGTGAGTAGATGTTACCATCAGGATTCTATTTAGAATAAAAAACATTCCTTGCGGGAGAGATGAAAACCCCTGTTATAAATAACCCAGTTTTCAAATGTGCTGTTAATTCACACACACAAATGAATTTACAATGTCATGCAAAAATCCAGGCTTGTTTTTATTTTAAATTTACTGCAACACAGATAGTATAAAAAACAAAGCCAAACAAATTCTTAACCGAAGGGGATATCTGTGGAGATGGGTTCATTTTAAAAGTCTGATAATGTCCCTTTAAGGCAGCACAAAAACCATGAGTCCTTTCTTATAATGGTTTTTAAATGACCTTTTAAATTAAGACAGCAAGGTCAAACTGACCACTCATTAACTAGTAGTGTGTTCAGCCATTCCTTCATAATTTACAGATTTAATAATCTTGTAGTTAAAAGAAAAGGCCCCCAGATCAGTGTGATTTTTATCTTTCAAAAGTTAGTCTCTTTTCAAATAGAACTAGTAGCTAGTATACCCTGGACTGGGAAAAACAAAAGAAAAATCTCCAATCCACTTTAGATGCCAAAAACGTAATAGGTGGCCAGTGATTCAAGGATCAAAGGCTCAGTGCAATTCCTTCGGTCCTTTTTATTGGAAATTTGGCAGATAACTGTACAGGATTCCAGATAAATAGGACTATTCTACCTGACACACTCAGTTAGGGTTACTGTACTTTAGATGCAAAAACTATGTTAGTTATTTCTGAAGCAGTTATAGATTCATCTCACACAGTAGATCCATCATGCATACAAAAAGCAAAACAAAACCAACCACCTACTTCAAAAGAAAATTTAAGCTGCAGATAGTTAAACCCTCAAAAGTTAGGAAATGCTAAAATTAAGGTTGCATTAATTCAACCCCGTGTGTATGCATTATAATTAAAACAATAGCATATTTGTCCACACGACATCTGCTCATTCAGTGCACAGGATGAATGATGCTCACCGAATGGTTGACTCTAATATTTTGTATTCTCCTCATTGGCATGAGGGCCACACACTGAGCATATTCAGTGCAGGGTTGTGATGGCATGCAGTAAATGCAGAATTGTTAATCCCCTGGGCGTTTCTATGGCGCTCATCACCATACCATCAGAGTGCTTCACAAACGTGAGTTAATCTATATTCACAATACCCCCTACGAGGTAGCAATATCCCCATTTTACAGATGGGGACCTGAGGCACAGAGATTAAAGCAGAAATTGTCAAAGTGTCCGCTAAATTTAGGGGGCAAAACTTGAGACATTGCACCTGAGTTTTCTAAACTGCTCTTTTGTTAAAACTTGTCGCTCGGGGATGTGAACCTCCGCCCCCCCGAATGACAAAAGTTCTAACAACGAAAAGCACCAGTGTGGATGGTGCTTCATTGGTGGGAGACACTCTCCCGCCCCTTGTTGGGGGGTGGTTTTATTTTGTCGTCAGGAGAGCGCTCTCCGGGTGACAGAGTGGCTACGCTGTGCGCATTACAACGCCATGGCTGTACCGTTGTAAGGTGCACAATGTAGACATAGCCTTAGTACTGTATAGCACTTAATATGTTCAAAGCCCAGCCCCCATTGACTTCAGGTGCAGTTGTGAGCACCCAGCACTTCTGCAAATCAGACACCAGGTTTGAAACTGTGCACCCATAAAGCGAGGCAAACACAGTGGCCACCTGTGAAAAGTTTGGTTTATGTGACCTGCCCAGAATCACACAGAAACTCTGCAGCAGAGACAGGGATAGAATCCAGTTCTCCAGGGCAGCATTCAACTGCCTGAACCACAAATCCATCTTCTCTCTTTCTGCAGTTCCCTACCTCATTCACTCCACACCTTCCAATGCACCCAGGTTCCATGGCCCATTGGGGACATTAGTTGGCAGCTCCTTGATGGAACTGCAAGGATGGCCATGTACCCGACGCGGTTCACAAACTCCCGACACCTGCCCCTTTTGTGGAAAAAGGGAGACCCTGGCACACATCTATGTAGAGTGCGTCAGGTTGCAGCTCCTCTTCCGGCTCCTCCAGAACCTCTTACTGAGGTTCTGGCTGCACTTTTCCCTGCACCTCCTGATCTGGGCACACCCCATCCATTGGTCCATCAAGTCCTGGGACCTCCCCATCAACCACCTCCTAGCACTGGCCAAGATGGCCACCTATCATACCAGGAGGAAGATGTTGGACAGATGTTGTGCAACTGTGGGGCCTATTTCTGTTCCCTTGTCCAATCATGCCTCTGAGCAGACTGCCCTGGGGCAGTGTCCACTGACTCCCTAAACGTCTTTGAGGAGTAGTGGACATTGTTGGGGGCTTTCTGCTTGGTGTCCCCTTCTGGTTACCCAATTTTTACCCTATGACCTTCACTCACTCTTTATCTGACCTATCCGTCAGGGCCCTTAAAGGAAACCTGCACAATACTTTCAAAAGACAAGCCTGGGCACTTTTCATAACTTTGCTAGACACTAAAACTCATGGACTGAATAGAGACACTGGATTTATGGCTTATTACAATAATCTGTAACTCACAATCCCCCACAACTACACAGTGCACCCAACCACCTGAAAATAGGGTCCTATACTGGAAAGTGTTAGGTAACCTTAACCGTAGGCAGCAGTGCCAGTTCTTCCTGTAACGACCTTGTTAATATAAAAGTGGTGTGGCAAACAGGTTTCAAGTTTGTTCACTTATGTGCATGTAAAGATATGGAATCAGGTCCCAATCCTGCAATGAGATCCTAGAATCACAGAAACGTAGGGTTGGAAGTGACCTCACGAGGTCATCTAGTCCAGCTTACTGTGCTGAGGCAGGACAAAGTAAATCTCGACCATCCCTGACAGGTGTCTGTCCAACCTGTTCTTAAAGTGACAACCTCCCTTAGAAACCTATTCCAGTACTTACTATCCTATTAGAAAATTTTTCCTTATATCTAACCTAAACCTCCTTTGTGGCACATAAAGCTGATTACTTCTTATCCTACCTTCATTGGACATAGAGAACAAGTGATCAAAGTCCTCTTTATGACAGTCTTTAACATATATGAAGGCTTATCAGATTCCCCCTCAATCGTCTTTTCCCAAGACTAAACATAGATTTTAAAAACTGGGTTTCTTCATAGGTCAGGTTTTCTAAACTTATCATTTTTGTTACTTTCCTCTGGACTCTCTCCAGCTTGTCCATATCTTTCTTAAAGTGGGATGCCCAGAATCGGACACACCAGCTGAGGCTTCAGAAGTGCTTATGAAAGCAGGAGAATTACCTCCTGTGTCTTACACACAACACTCCTGCTAATACAACCACAAATATTAGCATTTTTTGCAACCGCACCACTTTGTTGGCTGGTATTCAAATTTGTGATCCACTCAAGGCCTGTGATCCTTTTCAGCAGTTATTCCTCATTGTGTATTTGATTTTTCCTTCCTAAGTGAAGTACATTGCACTTGTCTTTATTGAATTTCATCTTGTTTAATTCAGACCAATTCTGAAGTTCGTCAGGATCACTTGGAACACTAACCCTGTCTTCCAAAGGGTTAGCAAAATCTTCCAGCTTGGTGTCATCTGCAAATTTTATAAGTGTACTCGCGACTCCAGTATCCAAGTCATTAATATTAAAATAGTATCAGACTCAGGACAGGCCCCTATGGGCCCACTTTAGAAACATCCCCCCAGTTTGACAGCAAGCCATTGATAACTACTCTTTGAGTACAGTTTTTCAACCAATTGTGCATGCATTTTATAGTAATTTCACCTAGACCACCTATCCCTAGTTTGCCTATGAGAATGTCAAAAGCCTTACTAAAATCAAGACCGATAGGGAGAAAGCTGTAGATGTGATCGATCTGGCCAATAATCCTGTCATATAGGACATTAGGCTGGCTTGGCCAGATTTACTTTTGACAAAACCATGCTGGCTATTTCTTATAACCCTATTATTCTCTAGGTTCTTACAAACGGATGATTTAATAAATTTGTTCCAGTATCTTTCCAGGTATCAAAGTTAGACGGACTGGTCTCTAATTTCTTGTATACATGCTCCTGCACCTATGCCAAGCCCTACTGAAGTCTATGGGGATCTACACAGCTGTAAGAATGCACCTACACAATTCTCATTGCAGCATGGGGGCCTTAAATAAAGCTTGGCATGATAGTTTTCAGTATGTCCTTCCCTGGCACCACTAAAAAGCAGATCAGCCTGCAATCTAGCTATTTTCCTAAATATGTTTGGAGCAGTGACCTCTGCTGGCAAACAGAAAGATTTGAAAAGAGTTATCTGCTGTCCTGTTCACCAAGTACACAGACCATTAAATTAAGCTAACCTTCTCCAAAACACCCCCACAAAATTACACTGTGCTAGCTTAGCATTGGATATTCTTTGCATGGCTGAATTACAGTGGAAAGTGATCCTTAGATATAATTTGTATCATCCTTTGACTTCCTTCAGCTTGAAAGGTGCTATATAAACTCCCCAAATCCTACCAAATTCTCCCCTGAATTACCACCATGTATCAAATACATTAGCCAGTGGATGGTGCTTAAGAACCATTAGACTGTGCAAACAATAGATATGATGCATGACATTTGACACCTTGTGGGAGCTTTATGCTGCATCTTATATTAGTTGTATGACCCATCGCTTTTGCTCAGCCCACTTTTGCCCATTACGTTAGGGAAGTTTACAATTGTTGATAAACTGGAGAAGAAACAACAAATTCATTGGTCAGAGGTTGAGACTTTGAAAAGTTAAAACAGACAAACATCAAAAGTAGAGAAAAATAGAGGGCAGGAGGGGAAAAACAGCTGATAGCCTCTGCAGCTGTTTGTGTCTGAGGGGCTAATCATGGAAGGAGGCACTGACCTAGAAGCCAAGCATGCCTCTCAGCGGCTGGGAGCTGGCTGCTCCACAAAAAGCAATTTGTATGTTACAAACATTGTGCCTTGCTCAATGCAGTCTCTGTCCAAGAACACTACTCTGAAGGCTGAGACCGCTTCATTTCAGGCTTTGAGCAGAGGTTGAGAAATCATGCACCAGTTTTCCAGAGAGAAAAGTGCTCAGACCAACCAGTTAAATCTCAAAGTGTAGCTACCTTTGCCTACTAATCCCCTATTGATACTTTGTTCATTCATATCCTTTTCAAAGTTTAACTTGGAAAGTAAAAGGGGGTGCATAGGTTTGTAAATAGCAACGTTAATTTTACAATCCCATTTCAATGATTACATATAATAGTCATACAGACCCGAGAAACCTTTATTTTAAAAGAAAACTGTGCACTTCAACAGAATCTAGTTAAAGCTGCACCCAGCTCATTTCAGATATTCGGCTACAGTTAACCTTTTTAGAAAGGTGACTGGTTCATAAAATTCTCACCACAACCAACCCCACTTGGTTGGATTTACTTTCACTTTCAACAGACAACACAGTAAACTGCAACAGCTCAGCAAAGCTGGTCTAGCCACTTGCTGCATGCAGTTTGCCTTATATGAATTGAAATAATTTAGAGACCAATTGTAGAAACGTTTTGCAATTTCTTCTCCAGACTGAGGCTGCAGTGATGGAAAGGACAAAGAATCCCAATTTCATTTCAAACACAGGTTGCAAAGAAAGGGTATTTTTATTTAGAGGCAATTGTATATAAAAAGGCTGTAAAGGTTGATCTATTAGGCCTTGAGGAAAGTAGTAATTATCAGGCAGTAAAACACATTAAAGCAAAATTGTTCTCCCCCATGTCCATTTGGGCTGTATAGTAGTCACCTCTTCAGTTTGTTACAGAGTAGGCATATGGATTTTATACCATTTAAAGAGATAAAGCTAAATAAACAGAACTAATGCTGTATTTAACCGTTTCTCATGCTCATAACCCTATCAAAAATGTGCTTAAGGGCAATGCCACCAGAGGTAAAACTATGAAGAGAGAGACATGGACTCTTCTGTGACTTTTAATAGCCATCCTTTTGAGCAGAGAGCTGTAGCTTTTTAAAGAAATCACACAGTAATCAGTTCTTGCCTTGCAAAGTACCTCTCCAGCTAGTGCACACAGGGTTCAGTGAATTCTACTCAGCAGTAGTTGGGGGGGAAGATGTGTATATCTCCATTGCAAAACAAGGGGGACCAACCTCAAACATTTAGTTTCAGACAGAAGTCTGCATTTTAAGACTCCTGGTATTAGCCATAATACAGTTAGTTACAACTTATAGTACACAGGAGTGCTTCCTCATGTGCACCTTCCTACTGTATTGCTAAGGCTAGGTCTACACTACAGCGGGGTTCCGACCTAAGATACGCAACTTCAGCTACGTGAATACCGTAGCTGAAGTTGCGTATTTTAGGTCGGCTTACCTGGCGGTGAGGACGGGGGAAAGCCGATCGCTGCCGCGCTGCCGCCGACTCCGCTGCCGCCTCTTGTCGAGGTGGATTTCCGGAGTCGACGGCAGAGCGATCAGGGATCGATTTTACCGCGTCCTCACGAGACGCGGTAAGTCGATCCCCGATAAACCGATTGCTACCCGCCGGATCGGCGGGTAGTGAAGACGTAGCCTAAGAAAAAAGGTGCAGATTTTTTAAGTGTTTGAAACTTTTAACGAAACCATTTGAACAAGTCAGTTCTGAGATGTAACTCATTCAGTTACCAGACCATATTTTGGCCCAGGTGCACTGTGTAATAATGAAAAATGAGTACGTCAAATTACAAAAAAGCCAAACAGGCAAGAACGAAAATCCTACCCAAATGCCAGGCAGACCTTAAATTCAGTGAAAACCTTAAATTATGTGGGATTTAAACATCAAGTCCTTAAATTGAGGTTATCAGTTTATAGTAAACGCCAAGATATATTTGGATCTAAAGTGGATAATATACCTCAATATCAAAGCTGAGAACCCTGACATGTAGGTACTACAGCAATATGATGAATTCCTGAGAGTTTTACTAATTAGAGCACCATACATGTCTCAAGTTTGTTTATTTTTTCAACATAAAACCCTAACGGGTCACTGCAGAATGTAGTACTTGCTCTCTGTCATCAAGTCACTTGTTCCTCACACCAATTGAACTATTAAAAGCCAGTTACATGAGCAAGACCTGTCCTATCCAAATTCCTTTGCAAATATGAGTTAGTGTTAGGGCCATGTTCTAATCTTGGTTACACTGGTGTAAGACGGGTACGTCCGCTGAAGGGAATGGAGTTAAACCAATGGAAACAAGACTTGAATCTATATCCACCACCACCACCCTGAATCCATTTGTAAGTGTTCAGTTTGCTTTTTTGCTGAAAATATTGTAGCTGCATCTCAGAATCTCTTATTACATATATTTGTGGTGTGGTGCCTGCACTGTTAAATACATTAATACACTTGTGTGCAGTTACTTTATCTTTAAGAGGTAGTGTGGTCCCTTCAAATGTGATGACAGGCTTGCTTACATTTAACTGATGCTCGGAAGTTACCAACATTTGTTTCCCATGTGAGGCAGATATTGAAATGTAAGGATGAAATGCTACCACCAAAATACATCTTCATATTTCTTGCTTACCATTCTAACAAAAAGGTTGTCAATTCAAACTTTTTAAGTTGAGCCTTAGAATTGCTACTAGGAAAGCTTTACTAACTTTAATGTTTTCTACATGTCTTTATGTAGATCAATTTAATTTAAAAACCACTCATCAGTAACAATTCTGCAAACCCTCTTGAAACTAAAATCCACGTTGCTAGTTTCTCAAACTATATAGTTTACAAAGTAAACAGTACTTGCTTGTGTTCTTTAGATATGGCTTTCTGCTCACCATTTTGTTTTGCAGATATTTTGCCATCAGACAGAAATATTGCCCCTTTTATCCTGTAGCATAACATACATACTTTTGAATCACAAAGCACAAACTCCCTGCACTAAAGAATGCAAGGACCAGATCTACAAAGGTATTCAGGTGCCTAAAGATGCACATAGGCCCCTTGTAACACTTACACTAGGCACCTATGTGCATCTTTAAGTGCCTAAGCGCCTTTGCAAATCTGCCCCCCATTCTTTAATATCAACTGCCAGGCAAAACAAGTGACAAATTAACCCTGTTCTCCTCAAAAGCAGATACTAATCTCATAAAACAACAACTGAGGTTTCTTCAATTGCCAAGAATATTTAAACTAAGAAATTTTTTAAAAAAGAGCTTTATTATACAAAAGATCAAGTAAAGTGATCCAAACAGAAGTTTTTTGTAATTCTGCTAAGAGTTGCACTCCATGATTTACATTTAAAATACACTTTTTGAAAAGGCCACCAAACAAGATAGGAAGACCCACTTTCTTCCAGTTCAAGAATGCTAAACATGTACTGTCCATCTGAAGCAGTATCAGCAACGTAACCGATTTAATTTACTTAACTATTCTTTGAACTCCAAGAACTGGTGAAGTCTTTTCTTATGCTCTGCAGACACGTGAACTGCACTAGAACAAAATACAAGCATAAAATTTTACATTAATGTTACATCAACTGTAGAGCAAACCTCATAGGTCAAAACATTTTAAGCACAAGTTGAAATCAATAGTTGGGAGTCCATTAGAAATCTAGAAAACCAGCTGTTTTATATAATAAAAACCTACATTCAAATAGTAAGGGCAAAGACAAGGGAATTCAGATTTGGAGTTGGATACTTCTTCTTAAACCTGCTCTCATGTATGAAAGTATTGAATAGTTTTAATTACTGAAAGGTATTTGTTCTTTTAAACAAGATCCTAAACAGTAATTCACTTATAAGCTCCTTTAGTATTTAACAAATTCATGCACATCTTCTCCCAATGTAAACAATCTATTTTAAATATATCTATCTGAAGTCTGCAAAGGAAAAAATCCCTTATAAAGTAGTTGTTGCTCATGTGTTACTGTTACTTTCAAAGTTAATAGCACAGTGGCCAAATGCCAACAGAAGAATGATGATCTCATAGTTCATGTAACTTCCATCAACCTGCATGTCCACAAATTAGGAATGAGGCTGCCTATTGCTTTTACAAGAACAGCACAGCCCGCCAGAGCCTGACAGTCAAAGCCCCATGTTTGGGGGCTACTAGGACTCTACAGATGATTATCGCTGTGAATAATACATATTGATTGCCATTAGTAGGGGGAAATTGGGAAAATTCCCCTTGTGTTTTCAACAACTGAAAATTGTTACTTGATGTCCTGTAAAGGTCCTATTCATGGGACTTCGCTTTCCATAGATACACTTGGGCCATGTCTACACTTACAAGCTTACAGCAGCACAGCTGTACTGATACAGCTGTGCCGCTGTAAGAGCTCTGGTGTAGCCATGTTATGCTAACCGGAGAGAGCTCTCCTGTTGACATAATAAAACCAGCTCAATGAGCAGCGAAAGCTATAGCGGTGGGAAAGCATCTCCTGCCAACATAGCACTGTGCACACGAGTGCTTATGCCGGCAAAACTTTTGTTGCTCAGGGATGTGAAAAAACCACCCCGAGTGACAAAAGTTTTTTCGACATAAGTGCTAATGTAGACATGGCCTTTGTCATTACATTCACTTAAACAGAACTAAGCGGGTAGCTGCCAATACAAAAGGCCTTACTTTAGATGTTCTCCAAAAGTAGTAGTGATCCGGTATATCGCAGTTTTCAGGGATGCTCTAAGCGCAAATCGTAGCGTTTTGTAGGAGGTATCCATCAGACTTCCCGAAATCCTGGGAGGTTTGCTAGAAGCATGAGGCAGCTTGAAATGCTTATCTACAACCTGGATTGACAAGTGAATGAGAAGAACTGTTCCGTTGAATCCATTTCAAACGGACTCTAATAGCACAGGCGGTTGTGCCAAGTAAAGCGAAGAGACTAACAGCAAATTCAGAAGTTTCACCACTGACAAGTAAAAAAAGATTGGAGACAGCTTGACCCAGCATTCCTTCTGCATCTTGGCCAATGGAAATACAGGAACAGACTTTGTAAACGGAGATTCTCCATTTATGGATTCTTTAAATGCTGAACATAGTACAAACACTGCAGTAGAAGGAACAATTCCCAACTTTGCCATGACTAATCTTTTAGAAATAAGGAAGCATTTCCATTGCATGTTTTTGGAATGCCTTATGCTGAAGGATTTTAATTACCTCTAAAATTCTGAGAATCTGCCATTAAGACAGAACAGTGATTATAATAAATGGCACATAACATTACCTTGGAGACACATCTGTGTGATTAACACACTCCCAAATACATCATATAGTGATATGATAATTGCTTTTAAAGTAATGCTCTAATATTTGCTGAGAACCATGACACAGGTTTGATCTCCTGAAATTTGTTGGCTCTGTAATTGAAATGCTGTACGTTACACGTGAGGGATGTATGTGACCAAGTTGAAGCTTAAATCCTAAACACTTATGTTGACACCATAATATTTTTTACTTCCATGAGACAATGTTTATAATTGAGCGTTTTGTATCATTTATTTAAAAAACTTTCGAAGTGTAATGTCAGTTAAGAAAGATCTAATGAGGTATTTATTCAGTCTAAAAAAGGACTCTGGTGCTTTGTTTAGCTTAACTGAAGATTACGATAAGCCATTTTAAGTGGTGACATAATAGTTTCATTTTATAGTTAGTCAGCAGTGCCACAGTGAGACACAGGAAAATGAACAGGAAAACTTCCCCCTTGAACTAGTTTTGCACTAAGGAGATGTCAAGGATCCTCACCTCCTGGAGAGTCAGTAAGGTATTCAGAATAGCTGGCAGTGTAGTTTGGACAACTCCAAATCGGTCTTCAGTAAATGAGGCCGCAACCAAACGGGATAGACCTCCAAGCAAAGAAAGAGGTTAATATTAAGTCTAATATAACTAAGACCTAACTAATCTTAATTTAGCCTCCAGAAATTGAACAAATATGCTGCAATTCTAGGGATTTAATGGGCCGGATCCTGGCCCCCACTGCAGTTTACAGCATCTGCAACCTGAAGATTCCACTAGCATGGGGGAGATCCCTTGAAGTACAGTGCAGCCAGGTGCAGGTTACAGCAGTCCTGAGGCTGCTCTAACTTGCTCCATGGTATAAACTATCCCCAGATTTGTTGCCTTAGCTGCCCATCTACCTTTGCTGCCTTCCCCATCACCTTGCAAGTCTTACACTTAGAGATCACCAGAACTAGTTCCATAGCTCTAACCAAGCGTTATCCAGTTAGGAACCATTAATAGTTAGTTAACCCACACTGCCCATTTTGCACGGGTAATACTTCCTCCACATATTGGTAAAACTTCCACTTTATTCTTTTAAATCCCTTCTCAAAACATACCTCTGCCATGATACCCATAAGTCACTTCCATCTGGCACTGGCAGGTAAATGGCAAGCTGTCACATCTGTTTTTCTGCCAAACTAGGTTTAATTTATAGTTCTTATCTCCCTGCAACTCACATCGCCCCTTTTGTCTTTGAATTCTGTCTTGTGTAAATTGTCAGTTTACTAGCACAGGGACTGCAGTCTTTATTTTGCTGTACAGTGCCTGGCCTAGCACAACAGGGTTTCTAGGTACTAACATAATATAATCAGTCAATTATGTAGGTCATGACTAGGCAGATTGCCAGCAGGAATTATTGCTATAATATCTATTGCTCATGTATCTCTTTTTAAAAAGCTCTCCAAACTGGGCAAATAGCTATCTGATGCAACCATGTATTTTCATCGGTTACCCTCCACCTCCCTCCACCTGTTACTTCCACCTATTGTTTGTCTTGCATCAGGAATCATAACATTCAAAAACCAGTAGAACACTTCAACCTCTCTGGTCACTCAGAAACCGACTTAAAGGTGGCAATTTTGCAACAGAAAAGTTTCAAAAACAGACTCCAACAAGAAACTGCTGAGCTTGAATTAATATGCAAACTAGATACCATTAACTTGGGAGACTGGGAGTGGCTGGGTCATTACACATATTCAATCTATTTCCCCATGTTAAGTATCCTCACACCTTCTTGTCAACTGTCTAAAATGGGCCATCTTGATTATCACTACAAAAAAGTTTTTTTTCTTCTGCTGATAATACCTCATTTTAATTAATTAGCCTCTTACAGTTGGTATGGCTACTTCCACCTTTTCATGTTCTCTGTATGTATATATATTTCTTACTATATGTTCCATTCTGTGCATCTGATGAAGTGGGCTGTAGCCCACGAAAGCTTATGCTCAAATAAATTTGTTAGTCTCTAAGGTGCCACAAGTACTCCTGTTCTTTTAACTCAGAATGTAATTTCTTGGGGCGGGAACGGTCTTCCGGTGTTTGTATAGAGGATGCTTGTGTTCTTAAGATTACGTTATTGTTTAGTATTACAGTATAATCTCACACTGCTCTGAGATTATCCAACAGGGAACCAGTATATTGCTGGCTTCTGTGCTGAACAGGTAAAAGTACTGACAGTGAGCGCCTTAATTGAAAATTAAGGTGGGTATCAGCAGTGGGGATTAAACCCAGGATTTTTGGATCTAAACCCATGAACATCTACTGCTTGAGCTAAGAGATCCAAGTCTGCTAGCTCAAAGCCAGTAGCAGATTCAGATCTTATAGTCCAGCCACTCAAGGTGGGCAAAACAGCCACATGGTGTGAGTGTGGGTTATACTTACAAGAGAAGGTCTTTATTTAAATCCATTTACATAGTAATGGATACAGCAAGTCTGGAATTGGAGCTCTTTCATGATGTCCACTGCTGTTGTACCACAAACAGAGAATAACAAACACAAATTCAAATGGAAGTTGCTTACCTTCTAATGCCCAAATGTGCATTTGGGCATCAGAAAAGACAGCCTGGATCGAGGCCTCTGGATGCTAAGGAGAAAGCATAAGATTTCAGAAAAGTCATGGGTTTTTTTTTTTCCAGTCAACCAGACATCACAGTTGTTTATTTCAAATACGATCCCACACATTATTTAACAAGACTATAAATGCATGCCCAGTATACACAGTTGTACAGTGTAGTCCCCGCCGGAAAAGATTTGCTACTGAGTTTTATTGGCATCTACTATAGGTGCTGTAGGGACTGAACCATTTAACTGGGACTTGCCTGCTCTAAATAGTTATAGCACACTCATCTCCATTGCAGCTAATGTCCGCCATGGGATCTGTTTGCCTGCACAAAATAAGCATACTTTAAAATGCTGGGCAGACCTACCCCAGGATGTGGCAAGCTACTTGTATTTATGTACCACCTCCCACCCTGGCAGAAAAGGCTGCAGGACCCACCTATAAAACAAGCAGATCTCAGGAGATGCATGGGAGGCCAGGGCCATTTAAAAGCTCTGAACATGCACACTAGCTCTGCCCCCCGAGTGGTACCCCAGATTCCTGATTGCAGTTGCCCACGAAAACCATGAGTGGGGGCTTTACAAAAAATAGGGCTATATAATCTGTTCTAAATTCAATGGGGCTTGAACAGTGCTTAATTTGTAACGAAAAATGCCGGGGCTGAAGCCATTTTTTTACTTTCATAACAGACACAGCGAGCCCTGAGGTGCCGGGGCTCTGACCTGCCAAGCCCAGAGGTGCCGGGGCTCTGACCTGGCACAAATTAAGCACTGTGCTTGAGGGACAATGTACACGCCATAGCTCCACTGACTGGCCCAATATGGCCCACTCTCTACCTCAGACTTCACAAAGGTCTCTGTGGGGCCAGGACTGGGAGGCATAAAAATTGCCATGAGGCAGCTGAACCCCTCCCTTGATACTAGGCAGAGGAGGAGCTCTGCATGCAGAGGGTCCCCTCTACGCAGAGACATGGGGGGACATGACCTGGCCCAGTGATAACACTCATTTAAGTCTACGAAAGATTAAAATCAGAACCAAGGGAAATCCTTTCAATAATTCTATCACGTTATTGGATCATGTATGTGAGGATTGCTGATTTGGGGCCTGTCAAACTAAATCTACACAATTTAAAAAATGCTGAGCTCTACCTATTTATTTTATTTAATCTTTTTGTGCCAATATTAAGATTTTAAAAAAAAGTTTCCAGTAGGTTGACCCCCTCTGCCAAAAAGATTTATGGAACGTTCCCGTGGTTTGTCCACATCACAAGAACTAACCCCCTGAGAAGTCTGGTTTTAACTGGTATAACACTAGAGACTGTTCTCTAGCAGTTAGTGTAGTGATATGAAGTCAGGATTCCTAAATTCTAATCTTGGCCCTGATGCTATGTGGAAATTGCAATTTATGCACCTCAGTTTACCTGTGGTAAAGAACAGTTACATTTCTATACATGATTCTAATATTGGAGGCTTCAGTACAACAGTACGTAAAATGCAGTAAGACCCTGGAATAAAAGATGTTCTAGAAAGGTTACTACCAAATTTAGAGGGTTCACTTAATACAGGATTAGAACCCACTTCTGCCCATGTGTTTCTGGTGTACCCAACCAAATGCTGTCACAAAACACACATTCATCCTTACCTTGCTGAAGAAATACATTATCAGCACTCGTTTTGACAAGAAACTCCTAACCTGAGTAAGAGAGCAAAAAAACCCTGAAGATTAAGAAAAATATATATACGGGCAACATTTCTGATATTCAATTTAACCCTTCCACAACCTTATAGTCCCTAAACTTTCTATATGGAGAAGAGTGTTTTGAAGAATTAGGGTTGTTTAAAAAAAAAAAAAAAAAAAAAGGAAAGCTAATCTAAAAAAAAGGGAAAAAAAAAAAAAAAAAATTACCCTAAAAAAAAAAAAAAAAAAAAAATTTACCAACCTTGCATGCTACATACAAAAACAGAAGGTGGTTTTAACTGGTTTGTACTGCAATTTTTACTCCACCTGCTCTTGCTTGTTCTGGAGCCACGTATAAATAAAGCTTGGCTGTATTGCTTCATTACCAACTCTTGCAACAGAGATCACAGGGAAGGTCGCTTGATGAGAGCCATTCATTTGCAGATCTACAAGAGAAATCCAACCGAGTTAGAGAAAAATAGCTACCCTCCCCATAGAGCAATCGTTTAACTCCAAAGATAAGGATTTGTACAGTCAAGACAATATTCCAATTATACCTAAAGAGGAGGATGAGAGGGGATTGAAACCGAAGAGCCCCACCTGAACTTGATGTCCACAGCTTTGGTCCTCTTCTCATAACATGAGGACTTTGGACTGATCCATGCCAAGGAGAGTTTAAATCCAGAATCCCAGCCTTGCGATTTAGAGCAGGAGAACTGAAAGGTGAACCAAAAGAGCTTCCAAGATCAGATGTAGACAATGCCTTTAAAGGCAAGAGGGATGATTTAACCAGGGAAGGCATGTGGGCTCTAGAAACGACATTAGACCTCTGTGGTTGGAAGGCCATTTCTTCCGTAACAGCTGCTTCTGGTGATAAAGAACACATTGCATGGAGACATACAGGCTGACATGTGTCAACCCATTTTTCTACTAGGGTCTCCCCTAAGGTTACTATTCCCATAGCTATTTCAGCACACAATTTCTGGTGAGAGTTCTTAATGCAAGATACACTGTTTCCATTGGAAGTCTATTACCACTATTACATTCAGAACCCTTATTTTTTAGTCTATTTTCAATCTCATCTATGGATTTAAGAATTGCAAAAGCTAAGGGGGTAGTTCATGGTTTTGGTGGGGGGGGGGTTGGTAATAAACACTACTATCTATACACACCAATACAGATTGACGTTTTCCGTACAATATTTGTGCTTCCAGTTCTTATTCCAAGACAATTTGGTAAACAGGATGTCTATGTGTATCCTAGCCTCTCCTTAAGTGTTATTTGCACATTCCTACACCAACACTAGCTGAATCATAACAAACATCCCTCAAACTCCCACAGCAGGGGCAAGCAAACTTTTTGGCCTGAGGGCTGCATCGGGTTTCGGAAATTGTATGGAGGAAAGTTAGGGGAAGCTGTGGCTCCCCAAACAGCCAGGCATGGCCTGGCACCCCTCTTCCCCTGCTTCTTGCCCCCTGACGGGCCCCCCCCCGGACCCCTGCCCCATCTACGCCCCCTCCCCCCCCTGCTGCTCCCTGTCCCCTGACCACCCCCGGAACCTCCACCCGACTGCCCCCCTGCCGCCCCATCCAACCCCTCCCCTCATTCCTGAATGTCCCTCCCAACCCCCCCAAGGACCCCTGCCCTATCCAACCACCCCTTCTCCCTGACCGCCCCCTGTTGCCGCATCCAACCCCCCCCCTCTCCATCCTGACTGTCCCCTGGGACCCCTGCACCCATTCAACGTCCCCCCCCCATTCCTCAGCCTCTGACCGCCCCCACCCCATCCACACCCCCGCCCCCTGACCACCACCCCAAACTCCCCTGCCCTCTATCTACCCCACCTGCTCCCTGCCCCCTTACCATGCTGCCTAGAGCACCGGTGGCACTACAGCAGTGCCACCTGGCTGGAGCCAGTCACGCCACCGGGCAGCACAGAGCACCGGGTCAGGTCAGGCTCTGTAGCTGAGCTGCCCGGCCACCCAGAGCATTGTGCTGGCGGCGCGGTGAGCTGAGGCTGCGGGGAAGGGGGAACAGCGGGGAAGGGACCGGGGGCGAGCTTCCTGGGGCTGGAGCTCCGGGGCCAGGCAGGAGGGTCCCGCGAGCCGTAGTTTGCCCACCTCTGTCCTACAGCATTAGAATGAGACTAATTCTACCACCTTAAACTAGCAACAGTAAACTACAGGCAGCACCAGAGTCAGAAAATGGGTTATAGCAAGATTTTAGCCCTCTCTACAACAGGTCCCACCACTTAGTAAAAAAAGTAGTAACAGCTTGACTTCCTTAAGCCACACAAATATGGAATTAAAAAAAAGACAACAAGAGTGCTGTTAAATGCACTAAGTAAACTGGAAAAGGTTCTCTCTCTCCAAGTTTTCTGTTTTAATTCTCTTTGGTGTTACTTTTAACAAAAGTAGGTTACAAAACAATTTTTAAGCTAACAGTGTTCCCTTAATACTTAAGAACAGTACGACTACCCACTTGGTTCTCCATATCAATTTATACTAGTATTAGTACACTACCCCTTGCAATACAGCATGTCTTTTGGGGGTATGCAGATGTAAAGCCCACCACAACAGCTATTGTGAATCTTCTCTCATAAAAAGATACCTGAAGAGCTCAAAGATCTTCCCAATTCTCCTGTAGATGGCTGTTTCACTCTCCCATTTGTAGCTGCAGCTTCCTGCTGCATGATCAGCTTCTGTGTCAAGTCACTCAAAAGATTCAAGCACTCCTTTGATATTGCTGTCCAATTGTGAGGATGCCCACCTACCAGGGACATAGAAAAACTATTTGACGGTACAACAGATGTTCTCTCTCTACTAGGGTGACCAGATGTCCCGATTTTACAGGGACAGTCCTGATTTTTGGGTCTTTTTCTTATATAGGCTCCTATTACCCCCCACTCCCGTCCCAATTTTTCACATTTGCTGTCTGGTCACCCTACTCTCTACTCAAGACACAGGTACCACCAAGCCTGTTCTGATGGTTGTGTTTATGTTCTGCTTTTACTTTTAGTACAAGCTTAGAGAATTATCTGAAACATTAAATTCCTAGGAAAGCCATGCTGCATTTTCACCATGAGAGTTTTTAGTCACCAGATACGTGACAGACTTGGCCAAATTCTAACCTTCAAGCCACACTCACTGCTCCCAGTAATCTCAATGAGAGTCGCATGGGCAGATTGGAGGGCTGAATTTGGGCCCATTAGTTGCTTAGTAGGTTTGAGACTTAAGAAGACCAAAAAAAGTGATGTCAGTTATGGTAATAAACAGATTTGAAGCTAGTCCATAACACCAGAATGCCTGATGAGGTGCAACAAAAGGTCCCCAATGGACTCAAGACAGTTTTTATTGAGCTCCTACAGCATATGTTAGGAGTCTCATACACTTTATTTTTTATCACAGCCACCGTTTGCTTTCACAGCTGCAGGGTTGATTCATTTTTTATGCTTGGTTCCATCTCACTCTCATCCTCACACTAGGCTTTTATACACATGTGTTATTCTATTATTTAGTTTAAAACTTATGATCTATGATGTCAATACCACTCTGCTTTTGATACTCTAGGACCTATGTTTCCTCACAGTTGTCATTTAAAAAACAAACACACAGCAGGCACCAGTATTTAGTAGAGGAGACAACACTATCAAGGCTTCTCCAAATGATGCCAAACTGATGCCAGGGTCTTTTTATGTATGAGTCCCTGTGGTTTATGAAGCATGCTTCAAAGCATTAGATTTTTTAAAAAATAAAATCTTACTATTAGAACAGTTCTTAAAAGTTTATAGCCATGAAGAATGAATTTTACAAATACCTGGCTGACTGAGGCTGAAGACCTCTTGTCGTCGCACAGGAGAATACTGGGAAAGTAACATCAAGTCCTGTAAGGCCAAGAACTACAAAGGAGGAACATGTTTTAATAAGTTATAAAAACAAGTTGACCACTTATACGCACTTCAGTCAAAATCTACTGGTTTTGTTTTGGGATTTCAGCACAGAATTCTTCCTACAAATGCTATCCCTAATGAAGTCAATGGGATTTGTGCACAGATACCATAACTGTGGGCAAAATTCAGCCATATGACGGAAAAAATTTAATCAGGCTGAACACTGGGAGAATGATTCCCTCACTTAGACCACTGGAAAAAGATTCATTTCATATGGAGGCGATTGAGCGAATCAGAACTTTGTAGAAAACTTTGCAGACTTTAGACTACTCAATGACAAATAAAATGGCATAAAGTGCCAATTTCTGGCTCTAATGGTTAAAGACGAGACAGAAATCATGGAATTTACATTGAAACGAAAGCATAATTTTAAGGCAAGTTCTCTCATTGCCTGCCAGGGCTAGATAACAAGTTAGTCGCACTATTTAAAAATTCTGTCAGACTTCTAACAGTACTTTTCTGAAAATTTATCAAGGCCCAAATAGATGTCCCAAAACATCAATGATACTCAGACCTCAGTGATTCATGAGCCAAATTAGCAATCAACATTACCCAAAAGAGCCTCAGTAGTGTGAACTCATTGTTTCATTTACTATAGTACTCTATAGTCATACTATATAAGCATCCCGATTGATTAATAATTATATCACACAGTCTCCTGAGTCTGAGTATCACTGCTGTAATTTCTCAAATCCTGCAGATATAAACAAAATGCAGTTATAAGTTACGCTTTTAATAAAGCTGAGATTACGATTTCAGGAATCATTACAAACTAGGGTTTGCACATCTTTAATTCTGTTGATGGTCACTTCTCTTCGGCAAGCCCTTTTCCAAAAGGAAATAGAACTGGAAACACTGGGAATTGTAATGCATCTCAGCAGTAGTGTTAGATAAGCTATAAGTCTCTGGAATCGTTAACTACAGCACTTGCCTGTGCAAGGAAATATTCTCAGCCAGATCATTTGTAAGACACCAATTTAAGACTTCACACCTCAAAATAAGAGCAACATTTAGTAAATTGGTTCAAGTACTACATTTGTCACTCCAGAACACAAAGTTCTACATTTATCATTGTCAAATTCACAGTTTGTGAATAATGTTAATTTTTGTGTTATTGTCTTTAAAGATATATATATTTTTACAGAGGACAGAAACCCAAGGAAATTTTGGGTCTTGAAGATAGGGAACAGAAGGACAAACAATAGGAGAGATGCAGCAGCATCAGAAGTGTTGAGTGCACAAATATGTGCATCTATTTAGTCTAGTACATATAATTCTAAGCAGTGCCTATTCACCTGACAAAGATACAAGCTTGAAAAACAGTTAACACAAAGTGAATGGAATTTCATATATGCTCTGTTATAACAGAAGTGTACAGTAGTGTACAAACACAATTGACTAAGTGATATAAAAAACCAGAAACTGCTTCTTTCTACCTAAATTAATCTTCCTTCAGTTTAAACACTGATCCCGTACAGCAAACAAACATAAGGTATCACTATGAAATTTAAAGACAGAAGTTTAAGCACTGCACAATGTTTCTGACTGTTCTGAATTAGGCTGATTTTTTTAAGGAACATTTGCTGCAGTCAAAACTATTATACGCAAGTCTCCCATTATCTACAGTCAGGGAGTCTTAGGGCAATATAATTTTGTAATATAGACATACCCTAAGTTATGTCGATGTACAGCCACTGCAGTAATTCAATCACTTTTACGTGTCCACACGACGCTTGTTGCGTCGGTAGTGCGCATCTTCACAAGGAGCGTGTGCACTGATTGAACTGTCAGTGTGGGGCATTGTGGAACGGCTTCTGAAAGCTAGCAACAGTCGATGTAAGCAATACAATGTTTACGCTGACACTGCGTCGAACTAAGCACTATGCCTCTCGTGGAGGTGGAGTTAAGTTGGCGTAGTGGGTGAGTTACATCAGCAGGAGCGACATTTTAGTGTAGATACTTACAGAGTTAGGTCAATGCAAGGCAGCTTACATCAACCTAACTCTGTAGCATAGACCAGGGCTTAGTGAATACACATGTAATATCAACGTGGCAGTTCAGATACCTTTATAATAAGGGGAGGGTTGCTGTTTAAGATTTTAGGCAGGCATTGATCTGTTTCCTCAGCGAAAGTTGGTTGAACAGGAAAATGATGTGCCTGAAATTAGAGAAAATAACTAAATTTGTTCATCACTAGTTATATTATGCAGAACAAACATTGAAACAAACCATTAATGAGAGACCACAGTCAAGTTAATTTTTTGTCACTTGCCAACCTGACAAGGTACAAAAATATATACCCAAAAGCTTCGACATCCTGTTAAACGAGCCAGTGGTTTTTAATGCAGTAGCACAAATGGACTTCTATACCTACTTTTAAACGGACAAGAACCAGACAAGTCACTCACTTTATTTATCTTTAAGCTACAGTCCCTCACTTTATCTTAATACCCTCCAAGTAACCCTTGTGAATAAACATTAGGGACACCATCCCATTTTTTACTATGTCTTACGAAAAAGCCATAGACATAACATGAAGTGATGCACATCCCATTACCAGAAGGGCATATCAACCTAAACTCTATCTGTCAAATAGCAAACTCAAAGTTAGACATAGTTAGCTGTGTCCTGAAGGATTCAAGGTCATTAAAAGGGGAATGTCAGATTTAATATTTCTATATCTGTATTAATAACTCCTTATTTAAAACAAAGAATTTTAACCTAATCTAATTTAGTTGTCATTCTGATGCTCACATTTTATACTTCCATATTTTTGGCTTTCTGATTCTCATGCTACAACATTTAGACTGCAAATATAGAAGGGAAATGTTTAAATCCCAACAAAAAGCTGATTTAATTTAATTACAAGTATCCATCAATGTACTTCTAGTCACATTAAATTTAGTTAAAATGATATGATGTACAGTTTGGGTATAGACTCCCTAGCAGTTTCAGGTTTAAAGCAGACTATTCTTGAAACTATTTCTTTTCTCCCTCCCCTCCATTTCTAAATAGAAACTTTAAGTTCTATCACATTAAAAAGCCAAACAGCTAATAAAATGACTTCAAGCAGAATAAGAATTGCTCTAGAGACCTATCAGCTTACATCACATTCAACTATATGTACAGTAACTTTTGGTGAGCTGAACCACCTAAAAAAAAAAAAAAAAAAAAAAAAAAAAAACACCCCACCACATCACCTTTTATGGGTAAACAAACTTTCCGTGATCTCTTCTGCTGAATAGCCAAAAAAACATTTTATAAAGGAAACCTCAAGGTCTAGAGGCATGTTTTGATGCCTTTAGTAAACTGGACACTTTCTTCAGAAAGTTTTGATTTGGAAATTAGAGTTGACTTAAAACAATAGAGAAACTAAAAATGCCAGTTTTAGACTTTCATCGGGGCAGCAATAAAGCATTATGTGGAAGTCTTAAGGATTCTACAAAGGTGCATAGGAAAATTTAATTATTCTAAAATTATACTAAAAGCTGACAAGTATCAGAGGGGTAGCCGTGTTTGTTGCTTTTTACAGATTCAGACTGAGGGTCCTGTGGCACCTTTAAGACTAACAGAAGTATTGCAGCATAAGCTTTCGTGGGTGAATGCCCACTTCATCAGACGCAAGACGATCACTTGCGTCTGATGAAGTGGGCATTCACCCATGAAAGCTTATGCTGCAATACTTCTGTTAGTCTTAAAGGTGCCACAGGACCCTCTGTTGCTTTGCACTAAAAGCTGAAGTAATCGTATCCATGGCTTTCCTGAAGGACTTCTATAAATCCATTTGAATCTTTGTATTTCATTAATAAACTTTAATCCTCCCATTTGAGTCTCTGAAGTAGTTTGTATTAAAATAAACTGCTCTGGCTTGCAACTTTTGTCATGCTTGCCTTACTTGTATTACCCTGGCACCGTCTTCTGATCACAGAAAAGTTACTTATACACCTCTACCCCAATATAACGCGATCCGATACAACATGAATTCAGATATAACGCGGTAAAGCAGTGCTCCGGGGGGGCGGGGCTGCGCACTCTGGCAGATTAAAGCAAGTTCGATATACCACGGTTTCACCTATAACGCACTAAGATTTTTTGGCTCCCGAGGACAGCGTTATATTGGGGTAGAGGTGTATTTTGAAAAATAAAGATCGAATTCTCCCCGTCTTCTCAAAGTAAAGGGGAGTACATATCTCCTCTGATATTGCTAAAACTTCCTGCCCACGTTTGTAGAAAAACTTCTTTGCATTCTGAATTTGTTTGTAGGTCAGTATTTCCCAAACTTTTGGAAACCACACTACCATTTAGGAACATGAAACCAACTGCAACATATTTCAACCCTGCCCTAAACTGTCAAAGGCCCACCCATATTTTACGTTTTCATAATAAGACACCTCCTGTCTTGTCTGACATGATTTTATGACTAGTAAAATGATTAACGTAGACATTTAATCATTAGCATTTGAGCTAGCACCCATTGAAATAGGGCAGTTCAAACCTCAAAGCTATCGTTCCAGGCTCTCTGAAAATTCAGGTAGCCATCACTGCATCCGTTATAGTTTAGTCACATTTTGAAGGTTCTCTCCATCTTCATAACAGCTAGAGACTCTCAATGAAAGCTGACACTCTGAAGAACAACTGAGATGTCTGCCCCATATTAAGAAAACATTGCTTTAGGTTTTAAAACCTCAGCCCTTTTTTTCTGCTAAGCTGTAGCTCAGCAAAGTCTATGATAAAAATAACGTCATGTTATGGGGAGGGGTTATTCTCTGCTGTTTTACAAAAAAGTATCTAAACTAGACAATAAGACTCCAATTCTTTACCACTGGGACTTCACTGTTTCTTTTATTGAATCATGGTCTCCGCTTTAAATATATTACAAGTCATATTAAAATAAATCTCTTTTAGCCATATTAATTTGAAGCTTAACAATTAAGTGAAAAAGGAGAAAAATGTATTAATTCCCAAGATGCTTTGAAGTCTCTTTCAATAGCTCAGCCTGTATTCTGTTAAACCAAAATTGTCTGCATTACAGTGTTATGTACTTTGGGGGTTTTGTTTGAAGTTTCTAAGAAGGTACGGTTCACCAAACATTGGCTGAGCACATGATGCTCTCTCATTTCAAGTTGAGCTACTGCAGATATTCTCCAAATATTAGTTTTTCCATTTAAACTGTAGTTGTCTATAGATGTCACAACCTTGCTATGGTATTGGAAAGGGGAAGGAAAATGGTTCAAACAATCAAAAAAGGGATGGGAGATATCCATCAGCTAGTCTCTGCATTAAAGCATGGTCCCCACTATGTAATGTTTGAGAACCACTGGTTTAAATTATTCATTAGTGAATATTGCTTTTGAACATTAGCATTTTTCCCCACAACACTGTTGTCATCCCCCTATAGCAGTCACCCAATACTAACCTCTGTAGCATAGATTTTGAAGAGTAACCATGCAATGTGCCAAGTAATCAGAAGAAATATACCACATAACCAGGTATGGTAGAGCAAGGATAGATCCAGAAGCCCAGTAAGTGTGTCAAGAGGATGAAGTTTACTGGGGGTTAAAAAAAAAAAAAAAAAAAAAAAAAATATTATATATACATATACACACCCACCCCCACCCACCCCACCCCCATTTAGTATTGGAAAATGCTTATAATTGACTTCTGCAACACACACAATTTATGGATTAAAGCTTACTACGAGAAATGTAGTTACTTGGACAAACATTTTATCAAAAACCCATTTAGTTCTTTTAACTTGTCAGCACTGATGGTTCTGTAAGATCCAAAACTTTTCAGTCAACTAAGAGTGATGTTAAGCTCCCAACATTTGCCATTTTAAACAAGGAATAGTCCTAAGTAAAGAGATACTACAAAGATTGGGAAAAGGAGAATATATACGGAATACATGTATGATGTGCGGGAAAATATTCCCTTCTTGTATTCTAAAAGGCAGTCATTTGTACTACTTACCTATCTGTATTAAGGTTCATTGTGGTACCTATCCATGCTCTTGGAATGTAACCTAAGTAGTAACAAACAGAATGACATGTAAAATAGATCTCTAAAACTATGAAGTGTATACAAAAAGGCTAGTAAGAACTTTCATGTCAGAATGACGGTAGATTACACACAGACAGATGAAGAATTGCAACATGTGTATAGTGGAAAAAGGTGATTTTTTCAGAGACTGACTACAGAAAGAATGGATGTCTTTTAGGATTAAAGCCCCTGACTATGAATCAGGAGATGTGGATTCTACTTCTAGGTCTATTAATGGTTTGTCTAGGGGTCTTATCCAAATTACTTCTGTTATTTTGTTTCACCCACCTGCAAAACAGGGCTAATGCACATCTACATCACAGGGCTGTTATAAAGATAAATGTCAGTACAACATTTTGGAATCCTCAGTGGAAAGTGATCTAGAATACTCTGCATTTCTAAAGTACCATCATTACCTATAGAATATAAATATGGCAAGTGGAAGAGGAATACTTCAATATCCTTTAGGCTTAGAATACAAAATTGCCATGATTGTGTGGCTGAGCCAGTAAGCCATTCACCTACACTTTATCATAATGGTGAAAAATGCTTATTTTACTTACCTAATAAAAAAAACCTATGCACCCTGGACAAGTTATTTGTAGGGCTGAATAATAAATATTAATAGATTGGTTAAATAATTCTCTTAGTATATATGGACAAGAAAAAAAAAATGTCAGAACTCTTACCAAAAAAATAATATGCAACACAGACGTTTCTAACCAAGTACAGTGATTCCACACAACTACGTTTAACCAGCAGAGGCAAAGATCTTCTGAAACGTAAGTACTTGTATTGCTAAAAAAAGAAAGATTAGTTGAAGCATTCTGCATTCAAAAGAAATCAAGTATGATAAAGTCCTCAAACAAATGCAGTCAACCTGAGGTCTAGTCAATTTTTAAAAAGATTAATTAGAAGTAGTTTCAGGTGTTACCCCTACACCTGAGTCCCCCAGCTGTAGTTTCTGCAATTGAAACCAGTAAGAAAATGTGATTGTACAGTCTTTTTTCTCCCCTGTTGCTGTGTGAAAAAACCCACTAGTAGAGAAAATTGAGCACACAGAAGAAACAGGGAAATTGACTACATATAATTTGCTATCAAATGCACAAAGTAAATTGCAAATAGAGGAAAGTATGTTTCTTCTCTATTCTCTTAATTAGAACCTCAGGTGTGTTCTATACTAAAAAGCAGAAAAATTCAGACAGCAGTATGATTTTTAAGTTTATGACAATCCTTCAAAACCATGAAAGAGGTAGATACTCAAACCTTCTTGCACATAATCATATTACATATTTCCTTTGAAAACTGAAAAATGTCTCACTAATAAAATGTATGCAAGAAAATAGACGAGATTTACCTTCTCATTTAGATAAACAGTCTCAGAAAAGGAGAGCTGCCAATATGAAACTGCAAGCATCTAAAACTATATCAGATTTTATTTTAGGAAGCACGTGTAAGTTTACTGACAAACTAAATTGATTTAAGCTAGGTTTAAACTAAACTAAGAGTGTCAACACAATGTTTTGCACTGGTTTAACTAAATCTGTTTAAGACACCTTCAGTTAAACCAGTACATCTCTGTGTTTAGACCAGGCGTTGGTCTAGAAATCAACTGGGATCCATTGCTGCTCCTGGATTCTGAGTTATAGCAGTAGCAAGAGTCTACCTCTTCAGGTACCCTTCAAAAGCACCCAGTAGCTTCAGCTAGTGCAGAATACAGCAGCCCAGGAGCACTATACACATGTAATGGTAGTGATTGATGCTGGTTTTTTGCTTCAGAGCGTGATTCAAGCTGTTATGTTTTATGGTTGAATTAGTTTAGTAACTTGTTCACTGAAAGCTTGTTTTTCCCCCCACATCATGAGGCTTAGAATACACTAGGCCACTCCTGCTGCGAGTTCCTGGAGTTAAACTCAATGGCAGGGCGTTCTCACATCTGGAATTCACTACAAACAGTGGTCCACCTGAGCCAGAATTTACCATGCTTCAGGGCTGTGTAAATTTTACTTGGTTGTAACATTAAGAGATTTTTGGTTTATTTTAACATTAGGATTTTATGGGATCAGGAGAGGGACCTTTGCTAGGATTTAAGCTGAAAGCCTTGTTTGTTAATTTTATAATAGATTGGTTTAATAAAAGAATGCAAGTGCTTGGCCACTGGCACCCACATACATTTTGGTACTGGAAGCAGACCAAAAAAGGAAAGAAAAGTTTACCCTTTGTCATTTGAGCTGATTAGATATTTATCTTTACAAAGATTTTTAGTCTCTTACCTGTATGACTGGAAATGGCAAATAGTTCATATTGTTAACAAGGTACAAGAGACTATAATTGTAGCCCATGAGAGCTCCAGACAGCAGGAGGAAGAGGTGATACTCATTTAGGCACATGTGTTGAACAGCACCATCTAAGCTAAAGTAAAGAAATGGTTTATTTATAACATATAATACTGTAAATTACTATTCTAGACTTCAGTTTAGCGTCTAACTTTAGTTAAGCAGAGCATTGATTTTATTCATCTGATTGGCGTAAATGAAAAATATTCCCAAGTATCAGTGAGGGATGTATACCAGAGCAAGTTTTATCTGAGCTGTTAGTCCTATTACCTGTTCTTCCTACTTATACATCATGGGGTGGAAGGGGACCAAGATCTATTGAAGATGCCATTGAGAACAGGAGACAGGTTCTTAGGTCATTTTACAGCTGAAGGGTCATTTGACCTTTTCAGCACTGAACCTGAAGCAAGGGAGATTTAGGTTAGATCACTGATCGACTGAGGCTTGTGAGCCACAAATAGCTCCTTATGTGCCTCCTGCGACTCTTTGCAACACATGATATTAAAACACTGATTCAATTATTAACCTAAGTTATTAACCAATCAGGATACTTTTACTATGTTATTAACCAATTGTAGTTGATAATAACACATACATACATACATACATACATACATACATACATACATACATATATATATATATATATAAAAAATAAATTCACACAAAAAATGACTATTTTATATATATAAAATCAAACAGCATGATGGGGAAATATTTAGTATATAAACTAAATATTTCCCCATCATGCTGTTTAAATATACAGTACCATAGCAAATGAAAATGAATTCACACTACTGTCTCTCTTTTGTGTAACACTGATTGTTAATTTGACACCTGAACCACAGAGGTCTGAGTAGTACTTGGATTAGATATTACGAAAAACTTTCTAACTGTAAGGGTAGTTAAGCACTGGAAGAGAATACCAATGGAGGTTGTGGAATCCCCCTCACTGGAGGTTTAAGAACCAGTTAGACAAGCCACATCAGGAAACGTCTAGGTATTTTTGGTCCAGCCTCAGCGTAGGGGGCTGACGAGAAGATCGAGATCCCTTCTATTCCTACATTTCTATGATTCTATAGTTCATTTCCGTTAATAATCTTAGTAACTTAGATGGTCAGGGCTTCTGGTCAAACTTAAAAAAAAAAAAAAAATCCACAGCAATGTTTGTAAACTAATCATTTGTCATTCTTCACTGAAGTACTCTTCTCCTTCCAGTACTCAAACTAAAGCAAGTTTAAGAACAGACACACAATTGCTCATCTTTTGCTAGAAGTTAAAGGGTTATTTCCTCTAGGAAGAGTCCATCAGTGAACTCAGTTTAGTACAAAACTGTACTACTTGCACAATACTTGGTTCCATTATTAACAAAAAAGTCACCTTTCTGAAGCTGTGCAGGGTAGAGCAAGGAACTGGAATTTCCCCTTAGTCATAACTGCAGCACACCATGCCACCAGCATTCCCATTATAGCATGAACAACTGAATGGATAACTTGCCGTGGGTGAATAATCTTTCCTAACAGTGCTAATCGAGAGCAGGGAATAGAAGGCACAACTGCAAATAAAAACAAACAAACATGGATTATCATCTACTGCTAAATAAAACTCTCATAGCTTGTGTTTCATTTGCATATGATACCTTTGACACCACAGAACACTTTAGTTATAATCAACCATAAGCTGATATAAATAAAGTAACTCAGCAGCACAGAGGAGAGTTTCAGGAGTATGAAGTAGCACGAGGATAACAACAGATCCCCTTCCTACTCCAAAGTGCAGTCACATTAGTGGGGCAGAGTGAAATGGCTGGTGAATACATGGAAATATATAGCACTGGAACAAGCTTGTACAGAATTTTGAACTGGACGAGGAGCCTGTTCAGGGGACACTGCTCCCCTACTACATTCACCGCTGGTGATTTGACTCACAAAATGCAGGTGGATTGTTGAGGCTACATACAGAATCCAATTTTTATGGAAGAATCAGAAATTAAAATAGTTATTTTAAAGAGGATCAGGGTTTTTTTTTTTTTTTTTAAATTCAGTGTTTCTGACCAGGGCAAGTCAATTTGACTATTATGAAGTTCCTTTAACACTGCAGCCACCATTAGATACCTAATTAAAATAAGCTTTAAGGCATTCCACTTTCAATCAATACATACAACACTGTATAAAGCCAATACATACAGTATAAAAAACATCCTTCAAGACAGTCCTCTCATTTAGCTAAAGGTCAAATATCTTGTTGACAGCAACTTTCATAACCCACCTGCATAAAATTCAACATTGAAGATGCTTATTATCAGTATCACCACTGACATAAGAAGGATACAAAAGATGACATAGGAAGTATACCAATCGTTGAATGAATCTAAAATGAAAGAGAATACATTGTTCATAAGGTGCAATAGTACTATATAAAGCTATGATACTAGCAAATGTTTAATATTAAGCATCTAGGTCAGGGGCGGGTAAACTTTTTGGCCTGAGGGCTGCATCAGGTTTCGGAAATTGTATGGAGGACCAGTTAGGGGAGGGGGGTTGGGCGGGACTCCTGCCCCATTCAACCCCTCTCCCCCCCCCCCCCCTTCCTGACAGCCCCCCCGGGACTCCTGCCCCATCCAACCACCCCTTCTCCCTATCCCCTGACTGCCCCCGAAACCCCTGCCACCCCATCCAACCCCCGCTCCTTCCTGACTGCCCCCCCCGGGACCATTGCCCCCATTCAACGCCCTGTTCCCCCCCCGACCCCTATCCACACCCCTGCCCACCACCCCAAACTCCCCTGCCCTCTATCCAACCCCCCCTGCTCCCTGCCCCCTTACTGCGCTGCCTGGAGCACCGGTGGCTGGCGGTGCTGCAGGCGCCGCCAACCGGCTGGAGCTGGGCCACGCCGCCACCGTGCAGCACAGAGCACCGGGTCAGGCCAGGCTCTGCAGCTGCACTGCCCCAGGAGCTCACAGCCCCACCGCCCAGAGCATTGTGAGCGAGCGGAGGCTGCTGGGGAGGGGGGACAACATGGGAGGGGCCGGGGGCTAGTCTCCTGGGCCAGGAGCTTGGGGGCCAGGCAGGATGGTCCCGCGGGCCGTAGTTTGCCCACCTCTGATCTAGATACACAATGCATAATCACAATCAATAGGTTCTTATTTCATTGAGAAGGTGGTATTTTGTAACGTGCAGCTGCACAGTGGTTCTGGATAAACAACCATACTTCAATGGAGCATGTTGTGCATCTTAGTAATTGGATTTGTCATTTATGAAAATACAGAATGTTGCAATTTAATTTGGACACATGCATGTATTTCTAATATAGTTGAAGTAATTCCCTTTTCAGCAATAGCACCCATACCTAGACAAACCTGACTATGAAAATGAAGGCCTGGTCTATACCACAAAGTTAAGTCGATGTAAGCCGCCTCACATCGACCTAGTTGCACACGTGTCTACACTTAAACCCTTCTCCCACCAATGTAAGTGCAGACATAATACCAGCCCCGAGTGGTGCTGAGCCATGGTCAATGTACTGGGTTCGATACACCATCAGTGTACACACTGCATTACCTGTTGACCCTAACAATCCTCCAGCAGCTGTCCCACAATGCCTGACAGATCACTTCAGCCACAATTGTGAATTCTACTGCCCACGAGTCACATAGACTGAAAGCTCCCCCAGCCCTCCCTTTAAAATCCCAGAGAATTTCTGAAATGCCTTTTCCCTGGTTGTCCAGCTTGGTGAGCACACCTCTGTCTGCTCGCCATTGTTGTGCACAAATGCCCAGCTAATCATGCCGGCTACACATTCCAGACATGCTCTGACCTTGAGTAGACAGCAGACATTTGATCTCCTGGGCCTGTGGGGCGAAGAGGATGTCTAGGTACAGCTCTGAACCAGCTGTAGAAACGTCAACATCTACAAGCAGATTGCTTGGGGGATGCAGGCAAAGGGGTAAGACAAAGACCAGCAACAGTGCCTTGTGAAAGCCAAGGAACTGGAGCAGACATACCAGAAGGCCAAGGAGGCCAACAATTGATCCGGTGTGGAGCTACAGACCTGCTGCTTTTACAAAGAGCTGCATGCCATCATTGGCAGAGATTCCACCACCATCCTGAACACCACCATGGATACCTCTAAGGCACCAGAGTCACAGGCCCCTACCATGAACAGAGAGGAGGTGGTGGATGAGGAATACAAGAGACAGGTGACCAGGCAGGTCCAGCTGTGTCATGAGTCAGGACCTGTTTTTGACTCCACTGCAGTCCAACCAGTCCCTGCAGTTGAGCACAGGCGAGCCCGAAGCAGGGGAAGGAACCTCAGATAAGCATGTAAAAAAAGTTTCCAATTACAGTGATGGCCTCCCCAACTTAGCAGGACATAGCTATTGACTTTTCATTAATTCAGTGGTTTTCAAACTGTGGTCTGTGGACCCTGGGGGTTAGTCCATGTCTAAGATTTCCACAGGGGTCCACACTTTCATTAGAAATTTTTTTAAGGATCCACAAGTGAAAAAAAAAGGTTGAAAACCATTGCATTAATTTACCAGTACTACAAAAGGTAGTGGTACAACAAAGATGTAGAGTTGATAACTGCTTCCCATTCCTCTCTAGACTGAGACAAAGGTGGCCATGCACCTTGTTTACATTCAGATGAATTTCCCTTGAATCTCCTGAGAGCTCTCAATGAAACTTGCATGGAGGTATTCTGCAGTCCTCTCCTGAAGGTTTCTAGGGTTCGCAGTCTTATTTCTTCCTCTGTGGTAGAAGACTTTCCCATGCCATTTGGTGAGGACTTCAGCAAGAATCATTGCCATAAACAGGCTGGCACCATACGGGCCTGGCAAGCTTCAGGACGCCAACAGCAACTGTGTTTCTCTGCCTTTGTTACCCTTAGGACTGAGATATCAGCTAAAACCACCACCACCACCTGTGGAAAATGGTGCCAGTGCCCTGTACTCAGTTTCATGCAACCGAGCAATTCCTTCCTTATTTCCCTCACCCCTGGGAGGTCATATTCACCATGGCTGGTGGCGTGAACAAGCACTCCAAAGAAAGAGTGCCAATAAGCACGTCTTACTTAAACACCTAGGGACTCAAAAGAAGGGGGGGAATTCTGAATCCTACGTTTTGTTTTCCATTCCTACTATATGGACAATGGTACCTCTATGTATTTTACTTGGTGATGCAGCTGCTGAGGCCTTGAGAGGTACAGTCTCCACACCACTGGAATGACTAACCCAGTGGGAGGACATGTTCTGCAAGATCCTGCAAGCCAGTGCTGCACCAGACCTTGAACAGAGGGCCTGGAGGGTGAACATTGCAGACAGTATGGAGAAGGAAAGGGCAGACAAGAGAAAGGCGCAGGAAAAGGACAGGGAGCTGCACCGGGACATAATGCAGCTTCTCCATCAGCCAATGCAAATGCTGCTGACTCTTTTGGACTTCCAAGTTTAACGATCCCAGGCTCAACTGCAATTGCAGTCAGTGGAGAATTGCAGCACAGCGCCTCCCCCCCACACATCCCATTCCACATGGCCTCAAGGCCTGCATGCCTACACCTACCACTCCACACTGGGGGAAAGCATGGACAACCACAGCTTCATATACACTGGCCTGGGAGAGCCATGGTTGATGTATGTGTAGCTACAGTTGACAGTGTTCCCTGCTCTTGTTTATTTATTGAGATTCTAAATTATTTTAAGTTAAAATGTATTTACTTTTAAATGCTTCAGATTTTTTGTTTGTAGCTGTTTTTGTAACAATAACTCTCTTGTTTTGAAAATTATTCATCTTTATTAGTTTACAACATATGGTGGGTAATGCCTGCTGGCAGTGAAAGTAGTGCTGTTGTATATTCACAACCCATAGGCTCAGTGCCAGTCATCATCATAAATCACCTGTCATCATAAAATGTACAGCAAGCACTACAACATTAACAACTGCACTGTCAGTGATATATGCACATATGTGCAGCAAGCACAAATCCTAACAGAGCCCAAAACTGCAGCAACAGGTTGAGCACAGCATACCACATTACAATGGCTGGCTGCTGAAGTGGTCTTTCAAAGCCGCCTTATGCTACATAACTCCTCACTGAGCTCATCTAATAGCCCTTGCGTCTGGCTGTTCAAACTCAGCCAGTCCACCTCAACCTTCCACCCCTGCAGAAATCTTCCCCCTCCCCCACCCCTCCCCAGCCTATGCTTCACAAATATCATGCAGGACACAACAGGCAGCTATAACCACTGGGATACTTTTCATACTGAAATCCAATCTGGTGAGGAAACAACGCCAGCACCCTTTCAATCTACGAAAAGCACATTCAACTCTCATTCTGCATGTGCTGAGCTTGTAGCTGAATCTTTCCTTGGTGCTGTCAAGGTGGCCAGTGTATGGCTTCATGAGTCAGGGAGGAAGGGATAGGCTGGATCCTATGTCTACTGCCATTTCAACATCGCCAATGGTAATCTGCTGGACAGGAAAGAAGGTCCCCGTTTATAGCTCTGTGAACTGTCCTGCATTCTTAAAGATACAAACATTGTGCACCTTCTCTGACCAGCCAACAATGATGTCAGAGAAGCGTCCTTGGTGATCCCTTTCTGTTGATGTACTAAAAGCTGAGGTGCTCTGGGGCCAAAATAGGGATGTGTGCAGTCTATTGCTCCAACAATTCAGGAAGTCCATAGCTGCAAAGCCATCCACTATGTCCTCCACAGCAGATGATTAATGGCCCTGTACACTTGCATGACAATGGCCCCCCACTGTGGATTTTTCTACTCCAAAATTACTTCCCACTGACTGGTAGCAATCCAAAGCACTGCAAATTGACAGTGTGATCATTACTTGCTTCTCCACTATCGGTGCAGTTCTCAGTTTGGTGTCCATGCATTGGATGACGAGGGAGAGCTCAGCACACAGATCCAGGCATGTGACCTTTTGCATCCAAAAGTTCTACAGCCACTGCTCATCTCCCAAACCTGCACTACAATACAATCCCACCAGTCAGTGCTTATTTCTCGGGCCCAGAAGTGGCACTTCAGCATCCGCAGCTGCTCAGTGAACGCCAACAACCACCTTGAATTGGTTCTTGCTGTGTCTCAAGGCAAACTGACCACATGGAAATCATCATGCTCCCCGCAGCTCTTCTTGCCACGCTGCAAATACTGGAGGATCATGTATCCTGTGCTTGCAATGGTCATGACAACAGCGCAGAGCTGTGCAGGCTCCATGCTTCTGTCAGAGATGGCGGACAGCGACAAGTCCCATGCAGGTTCGTAGGAAATTGAAAACAGATGCTAAAATTATCGGCTAGAGATATTATGGGACGGATAACACTGTATTATGGGAATTTGACCCCATTTCTCCCAGTCACTCTTGTGAGACTCCATTCTGCCTCACCATGCATTGCCAAAACTACCCAAAAGACAGTGCACTGAACAGTGGCAGGTTGTATACTGGAATACCTACCCATACAGCACTGCACTGTGCATCAACACAAGCACTCCTGGTGGGTACATGTAACACTGACCCAAGGAGTCAAGAATGCACAAACACATGCAATATACTAACTGAAGGGTGTATGCCAAAACTTGGTCATATAGAGAGGCTTACGATATTAGTTATTTGGTAATTAATTTCAGGGTCCCTTCCAGTTCTATGAGATAGGTATATCTCCATATATTTTTTTTTATTTTACTTTTTGTTTGTTTATTCCTTTTTCAGAAGAGTAAGACAAGATGACACCTCCCTGAAAGGCTGAATGTCACAACTACCAGGCTTTCCAGTTGGTGTCTATTTTTGGAGACAGTCAACACCACTCCTGTAAACGTATGTTTTCCTTTTGCAATCTATTTAATATGTAGCATATATTTATCTTCCTCAGATACTTTAAAAAAAACCTGAATCTTTGATAAAGATAAGTATCAGCCGTTATCATTTAAACACCAAGTTATATATTGGAAAGCATATTTATATATCAGTTTCCACAAATTTAGAAAGGTCTCAAATGCAGGTAAACCAGTATCCCTAGAGCTCTGGTTCTCAAAACTCTGGTTCACCAGTGGTCTATGGAGCACCTCCATATGACTCAAAGAATTAAACACTTTGAAAACCAGACAGTGGAGGGCGATTTATGAGATGAACTTTCACTTACAAAGGATTCCACAGGGCAAAATAGTTAGAAAACAGAGTTCAGTAAGAGTGGTGAATTTAAAAATTAAGGACTTGATTCAGTCTTGAAATAAAATGATTCCCAGGCTACACAAGCCCCACAAAACTCAGTTTTCAGCACAATGCAGTTGCCAATATAGTTATTTTTTATTTAATCCGAGCATAAGTAACAAGCAGAAATAGACTGCTTTAACAATTGCACAGAAAGTTAAACATTTCACGTGTAGGGAAGAACACTTACTTGAAATCCATTGTATAGGATGAAACAAGTCAATGCTGCTAATACTGATGAAGACTGCCGTACACAGAGGTAGCAGTAGTACTGACCAGGCAATACTAGCAGCCACTCTCCAACCCAAAACCTAAAAAGACAAAGGAAAACATGAGTAGCAGTACAGCACAAACCTTAAATACTGCCTCTGTAAACCAAATACCAGCCAAACTACCATATAACCCAATAAATCAGAAAGGTCAGATACTTGTGCAATATTGTCCACACCAAGCATTCAAAAAGCATGCATCTGGTCCCAATAAACCATGAGATTAACTTAGAATTCATGAGATTTGAGAGATAATAAATTTGGGGTTCTTTTTAGTTGACTTCTGGTTTCTTAACTTTTAAGTGGCAATTGCATCCGGTTTTCAAGCTTTTCCCTGCAACCATGAGAGTTAGAAACATACAGGTTTGGTTTTTTTAAAAGGAAAACCGAGCATTGGTCTATACCTAAAACTTCGGTCAACCTAGCTATGTCACTAAGGGCTGTGAAAACATTTGCGCCCATGCGATATAATTACATCAAACTAACCCCCTCTGTAGATGCAGATAGGTCCGCAGATTAATTCTTCCATCGATTTAGCTACCACCACTCGTGGGGGTGGACACAGTAAAGGAACAGAAAAATCCCTTCGATTTCTATCACAAATGCCTACATTACAGTGGCATAACTGCAGTGCTGCAGCTGTGCAACTCGTGGCATAACATACCACGAGAGTCTCACATAATCAGTCGACTCCAGCAAGGTTTGTAGTAAAATGGCAAGAACTGGTAACACGGCTTGTGACTTGCTGCCCACGTGAGAGTCCGCATTTGTGGCAAGTGGCAAAAAAGAATGAGGACCCCAAGATTCATTGTTCACGAAGCAGGATCTCTTTTGATTGTCCCGATTATGTCCTGAAGTTAATTTTCAGGCTGGGATTTCCAAGAACCAGAGTTTGGCGTCTATTAGCCATTGAAACGCAACAGGATAGAGGCATTTAACGCCCTTTGGCGCACTAGCTCTCAGGGGTTAAGTCACGGTCCGGATCCCCGCAAGGGCTGTCACTCACTGCGCACCCTCTGCCGGCTGCGGGGCCCGCATTACCCAGCAGGGCACTGGCATCCCCGACCGGCCCAGACAGGCTGCGGGCACTGCGCTGCTTTCGGCTAGACACGCCGATTGCCAGAGGTCCTCGCGGTGCGCAGGGCGGGCTCCACACCCCCAGGGCAGGGCACCAGCCCGAGCAGGGGCCCTGACGCGCGGGATCAGGCCAGGCCACGGTCCACCCGGCTCCCCCAACATCTACCCCGCAGAACAGCCCGGGGCGACCGTGGCTCGGCCTAGGGGACCCACGGCCCCTTCTCCCCTCCCCCACCGGGGGCAAGGCCTGCGGCGGCTGCCCGACAGCGGGGCCTAGGACCCCCACACTGCCACAGGGAGGGGCCTGAGAACGGCACCGGGCGCGGCCCTCACCTGCCTGAGCAGCGCCTGCTGCTCCCCGCCGCCGCCGCCTGCCCTCATAGTCCCTGCAGCGTGAGTCCCGCTCCCGCCGCCATTCAAAGCCGCCAGCGTTCAGGCCCCCGCTTCCTCCACCGGGGCTGTTCATCGCGCTGCCTGTTGGAGCCACCCATCAGGCGCTCCTATGGCCAGCCCCCGCAGGGACCCCACAACCGGAAGTGACGGCGGCAAGGGAGCTGAAACTACAGCGTCTGAATCGGGCAACTACCGCTCCTGCGCAGTACGGGCACTGCACGTCCCGGGTCTCCCGGCGTGCCTCGCGCCCAGGTGATCCCGAGTGTCCCCCTGCTACCGCGGGTCAGCAAACCGACTCCGGTCCCGCTGTGTACCCAGTGTGTGTACACACACACCCCTCTCTCTCTCTCTCATTACTCAGTCCTGCCCCTGGCCGTTACTACGTACTGCTCGTATGGCGAGGCACTTACAGGTGTCCTATGCTCTTTTCCACAGCTCACGGGGACACAAGAGGCTACGTTATGAAGAGAGTAATGGGCTGACCCTAAACCACCAGATCTGCTGGAAGGCATTGCACTTCTGTGGTTTTTTAAAAAAAAAACTTGTGAAGACAGAAGGAAGCTGAAAGAGGAACCACGGGGGCCGGCTGTTTAAAAAAACCGCACCTATACAACACTAACACTTCAGTAAAAGTGAAATCTCACCTTCACAGAGCACAGAAACTGACTTATGAACTCCCCTAATGAGATCGCATCCCATAATTGTCACAAGCAGTAGGACAATGGCGTCAACATGCCAATTGTAGTTAACTGTTATTTAAGCCCCAAGGTAATACCTCTCTCTTGTTAGGCAAGGTGGGTTTGACGCTTACGTGTTTCAGATGGACATTAAACATGATAATATGAACATCTTGTTGCATACATGATGTATTTGTCAAACATCCAGAACAAGGCGTTTGGGACAGATTTTACTCTCAGCCTATCATAAACCTAAAGCAACTTCAGTGAAATCAGCAGAGTTATTCTAAGGAATGGTAGCAGAGCCCAGACTTTAGGACCCAATTCCCTATGCGCACACTTTTCTTAGAAGAAGCAGAGCATTACCTGGAAACATTTTATTTTTTTCCCTTTACCTTGTTAAAAATCAAAACTAATAAAGGAAATGGAGGACACCACAACACTTGCAATCAGTATGTTGTTTCTACCAAGATAGAGTAGGGGGGCTTCTTCTAACAAGATTTTTCTGTTGTGCACTGGTGCCTTATATTAACATTTAATGTACATTACATACCTATTGCTTTTTCTAACACACATCAACTTGCATTTTTGTGGTCTAATACCTAAGCAGAGCCTTTTTCTGTTCAAGTGTGCACCAAACAACAGTATAAAGAGAAAGGAACACTTAAAGCCAAGGCCCCATATGGCCCATCGTACATCTAACCACAGATTATGGGCAAGGCATTTTTTTTAAATTTAAAGAAAAATCTGAACAATTCTGCACCTATTACTTTTGAATGATTTTATGAAAGTCCATTTTTTCCTCTGTACTTAATGGCTAATTCCAGTGCACATGTACATGAGGAAAGCTACTATCATTCTAGCAGTAGCTTACATGTAAAATACTGCAAATTTAAATCCAACAGCATTTAAGTTAAAGTTGTGAGGGTATCCGTTTACTGATTAGAAGAGGAAGTGTTTAGACTGCAGTATGCGAATTATACAAGGAGTGGTGCAATTTATCTAGAACAATACTTAACACTTTGCCAACTTTAATATTAATCCTTCCTCGGACCACTTGCCTCATTTTATAAATGAGGAAAATAAAACAAAGACACAGACATTCTTGTAATGTGTATATATAGGAATAAGAAATCTTCCTTTGTCAAAGGCCACATTGACAGGAGGTGATGTTAGAACATAGAGGTTCTTATCTCCTTAATGGGTCCTTAGTCAATTAACCCACACCGTTGCTGACAAAACATAATAAACCTACCATACATACAGGATTATTAGATTTTAAATAAGGCTGTCCAGCACTTAAAAAAACTAATCCTGACTAATCACACTGTTAATAATAGAATACTATTTGTTTAAATATTTTTGGATGTTTTCTACATTTTCAAATATATTGATTTCAATTACAACACAGAATACAAAGTGTACAGTGCTCACTTTATATTTATTTTTGATTACAAATATATGCACTGTAAAAAAATAGTATTTTTCAATTCACCTAATACAAATACTGTAGTGCAATCCCTTTATCATGAAAGTTGAACTTACAAATGTAGAATTATTCAAAAATAAAATAATGTAAAACTTTAGAGCCTACATGTCCACTCAGTCCTACTTCAGCCAATCACTCAAACAAACAAGTTTGGTTACAATTTGCAAGAGATAATGCTGCCCACTTCCTGTTTACAATGTCACCTGAAAGCGAGAACAGGCATTTGCATGGCACTGTTGTAGCCAGCGTTGCAAGATATTTACATGCCAGATGCACTAAAGATTCATGTGTCCCTTCATGCGTCAACCACCATTCCAGAGGACATGCGTCCATGCTGACAGGTTCTGCTCGATAACGATCCAAAGCAGAGCGGACCGACGCATATTCATTTTCATCATCTGAGTCAGATGCCACCAGCAGAAGGTTGATTTTATTTTTTGGTGGTTCGGGTTCTGTAATTTCCGCATCGGAGTGTTACTCTTTTAAGACTTCTGAAAGCACGTTCCACACCTCGTCCCTCTCAGATTTTGCACAGCACTTCAGATTCTTAAACCTTGAGTGGAGTGCTTTAACTATTTTTAGAAATCTCACATTGGTACTTTCTTTGCGTTTTGTCAAATCTGCTATGAAAGCGTTCTTAAAATGAACATGTGCTGGGTCATCATCCGAGACTGCCATAACATGAAATATATGGCAAAATGTGGGTAAAACAGAATAGGAGATATACAATTCTCCCTCAAGGAGTTCAGCCACAAATTTAATTAACACATTTTTTTTAAAATGAGCATCATCAGCATGGACGCATGTCCTCTGGAATGGTGGCCGAAGCATGACGGGGCATACAAATGTTTAGCAGATCTGGCAGGTAAATACCTTGCAACGCCAGCTACAAAAGTGCCATGCGAATGCCTATTCTCACTTTCAGGTGACATTGTAAATAAGAAGCAGGCAGCAGTATCACCTGTAAATGTAAACAAACTTGTTTGTCTTAGCGAGTGGTTGAACGAGTGGGACTAAGTGGACTTGCAGGCTCTAAAGTTTTACATTGTTTTGTTTCTGAGTTCAGTTATGTAAAAAAAAAAATCTACATTTGTAAATTACACTTTCACAATAAAGAGACTGCACTACAGCACCTGTATGAGGTGAATTGAAAAAATAATATTTTTTATCATTTTTACAGTGAATATTTGTAATAAATAATAATATAAAGTGAGCACTGTACACTTTGTATTCTGTGTTGAAACAAATCAATATTTGAAAGTGTAGAAAAACATCCAAAAATATTTAAATAAATGGTATTCTAGTATTGTTTAAGTGCAATTAATTTTTTTAATTGCAATTAATTTTTTTGAGTTAATCATGTGAGTTATCTGCGATTAATCGACAGCCCTAATTTTAAATAACCTCTGGAGTTTGTTATAAGTGGAGCTGGTAGCATCACCTATAGTCAAGGGTGCCTGCTGATATCCATTTATGTGTGCTGGCAGTTGCTTATAACAGAGTTGAGTGAATAATGGATTTTTCAGGGTGGTAGCTGAACTGAAAAAAAAGTTTCAATCTGAAGCTGCGTTTTCATTTTTTTTCCCTCAGCAACAACGGAAAATTTCATTCAGATTAACTTGAATTGACATTTTGGAAAGAAATGTCACTTCTACTCAACTTTTCAAAAGTTTCTCCATCCTCCACCTCTTTTTTTTTTAAATTCAGCCAAAAATAATTGCTGAATTCACAAATAAATTTGATTGCCTAGAAACTACAGTTTTCGGCACATTCACTATTTGCTGAACAAATCTGAGCTAGCTCTAGTTATAACTTTGCCAAACTGTTTAGACTCAAGTTTCTCATGCTGAGTATGTGGACCCCCTCCCCTTTAAGTTTAAACACTTTAATGCCTTGGAGCAGGTACATGAAATTTGGCAGGGTGGTCCTGCTGGTGCCAGAAATATGCTTTTTGCAGTCCCTGTGAAAGTCCCCAAATTTGGCCAAGCTGTAAGCCTTCAAAAATCTGAGTCCCTAACCTGAGTTACCTGGTTCCAGATTTACTTAAGTGCTGAATGCTCATAATTGCAACTGAAGTCAAGAACTGTTTTGAACATATGAACTGCTATAAAAATAAGTATTCAGGAAAAAAAATAGAGCTTAGGTGTTTTAAATTAGGAACCTGAAGATAGGACACACTTGACAATTCTGGCTCATCTCTGCATCTGTAAAATAGGGACAATATTACCACAATCTCACAGAGGCATACAAGGCATTCCGTATGATGTCTCTACTTCAGTCTGGAGTATAAATTTCCATCTTGAGACATAAGCATGCTAGCTTTCATCGAGCTGGTACACTACAAACAGAAATACAGCCACAATGGCATGAGTAGCTACCCCTCCAAGATGATAGACACACCTGCAGGTGTGTCTAACTCCTCGTGCCACAGCAGCTACATTTTTATTTTTAGCATGGGTATATCGCCTCAAACCAGAGGTTTCACCTCTATCTCAAAAGGTAGCTATACCCACTATGGTGAGAGAAACCCCCAGGATGAAATTATTAATTTTATATTAAATGTAGGGCTTGGATAGTATGCATTAAATAATGCAATGTGAGGGATAAAAATAGTGAAAGTAACCATTTGCTGAGTTCACAGAATGAGGCTGGGGTCCTGTGCAAAATTGTCACTAATTACACAATCACGTACTATCAATTCATACACACAAGGGGGCCCAATAAAGGTTGCCTGGGAAACCTTCAGTCTGGCATTAAATGCTTGATGTGCAACCTTAAAATGGTCTTTTAAAACAAGTATATTTTTTAAAAGTGTGATTTATAACTAATTCAGCAAAATTCTCTCCTCCATCCTGGTTTGTAATTTAGTCTTGTCAAATGAAGTGACCTGAAATATGTTTATCCCAATAGATTGACAGAAGTGAAACTGTACAAGCTCTTTGGAAAAAAGATCATTAACAAACATCTCTCACCTGTGAAAGAACTAAAATTCAAAACCACCCTCTGGAGCATTTTTATTCTGAGACATACACTGCAATGAGTGCAAGGTATGCAGAAATTAAGAAAAAAGAAAATCTCTGTACAAGGAATAAAATCAACAGTATTAGAAGTCTACTAGCATTCTGATGAGCATTTAGATGTCCATGAGTCATGTAACTGCACTGGCTCTTCCTTCTTTTTCAGTTTTTGCAATTTCCATTTTCTTCAGTGAAAAAATATCTAAAATAAAAATTACTGTACAGATGGGGAACAAAGGCGCTGAAATCTGAAAAATAGAGAAGTAGCACCTATCAATATGAAAATTCTCCACAGATAATAGATTAAAAAGTGTGTACATGCATTTGTGTCTAAAAAGAATTCTACCATAGCATTTCAGAATTCTATTAGTCACTTAGGATAAATTGCTTTTTGGAGGAACGTAAAATCTTCAGTTTATTCATTATCGATAATCTTGGTAAGTAAGGGCAATTAGATTGTGTCTGAGCTTTGCTAGGATTAACTGGCTACATTGAGAAGAAGTCTAAGAACAAGTGACTAATCAATAAGTACTAATAATGCTCTACTAATTTTCCTCACACCCACCCACCCACCTTTGGTCTTCAGCCTTCTGTGGACCAGCTCCCATGCCTTCTAACCCTATTCTATATCCAAGTGTTGTTTGGCATCGGCAGTATCCCTGGCCATCAAGAAGCAAGAATTCACACCATCCCATACATGGAATTCAGTCCATATGCCTCAGATACTAAGAGAAACATGTTCAGAGAGATCATCGATCTACCTATATACAGGAGCTGGTGCTTTGAAAACTATCATGTAGAAGTTAGAAGATAGGTTAGATATTCCCCTGAGGTTAGATATTCCCCTGATTTGAATATTAATGAAACAAAGGTACAATTTATAATCCCTTAATTTTTTTTTAAAGAATTTGGTTTGCACAATATGTATTTACTTTTAATAACCTCTATTAGCCCTTCAGCAAGTACATAGTTTTAAGTGGGGGAAAAACTCTTAGCAGAGATAAATATTTATTAAGTAGAATTTTGTTTTGGTAATATTTGTTTACTGAGGGTAAACTTCAAGAAAAGGTAAAGCATCTAAGGAAGAGTTATTTTAATAGCCATAATACAACACTTGATCTTAGGGAAATGATAGAATACTGAATGGTATACATGTACAGATCAGCACAACATTTCTAAGACCCACAGACTCTTTCCAACTTACTTGCAGTAACACAAGTTCAGCAAAAATGGACCCAGACATTTGTCTTCCTAATATTGGCAAGATTTTTGAAAAAAGTGACTAGAGCTGAAAATTTAGATTTAATTCTTACCTTATTTACTGAGTCTTTGTTGCTACTATTGTTCCATTTTGAGCAGCTGCAGTAGGTATAAGAACATTCAGGTCAGGAGCATCAAAAAAGTATGCCTACATTATTAGATGGGAGAGAGAGTGAGTTAGAAACAAGACACAACTTCACCTTGACATGTTCATTTTCACAAGTTATATTTTATGGAGGTACAGTTTTAGCATTTAGGCAAATTTTAGCTCTTTTCTAAAAGTCACATTGTTAATTCAAAGAGTTTCTGTGGAAGGAGCTTGATGTCAGTTTATTTGGTTGCTTGTTATTTTACTGTTGGAGAAGAAAACAAAAATACCCACCACACAGAGACCCCATTGAACTTCCACTGGAGACTGCTGGTGAAATCCTGGCCCCTCTGAAGTCGATAGCAGAACTCCTATTGACTTCATTGGAGCCAGGATTATGACCTCCATACGTTATAATTTGCATTGTAGTGAATTTATGTACTTCCGAAGGCTAAAGGGTTTCAATGGACCTTCTTGGGTTTGAACCTGTGGTGCAAAGAATCAAGCTATTTCAAACCTGAAGCTTGGATGATGCCTCCCCAGCTTTGTACAAAAGGGAAAAAAGGTAGAAGTAGTTTATGTTCTCTTAGTTACACTTAGCACTAGATTTTCCTGTTTTTCTACTGAGATAGCAAGTTTGTGTCTTAGCTTTGTAATTTCTAATTATGTGTAAGTAGTATGTACAAAACACTATATAGTGAACATTTGATTATTCTTTTAAAAATTATCTTTATACTTACCTGAATGAGATGTTAATTGCATATGATACAGATTAATGCTTTAAAAGGTTGCTGTCATAAATGCAAGGTATACTTAAGGCAGCTATCTGAGGAACAATTTATGCTAAAAATGTAACCATCATTGCTACTTTTAGTGTAGAAACACGAGGGGAGAGACCCACAAAAATCTTTGTGCTATGTTTGAATATTCATGCCTGCCACATGTATTGAGATTTTTTCAGAACAGCATCCTTAGGTTTATGCTTTGCAATTATCAAGAGATCTGCTTAAACAAAAAGCTCCACAAACCCCCTTGATTTTAATACAAAGCTATTATTGATTTAACTCAAATAATATATATCTTAGACGCTAAGAAAGAACATTATCATACCAAACAACCAATAGCAAGCAGGGCATGAAGAAGTACAACAGTCACCATAGTAGCCAGTGCAATCCTTCGGTTATCGTCTCTAACAGCAGGCCAAAATGTCATTACTAAAACTGACCCCGAAAGGCACAGAGCAAACATTACCAAGATCCATCGTACAGCTTTTTGTGGAATAATCCACAAAATCTGTTTAAAAAGAAAGAGAGAGAGAGAGAAGGCCTTATTAAATATCAATATACATTTATTTAAGTCACTGTTTATAGCATTACAGCTCCATAGATCACATCCATTCATCAGGAGTGTTAACAAGTACTATTCATGCTTCATTTGGCACCAAAACAAAGGTTTCTATCACCCCAAGCTAAGAGGTGACTGATACATTAGCTGTATCAGTACCAAGGCTTACTAGCTGGAACCAATGAAATAATTGTACTAAATAAGAACAACTAAAGCTTACAGTGAGAGCACTTTAAAAAGAGTTCCACTGGTTTGAAAGAATTTACCAGTCCCTGAGATATTCTCTAAAATGAAGAATTCTAGTGTAGGTGGTAAAATCTGTTGACATTTTTTAGGGTGCCAACTCTATGTCCTGTAGGCTGCAGCCACTGAAGGAAAACATCACAGATGAGAAGGTCTAATATTCCATCTAACAGGTCTAATATTCCATCTAATTTATGTGGCATAAATACACAATAGGCAGCCTGTTACATAAATTTAAGGAGTTAGAGTACTCACGTCTCACAGGATACACATATGAATGTCACGTACTTTCCAGCCAATCTTTTCATTGGGAGGTAAAAACATACACCAGCCAACACATCCATGTACATTTTCTAGTCAGACAACATTTAATAAAAACTCCTGAGATTTTCATAATACATTTGATGATGCTCTTTAGGCCATACTTACAGCTGTTGGAATATAAATAAAGAGTGAATAGCCATAGACACACACTATCTCAAGAAACGAGTAGGAGACTATATTCATAACTTTGCTATTTCTCCACATAAGGAATCCCCAGAGAGCCAGAGGAACCAGCCAAGCATAAGCATAGATAGCTGTTGCAGCTATGGACACTGTAAAGAGACATTAAAGAGATTTAGTAATACTAAACACCATCATTAATTTAATTTTTTGCTTCTAATTGAAGAGCTAACATTACAAAAAAAAAGAAGTGCTACTAGGAACAACTAAGATTACTTTAAGGAAAAATGGCAACTTTTGCATTTATGTCATTTTTAAAAAAAAAAAAAAAAAGCCTACCACTACTATAAATTAATACTTAAGCTTATAGGGGAAAGGTTATTTTTCTGTTTTCAGTGTTTTTACTTTGACTATATAAAAATGACATCAGTTTCAGTATTTTCTGTGGGGATTCAATTTGCCATTTGTGTGGAACAGTGGAAAGAAAAACCTACTTAAAAAAAAATACAAAAAGGATACTAAGGACCACTAAAACTGGGAGGAGAGCTCAGGAGGTATAACATCTGAAGCTATTTTTAACTCATTTATTTTAAATTGACAGTATTCCTTTAAATATGTCATGCATTTAAAAACAAGTGTTCTTTTATAGATATTGCATTCTCTTTCACAATATAAAGGACAGCCAAAGGGCAGGCAATTGCTTCCCCGCTCTCTAACTTCATTAGAGCAACACATAATGGTTAAGCTTCCTTTACTGATTTTGTATCCCAGCATGAAGTAGGAACTTCAAGCCCTTTGTTAAGTGGACTGAGTGATTATTACTGTATGATCTGCTGAAATTCTATTTAACTTCTTACATGAACACTATCAAGAGATGTCTATTCACCTACAACTTTAATTATTTTTGCATCTTTCTGGAAGTGGAAAGAGACAGTTATTAAAAAGTTATGACAAAGCAAAGCTATGACTTCTACATACAGATTTATTTGTTTAAAAGAAAAACCTAAGAGATAAGGAAACAAGAATGAGAACTACTTACACACCTTTTCTGAACTCAGGCACATACTGGTATGCAGGTTTACCCAGATGGATGAAGAAATTTGAAAGATTACCACTAATAGCAATGGCAAAGACTAATGTGGCACATATCCAAAAAGGACCTTAAATGGAAACAAATCAATTTAACAAGATAGTTCTCCTGTGCCCCACCCTTGTACTAATTTTAACAAAAGAATGAACTTCAACAATGTAGCTATTAAATAATATTAATGTTACAATTGGTACACACCATAAAGATCTGGATTGCTGCGGATATATAGTCTTACAAAGTTTTTTCCTGGTATTGGGAAAACCGAGCCTTTTATTCTGTCTAGGACCTAGGAAAAAAATGCAATCATGTTACTGAAAACAAGAAAATGCACTATGAAATAACTATAAAGTATCTATAAATATTAGTCTACAGTTAAAACTGTTAAACCGCTATAATTCCCTTTGTGTGAAGTAAGATATTGGATAATGTTTTCACCCCTCAGCCAAAAGGCCGAGAAGCGATTACTAATATTAAGAACAATTACAAACCTGGTATGTATCCACATCAAAGAAAGTCTGGTAGTATTCAAATGTCCAGAAGGGGGCACTTTTCTTCTGTCCTGCAAGTAACTTGAAGATAGGAAAGATAATTCAATAGAAATTATTACAATCATCCATTTTACTTAGTAAGTCATTTAAAGCCCAATAATATTACTTACACTACAGCTAGAATAATGGGAAGTAAGAGAATTATTTCTCTCTTTCTCTGGTGTTTGTTAACAGCAGAAGATATTTTCTATGGGGTTGCATATTCTAGATGTGCAAATAGTTTATGATTCCTACCTCCTTTTTGGTGAGGAGGTTTACAAGTAATATAACTTCCATTAATAATTAAATGTCTTGTTCAACTAGCCTTTCAAGTCTAAAAGCCTCAACCCCACCACCTATACTGTATTACCACTAAGTCTCTTGAAGTCAACTACATCTGAGCTTCTTCCAGTCTCCACCTTACAATAGGTGTAAGTGGGAATTAAAGTATGCACTTCCATCAGTACTGACAGGGCCAGCAAGGAAGTTCCCTGTTCCTTCCTGATAAAAGTGTTGACTGTTGTAAAGGGTATTTAGATACATCATGTTGATGGGGGCATTATAAATGTGTTATTATTACCTCAGTTTTATCTGAGTCATCAGTCCCCAGTAACTCATCATCCTCCTCTCTCCTAGAGTCTTGCAGAAGGCCATACTGATTCTTGGGGTTTTCACTAGGCTCATCAATACTTATTGTGGTGGCATCTGGGTTTCCTGCCAGCAAGTTAGCTGCATCATCAAATTCTGAAAATAAGCACATTACAAAAAAGGTGGTATTTTCAAGGTTTAATTAAAAAAAAAAGCTTCATTTTAAGACTGATATCTCATCAATCCTTAGGCCTTGTCTACACTAAAGTTTTGTTGATGCAAGTTACACAAACAATCCAAAACCACTATAACTATGTTGCTTGTGTATGTTCACACAATGCTCCTTCTGTCAGTGGAGCGCATCCCCAGTTGATGCTCTAGCACCGACAGAGAGAGCAGTACACTGTGGGTAGCTATCCCACTGTGCTATTCGCTACCTTCTGCAGCTAGGAGTTGTGGGAAGGCGGAGTGGATCGCAGTGCATCATGGGTATGGGCTCAACATCCCATGATGCAGTTTTTTCTGTCCCATCATTCCATGGGCTTCCGATTGCGTTTCACACCATTTTTCAACAGCCCCTGCAGCATAATTAGGGACTTCAACATCTCTGTTTGCTCCTCCTCCTTCACTTTTATCATCCGCTCCTTGCCCATTAAAATTTGCTCCTGGCTCTCCTTCCTGTCCTGGGTATTAGATAATTTTCATTTACTGTCTCTCTCCACGGCCTGTGTTCTTGTTTTTCGGTGTCTAAGGATTGGAGCACCTCTCAAAACATGTCCTCCTGGCTCCTCCTCACCCACACCGTCAGTGTGTAGGGGGTTCCCCTGAAGGCCACATCTACAGAAGCACAAGAAACAATAAACAGAAGCATGATTGTTAGTGTATTCACAGCATCGAATCATGACAGCATCAAATTATGATAGTAAAATACACCTTTTAAAATATGAAATAATCTCTCACTGTCCCTTGGCCAGAACATAGCTAAGGGAACACCCTAAACATGGTGAGTCAGCCGGGGGCAAGGGGGAAAGTGGGGACTAAAGATAGGGCAAAGGATCTAGGTGTTTTTTTAAGGGGCTCCCTGCAAACGACTAGGGACAAAATTGTAAATTCTGCCACCATTTTCTACATGGGGGGGGGTGGTCACTGAAACCGATATCTCACTCCTGACCGTAAGCAAGAATGCAAGGGTACATCTCCTGCAGGCGTGCAGCTTCAGACCTGGTCCCTATGTTGGTTGCCTGTTTGCCACTTTGGTCCCTAAACAAGTGATTGCCGATTAGTGTGAAAAAGTTTCCTACAACGGGGGAAGGAATAAAGCAGCTCTGCCAAGGAACCTTCAGCAGAGGATTGGCGAGTACCTCCAGGAAAGTTTCCTAGAGATCTCTCTGGAGGATTCTTGTGAAATCTTGATGTGCATTAACATACTGATCTGCCCTACTGCGTAGCTGCAAAGGGGAATGTGAAGCACACGTAGACACAGCTAGTTGTGTATATTTCTATCCCTTAACTCATTTCTAGCATACAACAAAGCAAAGGACAGCTATACCTCATATAGCCAAGCAGCATCAACTCAAAAAGATCACTTACCAGAGCTCTCCTCTCCTGCATCATGTGTGCCAGAGATGGAGTGCTGGGACTGGCTCAAACCCTCCTGGGTCAAGAAGAGGTCCTGGCTTGCCACAGTACAGGACAACTCTGTTGCCTGTCCCATCTCATCCTCCAGCTCAACCTCCTTGTCCACCACTTCATTCTCAGGGTTGAATCCATTGTCTGCTGTCTCCAGGCCCCCCAAAGTATCCATGGGGCTCTTAGAGGTGGAATCGCCGCCGAGGATGGCATCCAGCCCCCTATAGAAGCAAGTCTTCAGTGCAGCATCTGAGCAACGGTTTGATTCCCTTGCCTTTTGGTACGTCTGCCTGAGCTCCTTTATCTTTGCATGGCACTGATGTGTGTCCCGTTCATAGTCCTTATCCAACATGCCACAAAGTTCCTATGGCTGGAGTGGAGCTGGGACTGCACAGCCTCCTCTCCCCACAGTGCCAGCAGATCCAACAACCCAAGTATGCTCCAAGCGGGAAAGCGTTTGCTGCATGGCGCCACCATGGTCAGCTGCGATTATACGATGTGAGCTCTCCATGCCAAGCAAACAGGAAGTGGAATTTCAAAAATTCCCAGGCCTTTAAAGGGGGAGAGGCAGATACCTGTGTACCTGGGTACAGGGCAGCGGAGTTTGAACTGCTGACCAGAACGGTCAGGATGGGCATTGTGGGACACCTCCCGGAGGCCATTTACAATGACATAACCAAGTGCAGTGGCTATACTGACACTTTTATTGTTAAAACGTCTCTCGCTCAGGGGTGTGAAAAAACATACCCTCCCCCCGAACGACAAAAGTTTTAATGATGAAAAGCACTGGTGTGGACAGCGCTTCGTCGGTGGGAGCCATGCTCCTGGCGACGAAGCTACCACCCCTTGTTGGAGATGGTTTTATTTTGCCGCTGGGAGAGCTCTCTCCCAGCGATAAAGAGCGGCTACACAGCGCACCTTACAACTGCGCGGCTGCAGTGGCACAGCCGCACCATTGTAAGATGCACAGTGGAGACATAGCCTTTGTCAATACACCTTTGTTGCAAAAAGCTCTCCACTTCTCGCTGGGGCGGTTTTATTTTGTTGACAAAGCAGGAGAGTTTTGTGGGTGGAAGGAGCACTGTAGAGTATAAACCTCCACTGTTTTGTCGATGAAAACTGACTTTTGTCGACAAAACTCTGTAGTGTAGACAAGGCCTTAGGGTCCATGTTACTAGCGTGGGCACACCCAGGGTGAATTGTTTCCTAAAGCCTCAACTAGCTCAGATTAAGCTGGGTGCTCGTTCAGTTAATGGAGTGCTGTGCCTTCTCTCCAACTAGTCTGCCTTCTGTGTGCGCTAAAGATATATCACAGACTTAGGTCCCCATCCTTCAGTCAGAGTCACTGGACAGACCTTTATATCCACAAGCAGTCAAGTGGGGCCCTACACTGGTGCAGGCAGCTGCCCGTGCAGAACAGATTTATGATTAGACAGCCTTAGCCCTCAAAGATATCTAATTTAGAAATAACTATCTTTAAAAATAAGTTTGACACTATATCCATTTCAAGGTCTGATCCTATGTACAGGTGAGAATGTTCTCATCTCTGCACCCAGTGGGCCAGTTCTGCTCAGCTTAAGCTCCGAATTTACACGAGTGTAACCAGTGTTTTCAGTCAAGATAGAAATAACATTTAATCACCTAAGTGCTTTGAGATGCTCATCTAAAAAGATGCTATGCAAGAGTGAAACAGTTAAAGACATTATTTGTGTAAACTTGCGTTACTTAAACTCACATTCACAGGGAACCAAAGCAAAGGCTGCAACCACTTAAAAAGAATCAATTACTGTCACTTATTCATTTTCCTTAACATGAAAGTTTTGGCCCAATTAACAAGTGTAATTTGACAATTTACCTTGAAACTTTAAATCATCCACCGTCGCCATTCATTCGCTAGGCTCTAGAACGAGTATTCAGAACTTTAAAATATCTGAATAGCAGATCAAAAGTTAAACATCTAAAATGAAAAATAAGTGACTGAAAATATTTTTAAAATGCAGTTTTTCTCTCAATACATTGACGAAACAGGTATTTGTAGTTTCCCCCTCTCTTCAGCATGAATAGTATAGTTAAGATATTAAGATTTCCTGCAAAAACATAGAAGTTTAGATATTATGATCTCATTATACTCAAGCATATAAGGAGATGTAAAACTACAGTTCTGATGTTTGTGGTAATTAAAATCCGATACCACAGAGTAAGGGCTTATCCCTAACATCCTGTCCAAACACCACTTTGGCTAGCTACATTTTCCTTTCTTTTCCTCCTACCGTAGTTAATATTAACGTGATAGTCTTCATTTCTTGTCCTGACCTATTGTACAATGTTCCTGTCCTGTGCACAGTTAGATAGTTAGTTTCACCCCAGAAAAGGTGTATTTCCACGGTGGGCACATATACTTCAGCTACCTCATCAGAGTGTTACAGAGTGCAATTCATTTCTGAAGACATATGAAGATCCTTAACTAAGAAATATAGCAATGATTGAACAGGTTAAGGGGGACATTCATGGGGCAGTTTCCATCCTTTCCAAAAGTCCCTGCAGCTTGCCCTAAGCCACAGGCAGCAGCCAGCGCTGCAGGGACAGACAGGCAGCTCCCACGGGAGGGTCGGGACTTGTCCTCTTCCCTCACGGGCTAGTCACACACGGGTGACGTATTGTCCGTTCAGTTGATGTCAGGTGGGGG
>NW_020664454.1:2965482-2981151 GCF_002925995.2 Terrapene triunguis | reverse complement strand
CTCTCTCTTAAAGAGGTAGTGCATGCTATGGGGAGGGGACCAGTAGGAGCAGTCTGTCTGCCTGCGCCATCCCCCCGGGGAAAGGCGGGTTTGTATAATCCACATACACAAGCAGCAGTTGGCCGCGTGCTCGGCAGCTGTGACCAGCACGAGTTGGGCAAGTTCCCCCCCCCAACTCATGCCAACAGAACCTTTACATACACGTAAAAATCCTCAGCCATTTGCTGCTTCACAGCTCCCAGAACAACTGTTGCAAGAATTGTTACAGATTTTTAAAAAAAGGGAGTATTTCTTGTATCGCTTCACTTGTAAAGTCAGATAGTCAGGTTTTTATTTTATTTATTTGGTGAGTAGGGGCAGGAGGGAAGGAGTAACAGGGCAGGAGGGAATCAAGCGATAGTCCTGACATTTTTGTAAGCTTCAAAACATTCTTAAAATCGTTTTTTCGGTAATCTATGTAGCATTCCCAGAATGCAAGGATTTACTGGGGTGAGCTGCGTAACTCACGCTGATAAATTTTTTATCATACTGACATATATATATGAATACTTCTCTCTTTCTTTCTTTCAGGAATTATGTTGAAAGGATTTGTAGAAGAAGGGGTTAAGCCTTTAATGACAATAGCAGGGAATCATGGAATGTTTGCTGAACATATAGAGCCTTTATTGGTTAATTAGCTAATGTTTCTACAGTGCTTTGAAAATGTAAACTCTTATATAAGAGCTAAGGCCGCAGGCCCCAAACCTTGGAAATTTATTCATGTACTTAACTTCAAGCACAAGTAGTCCCAGTGACTTCAGTAGGACTACCTATGTGAGTAAAATAAAGCAAGTGCTTATTTTCAGGATTGGGTCCCAAGTTATTACCACCTTTATTCTGCCAGAAAAGCATCCAGTATGTAGTCAGTCCTCTCATTTGTAATGCATGGAATGCATTTGAGAATAAGCCTTAGATGTGCATTAATACAATTAACAGTAATAAAACATTCTTTATTGCAGTTAACATCCTGATTTATTTTCAAGAGACACAGTGTAGTAGTGGACCATATTCTGTTCTCATTCACACCCTGTGGACTGACGTGAGTGGGACTGTGAGAGGGTAGAATTGGCCAGACACGTGAATGACTTTCCAGCCACTATCCCCTCAGCCTCATTTCCCCTCCTCCTTTACCTTTGCTCCAGCTCCCTTACACTGTTTTCCTTTGGAAGCAGTCTGTCTGCCTCTGACAAAATGTTCAAAATCAGGGTAATTATACAAAAGACCTTGATTCTTTTGTATGAATTGCTGTGTGTTGTTGTTGGTAAAATGCTGATGATATTGTTCCCGGAAATGATGAAAAGATATATTCTAAAACAGGGGCAAAAGGGCAGCATAGGCACGAATCCAAATTTCAGCTATGAGAACTGGGGTCCGACTTTCTTCAGCTTGAAATATTTACTCTTTGTTTTGAAAGTGAAGTGGAAAAGGCTGGAAGATGAAGCATTTTTAGGACATAATGCTCCCAACACCCCAGTGGCAGACTTCAGGGATGAAATGCATCACATCTTGGACTTCATGCAAGGTCAGTAAAATCATCCAAATAGGTTGGGTCCTTATGGTTAGGATGGTAAATTAAACAGACCGTTATATTCAAACAGTCTGAGACACGTTGTCTGGAGATTGGGGAGCTAAGTGATGGTTAGAGGGTTCAATTACAGTGTCTGCAAACCAGTTTAGATTAAAAGTAACTATCTGCAGAGGGATTTGTTAAGTAGAAAAGAATATATCACATTCCAACACTGGGGTTTCTCAACCATCTGGTGGTTTTAGAGAAAATCTGTGTGTTTGTCTTTGCTAATGCACTATTACAGTTTTCTAATGCATACAGCTATTTGTGGCCTGCTGTCATGGATGTGGGGGGGGAAGCATCTGTTTACTGAAAACCAATACAATAACTTGTCATGGTGAAAGAAGAGGCAAATATAACCAGAACCATGTACTTAATATATTTTGTATACTGTTATACACAAGTGGAGAAAGCCTGTACACCACCATCATTAATCAGATTAAAGTCCAGAAAATGGATGATGTTTGTTACAAAATAATGCTGAGAGAGAAAAATTTGGTTTGTACTTTGTCCTCCACTTTGATCTTTGTAGCACACATTCTTAATCATTAAGCTGCACGGTCTAGTACCCAGTATATTAACCAGGGCTTAAAAACCCCAAACAACACAATTTCAAAATTGATATAGCATGGTTTGCATATCAGAAAGGTATCCATAATGTATTCAGAAGTGGGTCCAACCTTAGACCTTTTCAAAGTGTGATAAAATGATAGCATCAGATTTTGAAATTAAGCACAGCCAATAAGGAGATCGTATACCATTTCAAATTACATTATGTGACCCTGGACTAAAATAGATTTTTTTAAGTCCTTGGAAGCACTCTTAAATCAGGGTCCTGCAAACACAAGAAAGTGTTCCTGTAAATATTTGTGCAGAGGCTTTTTGTTAGGTCCATGCATAAGCGTTTGGGGGATCTGGCCCTTAAGCACTAAGCAATCTGGGGCAGGAAACATTTACTTCTGTGGCTTGTACAGCAGTTGTTTAATAAATAATAACAACGAATAATTAAAGTTCTGTCTGGACAAGAAAATTGCTGAATCACATTTAAATCATGAAAGCCTGGGATGCATTATCAAAAATATGGCTAAAGTTTTCAGATCTGGATGTCTGTAACTAGGCTCCCATGACAAAATGTAGGCACCTAAATAAAAAGGAACCGATTTTCAGAATCTGTAACGTCCCCTGACATCAGCTGGAGCTGTGGGAACTCAACATTTCTGAAAAAGCAAGACATTTGTAATTAGATGCCTAAAAATGCATTTGAGAGCCTAAATTTAGGCATTCTGGTTTGAAAATGTGGGCCTTCATGGGGTTTATTCTTTAAGGAACATGCAGAATATTTTTTTAAGTACCTTCATACTAATTTGCTTTACAGTAGCATTTAGAGACCTCACCTGAGATTGAGGGCCCCTTGTTCTAGTTGCTGTACATACATTTAGTAAAACAGAGCTCCGCCACCCCAAAATGCTTACAGTCTAAGGCTTGGATCCTGCAATGAACTCCATGTGGGAAGATGCCTGCGCCTGTATGGAGCACCACTGACTCCACTGGGGCTTTGCATGGGCATAGGAGTCTGTGTTCATAAAGCTTATTGTAGGATTGGGGCTTGAATAAACCAGACAGGGCCAAGGTGGGAGAAGGAAAGCATTACTATGTCGATTTTTACATACTGATACTGAGGTACAGAGAAACTAATAGCCTGATTTTCAGAAGAGCTCAGCACCTTTGAAAAATCAGGTGATCAGTGTGACTTGCCCAAGATAATACAGGAAGTGTGTGACAAGGCTAAGAATGGAGCCCAGATTTGAGCCCAGGCCTTAACCCTAACCCTGTCCTTTCTCTCATCACTCAATTAACATGACTGTTTCATGTCTGTTACAGACAACAGGCCTTTAGTCCTGAATTTTGGAAGCTGCACCTGACCTTCATTTCTTTTCAAATTCAGCGAGTTCAACAAGCTTGTTGAAGATTTTAACTCCATAGCAGATTTCCTTATAATCTATATTGAAGAAGCTCATGCAACAGGTACAGTATAGAAAGCAAAACATATAAATGTATGATGAAGCATAAAGATATGGATCCTTCTGTCTGAGTCATGGTAGGAGGAAGGGCTCAACTGCTCTGGAGCTTCTGGTTTATGTTTTATATTCCTAAAAGTTCATGCTTCAGGGTTTCAGCTGGCCACCCACAGGGGTCAGGAAAGGATATTTTCCCCCCAGTATAGTCTGTGGTTTTTTTAAATCTCCTGCCTCCAAAGCATCAGAGATGGTCATAGCTGGAGATGAGACATTAGATGAGGATAGCCAGGGCACCGAGCAGTCTCTCTCTCTCTCTCTCAGGTGTTTGGCTGGCTGACTCTTACTCACATGCTCAGGGTCTAAATGATTACCGTATGTGGGGTCAGGAAGGAATTTTCCGCCAGGTCAGATTGGCGGTGACCTTGCGGGAGGGGGTTGCCTTCCCTGCAGCATGTGGGTGCGGGTCACTTTCCAGGATTATCTAGATATCTATCACTTAATCATTTCCCAGCCACTGCAGGGGTTTTGGGCACTGGTGCACCTGCATCTCTCCTATTCTCTGCCTGTGGCACATAGTTTAGTCACCTCTGGGCTCTAAATCTTTGGTCTTATTTCGGTTGTTGGGTTTAGTAGGCGGGTGGTGTTGGTGGCCAGTGATATACAGGAGGTCAGACTATGATCTGGTCCTTCCTTCTGGCCTTAAACTCTATGACTCAGTAATACAGTATATTTGAGAGAAGAATAAAACTGCAAACAGGAAGGAAAAATCTACTGAAATTCAAAGTAACTGTGTCAACGTAAAGAACCAGTTTCAGGCCCTAATCCTGCAATCACTTGTGCACATGCTTAAACTTTACACATAAGTAGTTCAGTTGAAGATAATATGAAGATGCTTATGTGTAAAGTTGAACACATGTAAGTCTTTTCTGGACTGGGGCCCTGATCTTAGTCTGCATATAAGCACATCAGAACATCCATACTAGATCAGAGCAGCAGTCCATCTAGCCCAGTATACTGTCTGTCTTCCAACAGTGGCCCATGCCAGATGCTTCAAAGGGAAAGAAGAGAACAGGGCAATTTTGAGTGAGCCATCCCCTGTCGTCCAGTCCCAGCTTCTGGCAGTTGGAGATATAGACACCTGGAGCATGAGATAATAGCCACTGATAGACCTATCCTCCATAAATTTACCTAATTCTTTTTTTAACTCAGTTATACTTTTGGCCTTCACAACATCCAATGGCAAGTAGTTGCACAGGTTGACTGCATTGTGTGAACTACTTCCTTGTGTTTGTTTTAAACCATCTGCCTATTAATTTCATCAGATGACCCCCAGTTCTTGTGCTATGTGAAGAAGTAAATCACTTCCTTATTCACTTTCTCCACACCATTCATAATGTTATAGATCTCTTATCATATTCCCCCTTAGTTGTCTCTTTTCCAAGATGAACAGTCCCAGAATTTTTAATCTCTCCTTTTACGGAAGTTGTTCCATACTCCTCATCATTTTTGTTGCTCTTCTCTGTACCTTTTCTGATTCTAATATATCTTTTTTGAGATGGGGCGACCAGAACTGTCCACACTATTCACTGTGGGTGTACCATAGATTTATATAGTGGCATTATGATATGTTCTGTCTTATTATCTATCCCTTTACTAATGGTCCTAACATTCTGTTAGCTTTTTTGACTGCCACTGCACATTAAGCAGCTGTTTTCAGAGAACTATCCACAATGACTCCAAGATCTCTTTCTTGAGTGGGAACAGCTAATTTAGATCCCATCATTTTGTATGTATAGTGGAAATTATGTTTTTCAATGTGCATTACTTTGCAGTTATCAACATTGAATTTCATCTTCCATTTTGTTGCCCAGCCGCCCAATTTAGTGAGATCCCTTTGTAACTCTTTGCAATCAGCTTTGGATTTAACTATCTTGAATAATTTTCTATCTTCTGCAAATTTTGTCAGCTCACCGTTCACCCCTTTTTCCAGAATATTTGTGAATATGTTGAACAACATTGGTCCCAGTACAGATAGTTGGGGGACCCCGCTATTTACCTCAACATTCTGAAAAATGACCATTTATTCCTACCCTTTGTTTCCTGGCTTTTAACTAGTTGCTGATCCATGAGAGGACCTTCCCTCTTATCCCAGGACTGCTTACTTTGCTTAAGAGCCTTTGGTGTGCGACCTTGTCAAAAGCTTTCTGAAAGTCCAAGTACACTATATCCACTGGCTCACCCTTGTCCACATGCTGGTTAACACCCTCAAAAAATTCTAATAGATTAGTGAGGCATGATTACCCGCTACGAAAAACGTGTTGACTCATTCCCAACATATTGTGTTTATCTGTGTGATAATTCTGTTCTTTGCTACCTTTTCAGTCAATTTGCCTGGTAGTGAAGTTAGGCTTAATGGCCTGTAATTGCCAGGATCACCACTGGAGCCTTTTTAATAATTAGCATCACATTAGCTACCCTCCAGTCATCTGGTACAGATGCTGATTTAAGCGATATGTTACGTACCACAGTTAGTAGTTCTGCAATTTCATATTTGACTTCCTTCGGAACGCTTGGGTGAATACCATCTGGTCCTAGTGACTTACTACTGTTTACTTTATTGTGTCTTTAGCTAGTTGCTCTTCAAATTCTTTCTTGGCCTGCCTAATTATGCTTTTACATTTGACTTGCCAGAGTTTGTTTTTTTCTATTTTACTCAGTAGGATTTAACTTCTAAATTTTAAAGGATGCCTTTTTACCTCTAACCACATCTTTTACTCTGCTGTTTAGCCATGGTGGCATTTTTTTGATCCTCTGTTCTTTTTTTGAGGGGGGGGGGACAGCAAGGGGGGGTGCTATATTTAGTCTGAGCCTTTCTTGTGGTGTTTTTAAATAGTTTCCATGCAATTTATAGGCATTTCACCCCTGAGACTGTTCCTTTTAATTTCTGTTTAACTAGCTTCCTAATATTTGTGTGGTTCCCCTTTTTGAAGTTAAATGCTACTGTGATGGGTTTCTTTGACAATTTTCCCCCTGTGAGGATGTTAAATTTAATTATGTTATGGTCACTATTACTGAGCAGTTCAGCTGTATTCACCTCTTGGACCAGATCCTGTGCTCCACTCAGGACTAAATCAAGAATTGCCTCTCCTCTTATGGGTTCCATAACAAGCTGCTCCAAGAAGCAGTCATTTATGATGTCTAGACATTTTATCTCTGGATTCTGTCCTGAGGTAACATATACCCAGTCAATAGAAGGATCATTGACATCTCCCATTACTGTTAAAAAAAAAAACATTTGGGCCTTGTCTAGACTATGAAGTCAGCACATGTTAGTTTTTAGAAGTCCATCATAGACAAGGCACACTGCCTTTAACATGTATGAAAGGGAGGACTTTAGGCTTTAAATTTGAGCAGTTTAGCACATATTAATTAAAAATATGTACTGCTTATCCATACTACAATTTTAGCTAACACCACACCATTTATCCAGGCTAGAGAAGGCCTTGCAGAACACAATCTCTGCACTCTACATTCTAAAAGTGTGACACCTTCCTATTTCTATTAAATAGTTGTGGAACAGCTGAAAATGACGTATCCTCTAGTTTTTAAAAAAGCTTGCTTACGTTACCCATTTTACATTTAAAATATTTAAATAGTATTTACACCATACCAATTTGAAGGAATAAAATGGTGTGTGCGTGCCAGCAATTGTTTGTATATTAATGAGAAAGACAGACTATCTTAATTTTCAAAATCAGTTTAAAATTTGTAAGTAACATACCCCATTTCCAGAGATCTGAAATCTGAGATCTAGAGGACCAGAAACAGCAGTGAGCAGCAGCCAGTCAGTAGAATTGTTAGAACTCCTGTACACTGATGGCTACCAGTTGGAAACTATATATACCGTATTTCAAATTGTACCTACAGCATCAGGGGTGCAATAATCTTCTGAAACCTAAGTATTTTAACTCAGAAAAGTTATGTGAAAAAAATTTAATTCCCTCTGTCACGGGTGTTACAATTTAACACTTTAAACTAGCTAGCAAATCCCTATGTGGTTATATCGGATATTCACACAGCTAGAACTTCAAGATAATCAGATGCCACCTTTCATTATAAGCCTACCATACATACACAGAGAGGGAGAGAGAGAGAGAGTTTCACTTTTATATCTATATAAGGTGCATATTATCATCCCTATTTTATAGATGGGGAAACTGAGGCACAGATAAATGAAGGGCTGCATTTTTGGAAGTGTCCACTTATCTTGGGTGCCCAACTTAACCCTATGCTCTCATTTTCAGAAGTGCTGAGCACTCACAGAATCCCATTGATCATAGTGGGAGCTGTCAGTGCTCAAGCTCTGATCAATATCCTGTTCTATAGGTGCCAAACTGGGCTCCAAAAAATTGAAGCCTCCCAAAATTATGTGGACAGTTATGAAAAATAGGGTTAGGTGACTTACTCCAGTGTGAATGGCAGAGTGGTATGAAAACTCAAAGTTTCCCACTTCCCATCTTCTTTATGAAGAGCTCGATACACTGTGTAGGCGTGTGACCCTCCCTTGCTGTCAATCTCCGAGGGAGGCCACGCCTCTTTGCTACAACTGCCTTCCTGTAAGTTTAAATGTCTTGCAATTTCTTTGGTTACTCAGGTTATTAACATAGCTATTGAAATTATATCATATATAGATTAATGTGCATAATATTACAAGCAGGGCTAGTAGCCTGTAACATTATGCACATTAATCTATATATGATTAGTAGCCCTGCCTGTTGTTGAGTTTCTCTGACACTTCCCCTTATAAACTATTTTTCAGTTGCTCATAACTTTGCTGAAATTTTCCATGCTGGGTATCTGCCTCAAGCTGGCGGTTTTTTAAATTTCAGAAAAATGGTTCAGCTGTTTCCAAGAACAAGGCTAGGAAAAAAAATATAAATTTGCCCATATTAAAAAAATTCAGCAATCTTTTCTTTGGACAGATTTAGTAGGGACTTGAAATTTGTGTGAGGGATATACCTTTTGCCATCCCTGTGAAAATCCACCCAAATTTGGCCAAGTTATAAACCCTTTAAAAAAAAAAAAAATCACGGTTAGCACATGCTCAATAGAGACGACTTAGATTTTCAGCAGCTACATTTCTGAAGATCCTTTCTAAAGTGGGCATGTTCCAGCCTGGGGCTGAGCACGACTTTCTCTGCAAATGTAGCTCTGGGCTGCTGAGAGCCATGCTGGGTTTGAGCACCTAAAAAGAGCAGGGGAATGGTGTCTCCTGTGCTCTCAATGGTATGTGATCATGTATCATAATGCATATGCTCAAGCAGTCTGAATTAAGTTGCACAGGCAATCCTAATTCTGGCATTTCTTAGTGCTTGACTTTGCAACCTTGATAATGTTCTTTTAACATGATTTTTGGGGCATGTATACACACAATATATAATCGCTTTTCCCTCTCCTCCCCCCCCCCTTTTTTTTGAAGATGGATGGGCTTTTAAAAACAACGTTGTTATTAATAATCACCGAAACCTTCAAGATCGAAAAAAGGCTGCACAATTTCTTTTGAAAGAGAATCCTTTATGCCCAGTGGTTTTAGATACTATGGAAAACCTGAGCAGTTCAAAATACGCAGCTCTGCCAGAAAGACTTTATCTGGTGCAAGGAGGAAAGGTTGTCTATAAGGTAATGAACTCTGAACACATTACAGTGTGGTTTTAACTTTTAAAAATACCCATGTAATATCCCATAGCATATTTGATGGGCAAACAATTAACATTTTTCATTGTGTTCCATTTCTAACAACTTTACAATTAACTTTAAGCACATTGTTCATTGAATAATGATTAGCAACAAAAAAGTCTTGGCATTGATGTATATTTTTGATGTATGTCTTGGCTCTGCCTCACTATTTATGTAGTCCTTCCTAAAGAGATAAAGTGAAAGCATACTGAGCACAGGGCTGGAAACAAAGAAACCTTACATTCTAACTCCAGCTGTTTCCCCAACTTGTTGGTTGGCCTTAACCTCTGCATAAAAGTCTACCCATGTGTAAAATGAGGACAATAATACTTACCTAGCTCACAAGGCTGTTTTGAAGTTTGAATTAATATTTGCATAGTATTTAAATATATAAAGTGCTAATTATTATCTGGTAACTGGAGACCATGCCTGTTACAAGAGTCTACTTCTATTTAATTTAGATTATCTTTCAAGTTCCAGCATGAAACTTTCTAGCAGTTAAAACCTTCTTTTACTGTGTAATTTACTATACTGCTATATATCTAAAAGTCTGTACACAAGACATTAGGACAGACTCTCTACTGTGCTGTTTCTGCTTGGTGCGGGAGAAGCGGGAGAAAGGGTGGCCATTAGGCAGCCACTTAAGGCTCCCTGATTATCTAGCTGGCTCTGGTGCAGGCTGCTCTAACCTGTGCACAGCTGGCAATGGGTCCCAAGGGTTCATCTACCAGCTGAGCAGAGTTGCAGTGCAACTCACTCAGGTCACTCCTCTGGGTGGGTGGGGTAGGAGATGGCCATGTCAACTATGCACCACTGGAGACTCCCCCATAGAGTATATCTGAACAATACTGTATTTTATTTACTTTACAGGGTGGAGTGGGACCTTGGAATTATCATCCAAAGGACATACGTGCAATCTTGGAAAAACTAAAATAGGTGAACAAATCAGAATCCCCAAGAATAAAGTGGTCTATCTGGAAAAAGTGGTCCCTGAACACCTTACTCTGACCTTTTTTAAAATATATTTTTACTGCTGTTTATTTTAAAATAATTATAGAAATCAGAGGTTAAAAGAATATATACTCACCCAGGAGAAAAAGACAAGGATATAGCATTAGTTATACCTTATTCAAGAATCAGACATCAACATGGCTTGATTCAACACCATTTGAAATTAATGGAAAAGCTCTCTAAGAATGCTAGCCCAGATATGGAGTCATAGATGTAACCATCAGCTACAGGTTAGCATATAGGAAATACAAGTAAAACAAGAGAGAGAGAATAAAAGGAGTACAAAAATCAAAAGTGTTCTTATAGATTTCATCGCTACCCTGTTCATACATCCTTGGACCAAAATTTTTCATATAGTGAAACTACTTGTCTCAAAAAAAAAAAAAAAAAATCCTGGATATTACTCCAAATGTGTAATGGCTTTCATACGCCCATTCTTAATAGTTTAGGTAGCATCTGATATAATGAAACTTAATATTAAATAACAGAAAATAAATCGTGTCTATATTCACTACACTTCAATTAGCTCAAGATTTCTTGTAATTAAAATATGAACTAGTGAGTGGAAAGAAAAATATATTTTATTCCACTGAATGCACCTATCATTTAGTGCCCAATCCTTCAGTTCTGATGAATGTAAAATTCCCACTGAGCTTAATGGGAGTTTTTTACCTACTTTAGGACTGCAAGATTAATCCCTTTGAGTTTTGAAACCTGGCCTTATCAGTGAAACCTTACCAGTAATACATCCTGGTGCAACGGATTCAGATAATGTTCAGTATCACAGAGACAGCAATGGTACAACATGTTATAACTAGTCACTGAAGTACTTTTTGAAACTGAAATCTATAAAATAAATATTAGTAATTAAAAGCCGTACAAATCGCTTGGATGAATGTTGGAGTAGGGTATTAGCAAACAAAACAAATGATTGCACTCTGATCCCTCTTTTTAAAAAAAGAGGCAGTTTCTATTATTTACAGGCAGTTTTTCTAAATGTTCACTTGCACACACTCCAGCTAGTTTATGAATGAAACAATTTGTATTAATGTACATCAGCATTGGTTCTATTAATATTTGTTTATGACAGTCATAGCATAAAGCACAGGCAGCTGTGACCTGATTTGTGAAAATATTTATAGAGGCAATGAGCTAAATAGGAGCAATTAAAATATATTAAACCATCTCGAGTGGCTTCAGCTTGGTATTTAAATATTTCAATAGACGTTATAATCATCCTCTTTTCTTACCTAGGGTTCTCAGCTGATCAGGAGTACCACAAGCTAATGAATTTTGGAAGGACTTATTTTAGGGTTGGGGGAATGGCCTCAAGTTTGACTATTTCAGACTTTTATTTTTTCTGTGAGGGAAATATTTTACAGAGAAACAAATATTCAATGGCATTTTAAAACAATGTATCTTAAATAGCCTTTTAATCTCAACATACTGCAATTCAGAAGTGGAATCAATTATACTCCTATGTTAATGGTTAAGCAAAAAGCAATTCTTCTACATTTGTACTCTACATTGGAAAACTACAAATGTATTACCAGAGTTAATAGTTGTACTGCATTACACATTAAATTGCTGGGGGGGGGACAACACACATGACATACTGGAGCCATATTTTAAAAATCCATTTTAATATAATGTTTGAATAATAAATATATCCTTTATGCTACAAATATCATTACAAAATAATTTTTGAGGCAATTCTTTAAATTTGGTCTTAAATATTTTCTGCTACTCCTTCTGCCATCACTGTGTGCACTGAAACAAAATGATCAAAGGCAGATTTGATGATGAATCGCAAGTAGGTAGCTTGGAATTCAGGAAGCTGTAGAAGAGAAAAGGAGCTTATTATTTTCATTGTAATAATATACATGTTCAACAAGCTTCTGCAAAGAAGTTTAACGTTTAAAATATAACACAAGGATCAAGACATTTCTACATGTCAGTTTTCAGAGCTTTCTTGGGTTAGAGGAATTCAAAATAGCCCCCCTCTTTCCTTTGAAGCCCTGGAACTCATGAAACTTTCAAGACAATAGCTGGGCCAAGAGAGATTACCACACTTCTTCAGATAGATATTTAGCAAAGTTAAGAGCTCTAGCTATATGGATTTTTATACCATAATGTATAAGCACATATTCAAGACCTAGGGATGTATCCAAACCTCTAAAATAATATGTACTGAGTTGCGCTAATTGAAGGCATTTTTAACTAGTCTATCCACCCCTCCTACATGTGGCACTAATGCTGAATGTACTCACAGAAAATTCTTCCGTTTGAAGCGCCCCTTCTATGTATTGTAAATCTAGAAAATAAATTTTATGTCAAACAATGAGTTAATATATATAAAAGGCTGTGATAAGTTTCCACTGGACTTGAAAGTTCCTGGAAGTTAAGGATTGTGAGTCTACATTTTATGCAAAAATTATTAACAAGCCGATTAAAGAATACAAACAATTTTAGTAATGTTCCAATTTAAATATACAAGCAATTAAACTGGTTTTTAAAATGTCCCTACTGGACATAAAAAAAACTGTGTTGCATTATACTACTCAAATATGCTTTTAGTTTTTGAGTATAAGATAAAATATACAAGTAGTACTTTTAGCACTTATATAGTGCTTTATATCTTCAAAGTACTTTACAAACAATTAATCAATTCTCACAATTGTCATTTATGGAATTATAAGTATTACAAATAATAAATACATATATAATAAATAGCCCTATTTTATAGCTGGGCATACAGAGAGTGAGATTAAAGGGCCCATCTCCGGTCACAGAGTGAATCAGTGACATAGCTGAGATTAGAATTAAGTTATTCCTGTTTGAATAGGACATAAAGGGACAAACTGAGATTAAGACCCCATATTGTTAGGCACAGTTCTTCATAACATCCTCAGTACGCTAAATATAATTCAAAGACACAGGAATGAACATTTAATCTTGTCACATAATTTAATGTTTTCCATTTTTCTTACATGTGGCAGATGGTTATGCAGTTTAAACAGCTCATCATCATCATACTTTCAGTGTTTTAGTATTATTTGTGGACTGGCAAAGGCTCCGATCCAGCAAACACTTATGCACATGCTTAACTTTAGGGCTCATGCTAAAGTTAAGCACATGCAAAAGCATTTGCAGGATCAAAGCCTTTGTCTTTTTAGACAAGGGTTTATTAAATGTCAAAAACTAGATCACAACTTCTGTGATAACATAAAATATAGCTCTAACATTTTAAACTTTCTACTATTCTAGTTTTCATTATGCCACCATTCTCACTTGATGTCAAAGGAGCCAACGCAGAGCCCAATTCTGCAAACATTTATATATAGGGCCCTACTAAATTCATGGTCCATTTTGGTCAATTTCATGGTCATAGGATTTTAAAAATCATAAATTTCATGATTTCAGCTATTTAAATCTGAAATTTCATGGTGTTGACCCAAAAAGGAGTTGTCGGGGGTGGGGTTGCAAGGTTATTGTAAAGGGGGTTGCGGTATTGCTACCCTTACTTCTGCGCTGCTGCTGGCGGTGGTGCTGCCTTCAGATCTGGGCAGCTGGAAAGAGGCGGCTGCTTGCCAGGAGCCCCGCTCTGAAGGCGGAGCTGCCGCCAGCAGCAGCACAGAAGTAAGCATGGCATGGTATAGTATTGCCACCCTTACTTCGCTACTCCTTGCAGATCTGGGGCATCAGTCAACAGCTGCCACTCTCTGGCTACCCAGCTCTGAAGGCAGAATTAAGGATGGCATGGTATGGTGTTGCCACCCTTACTTCTGCGCTGCTGTTAGCGGGGTACTGCCTTCAGAGCTGGGCATCCGGCCAACAGACGCTGCTCTAAAGCTGCCCAGCTCTGAAGGCAGTGCAGAAGTAAGGGTGGCAATATTGCGACACCCCCCCAAAAAACCTCCCTTTTAGGTCAAGACCCCCAATTTGAAAAAGGCTGGTCTCCCCCATGAAATCTGTATAATATAGGGTAAAAGCACACAAAAGACCACATTTCACAGGGAGAGACCAGATTTCACGGTCTGTGACACGTTTTTCATGGCCATGAATTTGGTAGGGCCCTATTTATATACACAGCAACTCTACTTGTGAGCAGTCTGTTGGAATCAATAGGACCACTCTCATAAGGAAAGTACTTGTATGCATCAGTGATTGTAGGAGTAGGCCCATAGTGTAACAATTTATGCTTTTTTTTTTTTTTTTTTTTTACAACAAAACAGGGTTTCCTGATAATTTAAATAATGAAAATTCAAATACAAACCTAAATTTACAAAACTCAGGGTTGAGAGAAACTAACAAAAGAGTGAAAGTTTGCAAACAAAGATCAACCTCTGCCCCATCCTCAAATACCTACTGAGCACACAGCAGTACCCAATTTAACATTATCATGATTTAGATTGTTGTGCTCTGGAAAATATTTTGTCTCTTAACAAGGCAGTATTGCTATACTGTTTCAAGTCACACTGTTTTTTCACATATAATTTTCATGTGGATTTCCAGCATGTCACTCTGGTAACATTGATGGAATATTAATTTTTTATGGATTATATCTATAGTAATAAAAACAGCCAATCACAATCCTTTCCAGTATACCAAACAAATGTTATAAACTTTATTCTTCTAATGGTGTAAAGGTATTAAGACAATGAGCAAATAGATAAAGGCCAACATAATTTCCACCCAATCAGAGCTGCTCCTCATTTGATTACTTACCTTTTTCAATACACACTTCAAAAGCTACTGGATCTTTCGATAAGCTTTTCTCAATCCTCAAACTCTGCACTAAAATATATTTAAAAAGAAGACAGCATAGACTGAGCACTGAAGTCTACTTAGTTTCGTATTACTGTTTTACTAATAACAACAGTACTTAACATCATGCATCACTTTTCATCTTCAAAGAATTTTACCAACATTAGCTAATTAATTTTCACAGTATCCTGTTGAGTAGGTAGGTAATCTTATCATCATCCTCATTTTACAGGTGGGGAAACTGAAGAAGAAAGTTTAAGTGATTTGCCCAAGATCAGCTAAAGCTTGAGTTCCTAGTTCCTGGGCTCACAATACTTTCTCTTTCATAATATCTTTTCTCACATGATTACAGAAATTTGACAAAATGTAAATAAAGGACATAGAAGTTCATACTATGAAATTAAAAAGCAACACATTTAAAACAGATAAAGAGAAAATACTTTTTGATGAAACATAATTAATTTACAGAATTGTTTGAAGCAAATTATTTATTAATGATCATCATTTATAAGATAAATAGTTTAGTACAAT
>NW_020664454.1:2962161-2962482 GCF_002925995.2 Terrapene triunguis | reverse complement strand
GGTTAAGCCAAGGTGGTCTTTTGCCACATTTTCTATCTTTCCTAACCTTCAGAGGAGGCTTTGAATAATGTGCAGTAAATTAGGCATAGGGCCACAAACTGAACAACAGGGATAAAACAAATATTGAATAGCTGTGCATTAAGTGAGTACTGGCCATCCTGTGCACTGATTAAGGCACGTGTCCTGTGGAAAAATAGTATGTGGTCACGTAATTAAATATGGTATCATATAATGCATATACATACAGGGGCCAAAGTAAAGTTGCACTGACAACCTTAATTTTGGTAATTCCTCACTTTTGAGTGCTTCACTTTGCCACCT
>NW_020664454.1:2953561-2962151 GCF_002925995.2 Terrapene triunguis | reverse complement strand
CACATCCCCTCCAAATCCCAGAGCGCCCCCCCAATGCCCCACATCCCTGCCCCATACCCCGGGCTCCCTCCCACAGCCCCTCCCCATGTCCCTCTATTATCCTGTCACCCCAGCCCCATATCTCCCCTGGGTCCCCGCCCCTGGCTCAGGGACTCGCCTCTTGTCTCGGGTGGAGACGCCGCGCGCTCCCGCCTGGGGCTCCCCGTCGCTTTCTCAGCCCGCGCACGCACGCGCGCTCCCCCGGCTCAGCTCCCCCGGCGCGCCCCCGCTCTCCCCTTTGTGGCCCCGGGGCGCTCCCGGGGTGGGACTGGCCTGCGTCGAGCCCCGGCCCCTGCGAGCGGCCGCGCCGAGCGGGGGCTCTCGGGACGGCCCGTGCCCGGGGCCAGGTAGGTGACGGTCGGGGGGTTCGGGCCGAGCTGCTCGGGGGCCGGGGAAACTTTCCCAGCGCCCGCGAGAGCCCCAGGCTCGGAGCGACGGACCCGGCCCGGGGAAGGGGGCGCTGCTCCGCCAGCAGCGGGGCTGAGGGGCACGGACCTGCCCCGGCAAGGGGCCAGGCCTGGGAGCGGCCCCCGCCCGATGTGGGCAGCGGCGGGCTGAGGGGGCCCAGCCGGGCACGGCCAGCGCCGGGGAGGGGCTGTGCGGGCCGGGGCCGGCTGGGCTGAGCCCGCGGCTGGACACCCCCCGGCCTGGCCTGTCTGCGCCCCGCGGCACGGCCCTGAGCAGAGGGGCAGGAAACGCCCCGCTGGGGAACGGTTCAGCGCAGGAGCCCCCCCCGGGCCGAGCAGCGCCTGTTGCGTCCCAGAAAACAGCCGCCGACCGTCCGTGGCCGCCAGGTGGCTGCGCCGAGCCCATCCCAGCGTCAGACAAAGCCGGGTCCCGCTGCGCCGCGCCGCGCCGCCGAAAGGGGCAGACGCGAGGGGCGGGGGCAGACATGTCCCCGTTTGCAGGCCCAGCCCGTGTCATGGCCGTGCAGATGAAAACCCCGCCGCCAGGTCTGCAGCGTTGAGCAAGGAGAGGGTGCCCGAGACAAACTTCTGTAGCGCTCTCACCATTTACCTCCGCCCCTAATCGATCATCATTTTAACGGGCAGGCCCCGTGTGCAACGTACAGGACTATATGAATGCAACAGTTGTAATGTACTGAGTACTGTAGTGTGTGAGGTATAGCGAGCACTGTGCTCTGCTAAATGCAATCAGAGCAACACCATGTTAGTACTGATGATCAAGGAGTACTTGTGTGTGGAAAAGACCTGTCATTCTGAAGCAAAAGTCCTGAGTTCTAGTCCCCATATTTGTTTTGCTGGCAGCTGGAGTGTATATGTATCATACGCAGCCACGCTTTCACGATACCGTATGGGTACACTATCATGTGCTGCCTAGGGCACCAAAGGAAATTAACTTGGAATTGATATATTTCCAAAATAGTATAATTTGTTCCAATTATTTATCTCTCTCCTTTTGTTTTTGCAGAAACTGTAAAGGGGAATGTCTTACTGCCTCAAGTCAGAAAGCCTTTTGGATACAGGCCCAATATATGTGCGTGAAAATGGGCACCTGTATATGGTAAATCAGGGTTCTGGCACTGTAAAAAATACCACTCCAAAACCAAGGCCTTTTAGACTATTTTCCAAAGGATTCTCTGTGGAGCTTTGTATGAACAGAGATGATGACAGTGCAAGGAGAGAGAGAACAGATCATTTCATCTTTACTTATACTAAGGAGGGGAATCTCCGGTACTCAGCCAAGTCTCTCTTCGGCCTAGTGTTGGGTTACATTTCTGACAATGTTGATCATATTGATTCGTTGATTGGCTTTCCAGAGCAGATTGCTGAAAAGCTTTTTTCTGCTGCAGAAGCAAGGCAAAAGTTCACAGAACCAGTTACAGGACTCAGAGCACTACAAAAATTTACTGAGGCTTATGGAAGTCTGGTGCTTTGTTCATTATGTTTACAGAATAGGTAAGTGCATTCAGTAACATAAATGTGTGAGGCTCTGCCAGTGTTTTTACTTAAGTGTTTCCATTTTTTTACTTAAATATAAACAGTTCCTTGATTTGGATTATTAAATTATATTTGTTCATTCCATAAAGTATTGTTGATAAATAGCATTTGGTTTAATTCTTGTATCTGTAATGCAAAACCCCTAATACTGCCAGTTAATCCTCCAAATCCACACGAACACATTCTGCAACCTGAATTGAAGGATAAAACCTGCAGCTTTATTTTTAACATGCTAACACTTAGTACTTGTATGGTGCTTTAAAACCTAATCCTCAGAACATACCTACCTTATTGTCTGCAGGATAGTTTTAGCCATGTCAGTCCCAGGGTATTAGAGAGACAAGGTGGGTGAGGTAATAATATCTTTTATTGGACCTTCTGTTGGTGAGAGAGACAAGCTTGTCTAACTTACCTACCTCACAGGGGTGTTATGTTAATAATTAAATTGTTTCTGAACTAATAAAAACCCTTTTCTGTAAGCATTTCAACATTTATTTTGACTTGTATAGCAGCAAAACGTTCTAGCACACAGTCCCACTGGGAAATTGCATTTCGTTTTAAAGGTATCAGCACCACAAGGTATAGGGGAGAAAAGGATAGTCTTGTAATTATATCACAGGTTTTGAAGACAGAAGACTAGTACTACATTTTATTAATTATTATTTGTATCTAGATGTGTTGCATGCCCTCCATATTAAATACACCTTGACCAGGGATGTTCTCCCTCTCCACTCTTCTCTGGACAAGTTCTAACTCAACAAGAAACATTTCTCCTTACAAGGCTTAAAATAGGATTATACCCCTCTAAAACCTTGTCCCTGGTGAAGTACCTTCCTATGCTATAACAATTTAGGGGGTTTTTTTTTGGTACATTCACACAGTTTATGGACTTCTCAGTCCTTTAAATATGAATCAGTATAAATCAAAGCATATAGGCACATCATTCTTGGATGCCAAAGGTGGCATGAGCAATAAAGGAAAGTTTTAATAAAAAACATCACATGTACCAGGTGTCACTTCATCCTCCGAATGATCAAATTTTTTGCCAGTCTTGGCCTCTCAGAGTTGGTAAGACAACTCCCACCTGTTCATGCTCTCTGTATGTGTGTATATATATCTCCTCAATATATTTCACTCTATATGCATCCGAAGAAGTGGGTTGTAGCCCACGAAAGCTTATGCTCTAATAAATTTGTTAGTCTCTAAGGTGCCACAAGTACGCCTGTTATTTTTACTTGTGAATTGCCCTTTTCGTGGGTGAAAGATGGCTTCTGTTGTAGGATCCTTGTGTTCTCTTTATTTCACTAATCAAGGTTTTTGTCTATGGCCATGAAATGTCAGTTTTACCATTTGGCAAGCAGTGCTGCTGGAATTAGACTGATATAGCTTGAGATCTAGACATAATAGCTGTCTTTGCAAGTTGAAGTTACTGGTTACAGAGCAAGTACTTTTTGAGTCAGATCTGAGCCACAATGTTGGTATAAGACATTGAGTAAGTACTTGAGCATGTGTTCCACATGGACTGCAGCCTGGGTAGATAATGAAGAGACTGTGCTCATTTGGGGCATTTTTCACATGGCAGAGAGTAGGCACCTTCTAGGACTATACCTCTGGTGCATCTAAACATTGATAGCTTTCTGTTCTTTACAGATATCTGGTTATTTCTGAAAAACTTGAAGAAATTAAGTCTTTCAGGGAGCTGACCTGCTTGGATCTTTCCTGTTGTAAACTTGGAGATAACCATGAATTGCTAGAACATATCACCAAAGAAGCTCTGTCTAGGTACCAATTTATTTATATGTATAACTGACCAGCATTTTCTTTTCCATCACCAAGAAATTCACAGAATCACACTGTCTCTTTAAAGGAAAGTTTCACAGGCAACAAGCACTTTTATTGGGGTTTTTAGTTGTTTATAAATTCTCTTCTTCAGGTGAAAAAAGTATACCTCAGAACTAATAAAACAAATTGCATGATACCAGGCATGTACTGAGTCTTTAGACATGATCTACAATTATGAAAGTTGAAGTAAAAGTACTCTACTATCCAACATAAAGACCAATTGTTTTGTATATTTTTCATTTTCTGTTTATAGTATACACTCATTATTGCAAAACTTAATTTCCAACTGCTGTAGACTTTCCCTATTAAATTTGCTTATTGATTTTTTGGGAGAAAACTTTATCAAAATAATCATTTTAACTGAATCAGTATGTCAGCATGAGACATTCCTAATTTACATATTTTGTCCAGTATGTGTTTGCTAAAATGTTTATATAACAGTCTTTTCAAGCTTCCAGAGATCTAAAAGGTAGAATATTGTGGAACTTTATTAGATGGGTTAATTGTGTTTGTTAATTAATAACTGTTGTTACTACATAAGACTTCCATGCATTTGATTCAAGGTTGTGTTTTAAAGGGATGCTGTGGAAGTATATCTATAAATTTTGGAGGATTTCATTTATTCTTCTTTGCAACCCTTCCTTGTATCTCCTACCAATTTTGTCCTTTCCTATATGTCAAGCAAGGATTTTCCTTCTCCAGTTTTGAATGGGGTTGAAATTGACAAGCCTAATTGTCCTTAACTTCAAGTTACAAAGAATCTTATTGCCTGTGTCATCAAGCTGTTGTGTTCTAGTGTTGCCTGTGTCAGTGAAATTTTGGCAATAGTTTGTTAGGTAATTACTTCAGCAGAGCCTTCAGAGGGAACAGGGAAAATACCAGAGGCCTCTTGTTTTATTAGTCCTTTTAATATCAGCAAAGGAGTGGTAGATTGAGCAGGTGTTAGGGGAAGATTCACAGGAAATGCTAACAATTTTATTAAAAACTTTGAAATTACTCCTTTATAAACTAACTTTACATTCCTTATCCTAGTGTAACTCGGCTCCTCCTGAAGGATAATTGTTTGTCAGATGCAGGCCTTCGCAAAATGACAGCGCCAGTTCGAGTGATGAAAAGGGGACTTGAAAATCTTTCTGTATTAGATTTGTCTTGTAAGTATGTCAAAGTGCCCCAATTTACATTTAGAAACACATAGTTACTTCTCATCTAGGGTTCCTCCTAGTTAATATTGAAAGGAAACAATTGTTCAAAATTAGCTCCAACATCAGGAGTCCAAAACAAGGACTTCATTGACAGCTTGCCAGAATTCACATGTTGCACCTATAGCCTTATCCTGCTGCACCGAAGTCAGTGAAAGCAGAAATCAGGCCCTTGATTGGCATAAATACACCATTTAAATGAACGTTTATGCATTCCAAAATGGAACTTGAACTAGTCAATATCCAAGCTGAGTGACTCAGCACTGAATTTATAATCTAAGTTTTGTATTTTACTACTAATAAATATGACATGAACTTGACAATATCATCCTTTGTCTAGTCTTTCTGCTAGGGTGGGGACTATTCAACATGTAAACTTTTTACACAGAGAACAAGACTAAGGTGACCATCATCTTAGTCTCAAATACAACATCAAAAGAAAACTTTCCGAACTTGACATTAACAAAGGATACTGATTATCGGTGGAGCTCACAGCACTAGCTGTTATGAAGGTTGCCTGTCACTTCCTATCATGTGATCTCAGTTGCTTATAACTTTACCAAACTTTATCTATTTGGGGTGAAATATTCTATGCTCGGTGTCTGATTTAGGCTGATTGATTCTGGCTGAAGTTTTCCAGAAGAATTCAGCCATTTCCAAGAACAAGGCTAGGAAAAAATGTTGTTTTGCCCATGTTAAAAAATTCTGGCTACCTGTGCTTTGAAAAGCTCTATCACCTCCATGCTCTGGAACAGGGACCTGAAATTTGGAAGATGGTGGCCTTTGAGGGATGTGCCTTTTGCTGACCATGTTGAAAATCTGCCCAAATTTTGCCAAGTTATAAGCCTTTGAAAAGTCCAGTTTGCACATGCTCACTAGACACTTTTTTTTTTTTTTTTTTTAGATTTTAGCAGTTAAATTCCCTACAATTGCATCTGTGCTGAGCAGAACCTTCCCTGCACTTGCAGCTTTGCGCCATGCAGGGTCTAAGCACCTGAAGTGAGATCAGGGAGTCTGTTTCCCCCGTGCTCTCAATGCTGCCCCCACTGGACCAGGCAGTATGAAGGAGGAAGCTGCCTGATTAAATTTTTTTTTCTATTTTGCTTCTTTAGGAAACCTAAGAAATTGCATACAAAATGCTACTTTAAAAACACTTCAGGTTGCAAAGTCAAGCACTCAAAAGTTAGCCTTAATTCTGATGTTTCCTGTCTGTGTAACCCTAATTTGGCCCCCTTGTGAGTATGCAATATGATAGTCTTTAATTACATGAGCACTTACTATTTTTTTCCCCACAGCACCCCTGCCTCATTCAGTGCACTGCATGGACCTGCTCTGGGAATGAGTCAGGGTTGTATTTTGAAAGAGACTGATGTTGGTCGGATCCCTGCTTCATTTGCAAAAGTTGGATGATGTGTAGTTAATGAGGCAGGAGGCTACAGAAAGAGAAGGGACAGTCTCTCAATTAAGGTAGTTGAATACTGTGCTGGAGAACTGGATTCTGTTCCTGTGTGATAATGGGCAAGATGTGAAAAGTCTGACTTTTCACAGGTGACTATTTATTTGCATGTTCCTCATTTTCTGGGTGCCTGACCTGAAACCCTGGTGACTGGCTTACAGAAGTGCTAAGCATTCACAGCTACAACTGAAGTCACTGGGAGCTTTGACTAGATAAAGTGCTATATAATGCTAAATAGTTTGACATCAGGTCCTAATTGTTTCAAATTAGCCACTCAAAATGCGTGGATACTTTTGAGCTTAATCTCTGCCTCAGTACTTCATTTGTAAAATGTGGATAATAATTCCCCCTCTTCTCACAAGGATGTTGTGAACATTAACAAATGTGTGAAGCACTTACACTATTGTGATAAGTGCCATAGAAAAATATTTCTGTCTTCAGAATAGGTTTGAATATTATGCAGTAAATAAAGTATAGGCCACACGTTGAACAACAAGGAGAAAAGAAAATATTGAATAGTTGCTCATTAAGTGAGCAGCCTCCATTCCATGCACTAAATGAAAAATATGCAACCATGTAATTAAACACTGGCTCATAATGCATACACCTCACGGGACTGCATTAAGGTTGCATAGGCAGCCTCAACCCTGGCATTTCCTATCTTTTGGTGCTTGACTTTGCAACCTTACATTAAAAGAACATTAGTTTTCGTGTGCAATAAATGTGTATTTACATATGCACAAGTATGGCTTATATATTTATAATGCTTAACCTAATTGAAGCTGTCTATGAAAGCTTAATTTTGCTCTGAAGAGAAAAAAATCAGTTTCAAATAACTTTCAAAACATGGAGCATGTTAATATAAATGTGCCGGAATAGCTTATTCCCTTGGTAAATATTTTATAATTGGTTGCTTGCTAGTATAACATTTGTATTGTTCTTTTTCCCACACCTACATTTTAATACTTAAAAAAAAAAAAAATCGGTTTTGCAGAACACACCTATATAGTCATGCAACTTAATCTAACCTTTTGATTTTATAGGTAACCCTGAAATCACTGATACGGGAATTGGGTACCTTTTTTCTTTCAAGAAGCTGAATTATTTGGATATTTCTGAAACAGGTCTCAAGGTAAAACAGAATTTCCACCCAAGTCTGTTACATATATACAGCATGATCAAATGCTCTTCTACAGTGTCTGCTTTATATCCTTTTTTCACCAGGATGTTAAGGCAGTCATTCAGAGGCTTCAGACCCAAATAAGCTTAGTTCATTCAAAAGTGCCTCTGAAAGAATTTGATCATAGTAACTGCAAAACAGAGGGATGGGCAGAGCAGGTATGTTCTTCTTTTTTTAAAAAATTTTTTACCAAACCAAGTATGTGTCCTTTTCAGTCACAAATCATTTCACATCACCCAGTGAGGTTCTATATCTTTTTAGTATTTCATTCTGAGAAAACAGATGTTATAAAGAGCTTAGAGAATGAACATGTTCTTCATTCTTACATGCCCGAGGAAGTATCCAGAGGTTGCATTGACTGCTGACAGCCAGGATCAAACCTAAATTTGCAGAGAATAAAGCAGAGTACAGGTATTCTCACTTTGTCAAATAATGTGCTCAGACTGTTAAGTCTGTGCGTGCACCCAGTGAGGCCACTTGAAGCAAAATGAAGCATTGCATGCTGGAGCTTCTGTATGGGCAGCTTTAAGCTGCATTAGAGACCTCTGAGCCACATTTGGATGGTACGGCACACTTTGTTTACCCTTCTGTTAGGGAAATTACAACTGCAGGAATTTCATTGTCACAGATTGGGGTATATCTATACTGCAGAGACCGTATTGGCATAGCCACATCCCTATAGCTATGCCAGCATAACTGCACAGTGTAGACTCAGCAACTGAAGGGGTTTTGCAGTGGTATAGAAACATCACCTCCCTGAACAACGGTAGCTAGGTTGATGGAAGTATTCATTGACATAGCTGAGTCTACCCTGGGGTTAGGTTGGCATAGTGACGTCTGTTGGGGCGTAGTTTTTTCACACCCCTGACTGAGATAGCTATGTTGATCTGACTTCTAAGTGAAGACCAAGTCT